>NC_092773.1:46445739-46775871 GCF_047496795.1 Chiloscyllium punctatum | reverse complement strand
ATCGTGAACATTTGCTTAAAGATCGTGACACCACACTTCTGGACAGTGCATTCCGAAATATCTGCTGTCAGAAATTTCTCTAAACTTGCATGTATTCTTTTCTTTGCATTTTAGTCTGAAGTTATTCCCTTTGGTTCTCAATCATCACATGAACAGAAAACGTTCCCCCTATATCCTGCGTGTGGACTCCTCATGGCGTTGGATATATCAAACAAATCTCCTTTCAGCCATGCCTTTTTTAAGGAAACTATTCCAGATTTTTTCCAGTATCCGTGTAACGAGTTCCTCGTCCCTAGAATCATTCCTGTAAAAAAAATCCTTAATCTCTCTTATGAGTTCTCATTCTTCCTGAGATATTATACCCCGAACTGCACACAATATTCCATCAAATGTCTTTGTGACTTATATAATCTCAGCATAATCTCTTCTAATCTATGCCATCACTAGCAAAGTCTAGAATTTTTTAGACTTCTCCAATGACACTCTCTACTTGCCCGGCCACACTTAACAGCTTCTGTACATCTACATTCAGGTCTCTCTGCCCATGCTGTCTGTGCATTAGTCATCTGTTATTTTATACTTCGATTATTCGTTCTGAAATTCATCTATTACCTATCCGACTACCTTTGCAGCTTGTCAGTGTAGTCATGGTTTAAGGAGTCAAATACAGTTGCACAGCATAGAAACAGAGTCTATGAACAAACCAGTCTATTTCGACCATATTCCCAAAACTGAACTCATTTCCCGTGCTTCTGCTTGTCCAGTACCCCTCCAAACATTTCCTATTCGATAAATGTCTACTAAACGCTGTAACTTTACCCGCTTCCATCGCTTTCTCTTGAAACTGTCCCTTCGTCAACAAGTCCTACATTATTTTGGTAGATGACATCGACTTACCAATTCCTGCTGTACCCCAGACATTTATCAACACAAAATATTGATCTGATTGATTCTCCCTTTACAGAATAGCAAATATTAACCTGATGTTCCGAACTCACATTGCAGAAATTCAATGAGCAATTACAAAACACAGAATTACGAAAGCACAGAAGCGGATCATGCAGTTCTCTGAATGGACTTTCCGACATTTTGCTTTTCAACTACATATTTCTTGTAATCTTGCATACTGTTTATTTTCAAGTAATTGTCTAATGACCTTCATTGACACTGCCAAATTCACAGTTCCTTGCTTTGCCTTTCAGAGTTATCTGCTTACTTTGTGAAGTCTCTTTCTCAGCTCATATTTCCTTGTATTGTAATTCATTTTAAATCTTATTCTCAATTCTTTTACCGGGGTGAATAGTTTCTTACTGCCCACACTGTATAGAACGATCCTGATTTTAAAAGGTTCTTGTTGTGGTTCTGTTTGCCGAGCTGGGAAGTTGTGTTGCAGTCGTTTCGTCCCCTGTCTAGGTGACATCCTTCGTGCTTGGGAGCCTCCTGTGAAGCACTTCTGTGATCTTTCCTCCGGCATTTGTAGTGGTTTGAATCTGCTGCTTCTCGTTGTCAGTTCCAGCTGTCCGCTGCAGTGGTCGGCATATTGCGTCCAGGTCGATGTGCTTATTGAATGAATCTGTGGATGAGTGCCATGCCTCTAGAAATTCCCTGGCTGTTCTTTGTTTGGCTTGTCCTATAATGGTAGTGTTGTCCCACTCGAATTCATCTGCGTGTGTGGCTTCTAAGGATAGCTGGTCGTGTCGTTTCGTGGCTAGTTAGTGTTCGCTAGCTGTCTTCGTGTTTGTCCTATGTGGTGTTTTGTGCAGTCCTTGCTTGGGATTTTGTACACTACATTGGTTTTGCTCATACTGGGTATCAGATCGGGTCCTTTGTTCTGGTGAGTTGTTGTCTGAGAGTGGCTGTTGGTTTGTGTGCTGTTATAAGCAGTCTTGCTGTCAGTTCGGAAATGCTCTTGATGTATGGCAGTGTGGTTAGTCCTTTGGGTTGCGGCATGTCCTGATGGCGTTGTCTTTCCCTTAGGCATCTGTTGATGAAATTGCGCGGGTATCTGTTTTTGGTGAATTCATTGTATACGTGTTCTTCTTCCTCTTTTTGCAGTTCTAGTGTACTGCAGTATGCTGTGACCTTTTTGAATACTGTCTTGATGCAACTTCTTTTGTGTGTATTGGGGTGGTTTCTTTCGTAGTTTAGGACTTGGTCTCTGTGTGTGGTTTTCCTGTATAAACTTGTGGTGAATTCTCTGTTCTGTGTTCTCTGTACGATCACGTCTAGAAATGGGAGTTGGTTGTCATTTTCTTCCTCTCCAGTGAATCGGATTCCTGTGAGTGTGGCGTTGATAATCCAGTGTGTGTTCTCTATTTCTGTGTTTTTAATGATTACAAAGGTGTCATCTACATATCTGACCCAGAGTTTGCGTTGAGTTTGCGGTAAGACTGTTTGTTTAATCTTTGCATTACCGCTTCTGCTGTGAGTGCAGAGATGGGTGAGCCCATGGGTGTGCCGTTGATTTGTTCATATATTTGGTTGTTGAATGTGAAGTGTGTTATGAGGGACAGATCCATTAGTTTGAGGATGCCGTCTTTGTTGATAGGTTCAATGTCCTGTTGTCTGTTCTGTATGTCCAGCAGGTTGGCTTTTGTTTCTCTGGCTAAGGTTTTGTCTAGAGAGGCGAACAGTGCCGTTACATCGAATTAGACTATGGTTTCTTCCTTGTCTATGTGTATATTTCTGATGATGTCCAAAAATTCCTGTGTTGATTGTATAGAGTGTCTGGATCCGCTGATCCGGTTTTTCAATTTCTACTGGAGTTCTTTAGCCAGTTTGTGTGATGGTGTCCCTGGTAGTGATACTATGGGTCTGAGTGGGATGTCTGGTTTGTCCACTTTATGTCGTCCATAGAATCTGGGGGTGTTGTTGCTTACAGGTTTTATTCTTTGTAGGTCAAACCTGGTTATCTGTCCGTTTTTTAGTAGGTTCCTCGGTGTGTTGTTTATTGTATTGATGAGATGTAGGGTGGGGTCAAACTGCGTCTTTTCATAGGTGTTTTTATCTGCAAGTAGTTGTTGCGCTTTTTGAATGTTTTCTGCTTTGTCCAGAATGACCGTCATTCTGCCTTTGTCTGCTGGTAGTATGATTAGGTTCTTTTAAATTTTATTTCTGCCTTCTCTATATTAACATTGATGCTGACAGTTGTTCATTGCTGGAGCCATGCATATGAAGGTGGATTCTACAAACTTCTAGTGCTCACTTTTTTTGCTCCTCTCCAGCTGAAAATAACTTAAAACCGCAGTAGGATCTTTTCTGGATCTTGCGCCTTTTCCGCTGAATAGCTAACTCCAATGAAACATTGAAAAGAAATAAGCCAAACTTTCCAGTCCATGCTTCAATCTTCATTCCTGATCGACTGATTCTATCCCGCTCGCTTAACCCATTGAGATTTAGTGAGACTGTCCACAATTTGGTGCTGTGTTTGACTCAGATGAGAGCTTCTCATCTCCTGTCTCTGCCAATCCTAAGTCCGCCTTTATCCACCTCTGCGACCGAGTGGCACGTGGTTTTGTAGTTAGCTCTGCTGTTTGAAGTGACAATGATCCAGTTCCGATCACAGCCTCGGGAGACTACCTGTGTGGTGTTTGCACAATTTCCCCGTGTCTGCGTGCATTTCCTCTGGATGCTCCGGTTTCCTCCGACAATCCAAAGATGTGCGGATCAGATGAGTTGGTCATTCTTAATTGCCCATTGCGTTGGGCGCATTAATCAGAGTGAAATGGGTCTCACTCGGTTACTTTTCGGAGGGTCAGTGTGGGCTTATTGGGCCGAAGGGCCTGTTTTCACAATGTAAGTGATTTAACCTCATTGAAGTCCGCCCTCTCAGGGTTTCTGCTGCAGAAACGCAGATTCATCCTTTAATAAGCTCCGGACTTGACAGTTTAATTTCTGTCCTCAATGATCTTCTCCGTTTTATGTTCTAACCTTCATGTCATCTAAAACATCGCGGTTATTACATTCCAACTATTCTCAATCCTCTGCAAATCCCATGCAGATTACACTTTCGCCCGTTCAAGCAACATCTCGATTTTAAAACCCTCATGCTTGTGGTCAAATTCCTCCAATGGACCCTCCCAACTAAATGTCTGCAATATTTTGATTCGATATATGTGGTCCTCTCTAATTCTGGCCTTTTGCTCATTTCCTCCTTTCATTGTTCCAACATTAGTGACTGCACCTTAATTTGCCTCAGCCCTGAGGTCTGGAATTCCTTCTCTCGTTCTCACTTTCATGTTTGATACTTATTCATTTTCGAAAGTGTTTGATAATCGATCCTGCTCTGACTTCATGTCATCTCCATGCAAGGACTTGTTTACCTGCTCCCTCTGAAATGTGCAAGGCCTTGGTTTAAGGTCGTGGGCATTATGCAATTGAAAGTGTTGCTAAATGCGTCCATGGCATCCTGCATGAATTTCCCCAACACACTGTTTTGCTTATTTTTCCAGTTGCTGCGTCAGCCGGGTTGGTTCGCTCCCTGTGTCCTCGCCAACAAGGCTGCGAGCAGACAAAAAAAAACCCTGCAATGCTGGAATCTGAAATATCCAGGCAGGAAGCTGGAAGAGCACAGCAAGCCAGCCAGCATTAGCAGCTGGAGCAGACGACGAATCACGTGTAATCCTTCTTCAGCACGTAAAGTGGATGTGGCGGAAGCTGCAAATAAATGGGGTTGAGGGGCACAGTTGTGAAGTAAGGATAGGTGAATTCAGGTTAAGTGTATGATCTGGTTGGCCAATTGGAGGAATGAATCCAGTTGTCGGCAGGGACAGTGGGATGGACAGACACTGCGTTCGAGGAAGAGGAAGGAAATTTTTTGAAATTGGCGAAGTTCATCTTGAGCCCTCCATGCAGCAGGCTACTCGTGCGAAGATGAGGTGTTCTTCCTCAATTTGCACTGTGGTTCGTTTTGGCAATAGAGTAGGCCAAGGATCATCATTGGAAATGGAGTTATGGGGTATCTGAAGTGGGCGGTGTCTGGGAGGTTTTGTCGAACCATGTGGAGCTCGTCGATCTGTTCCCTAAGATTACATTCAGTCTCCCCATGTACCGAAGACCTCACCGCTACACCTGTTGCAATAACCTAGGTTGGAAAAGAGTCAAAAGAAACTCTGTATCACCTGTCAGGACAGCTTGGGGCTCTGGATTGAGTTGACGGGGGAACATAGCAGGTTTAACACCTTCGTTATTTGCAGGGAAATATGCATTGGGGTTCAGGGATGTCTGAGGAACGTTGTGCCAAACCCGGACTGACGAAGAGGACGGTCCATTCACAATGCAGTGAGGGCATGGGGAGGGGATGAAGTTCTTGCTGTTGGGGTTTAGTTGGAGTGGGTGGAAGTATGTAAGGATGATGTGTTGGATGTGGAGACTTGTGGGGTGGTAGTTGATGACTGGGGTGAATGTCTTTATTGAATTGGGAAAGTGGGGTTCAGAGCAATGGAACAGGGAACAGAGGTGTGTTGGAGGGCTGACTGGATGACAGGAAGCAGGAAAACAATGTTGTTCAAAATATGTGGACATCTGGGATGTTCAGGAGAGCAATGCTTCCTTGTTCACGCAGGTGTAGCAAGGGAAGAGGAATTTGGAGATTCAGATGTAGCTTTTGCTGGTACAGGGTGGAAGGAGGTGTACTCCAGGCTATTATGTGAGTGTGTAAATTTGCATAAACGTCCGTTTGGAGACTGTCGCCGAAGATGGAAATGATAAGATCAACAAGGTGGAGGGAGGTGTCTGAAATGAACCAAGTGAACTTGGGTGCGGGGTGGAAGTTGTGCGCAAAGTCAATGAACTGCTCCGATTCACGCTTAGTGCAAAATAATTCACTGATGCAGTCATCGATGCACTGGCAGAAGAATTGGGGCACAGTTCCTGTGCAGGTACTCAAGAGGGACTGCTCAATATAGGCAACAAAGAGACAGTCATCGCTGGAACCAATCCGGGCTTCCATAGCAACCACCTTGATTTGAGCAAATTTGCAGCAGTTTAAGGGCAGGTTACTGAGGATAGGATCAGTTCAGCGAGGCTGGGAAGGGTATTAATGGAGGTGGAATCAATGGTTCTAATGAACCGGAGGGCCTGGATGCTATCCTTGTGGGGTATGGAGGTGTATAAGGACTGCACGTCCATAGCGTACATAAAGCACTGGGGCAAGGAAAATGGAAGTTGCTGAATAGATGGAGGGTGTGGTTGGTATCGCATATGTAGGTGGGAAGTGCCTGAACCAAGAGGGACACAATGGAGTCCAGGTGAGACGAGATAAATCTCGTTGGACATGAGCACGCCGAGACAGTAGACCGGCCAGATTAGTTGGTAGTTTTAATCTTAGAGAACATTAAAACCGGGCAGAAGGGGCTGGGGGACTATGAGCTTGGAGGCAGAGGAGGGGTCATCACCAGGCGCAATGAAGGCATGGATAGTGCTTTCACTTCTGTTCTGATAGGTTCTGGTGAGGTTGCATGTGAATGGGTCTAGGATGTAGTGTTGGAGAGATAGCGTTCAGCATTTGCGACAGACGTGTCCATTCCCCAGATGACCACTACCCCATTTTTTTTTCAGCGGGTTTAAATATGAACTGGTAGTTGTTCTGGAATGAGTAGATTGCTTCATGTTTAGAGGCGATGTGATTGGAGTACATGAGCGTGTGGAGAAATTGGAGAATCCCACATCACATTGTTATTCTGAAATGAAGGGTTCTAGAGCGGTACAATGCCTCCAGGTGGTGGCCAGCAATGTGGCAACATTTGAGGTGTGCTCTCCCAAGATGCGTGCAGCTGTTTACTTGAAGCAAGTTTTCTGAAGAAAACCTGCAGTTAGCTCCCGCTCTGAGTTTCTTATAGATGGTCTGAGGGTGAAACTGATGATTTCTGAAGCTTCCCATTGAAACTAACCGCCTTCTCCATCTTACTCACTAATTCAGCCATCCATATCTCTGCCACCCTGAGCACTGTGTCTCACTTCAGATCCATAATAAGCAAGATCAGCTGTCTGTTGATTGACGGCAATTCTGACCATAAGGAAGAGGCAGCAATAGGAAGAGGAAGCACATAATGCAATGGCTGCTCCTTCATCTAAGCAGAGTTGGTCTTGGGCTGTTCGATCACGTGGCCTCTGTGCTGCGACAATGCGGCTGCAATAACATGGATCTGAAAGGTTTTACTGCACTGTCATGTCGATCTCTTTTACTCTGTTGTAATGACAGTATATTACTTCTAATTTATTTTAAACACTGTATGTAATGTTACTACTTTCACTTTTATTCCTCTTTTTTATCTAAAATGTGTAGCTGTAAATTCACCAATTCCAAACTGAGATGCAGCATTCTTGTGAAACCTCCTTTTGTAATCCGCCCTCATCGCTCTCCCAGGCAGTGCTAATAATCTAAATATCTCTCGAAAGAGAGTTTTCCCCCACATCTCACTCTTCGTTCTCTTGCTGCCAATCTTGAAACTGTGATATTCAAATATCCACTTGTCCTTGATTCGCATCAGTGTTGTTACACAGGGTACAGGCCATTCAGCTGCTCCCAATGTTGGAAGGAATTAAATCGGTCGCCCATCTTCTTATAATCAGTGAATTCTCGCAGGGATGAAAGGTTTTGAATATCATGATTATAAAAAAGTCTTTCAAAAGTCCTAAGGAACTGATAGGCATTCAAAGTGTTCAGATGATCGTCAAACATTTAAATGTTCTGACTGTGGGATATTTTACTTAAAAATCCAGAAATCTGAAGTCTCATTAATATGTTCAGACTAACAAGACGGCGTTCAGGTGTTCTCTGTGTTGAGGTAGTCTGTGAGCATTAAAACCTTGGCCCCACTATCAAAGACAGTCTCTTCCGAGACTCGTCAAATGGATTGGAAGATCAGCCTCGACATTCATCAGGCTAAAAAAGACACCCTGCGAGAACTGAAAGATGATGATGCACACTATAGTCGCATTCTACTGTATCTGCGGCGTCAGCGTTCAGCTTTAAGCCAGCGGCAACTAGACACTGTATTCCAGACAAGATCGTAGTCTCAACACCTTCCATCTTTGCAGCCAGTGAGGCATCCTGGATTGAGTGAATCAATAACATGCGTCCAGAAACCCAGCCTCTTCACCCTGCTCGAACAACACCCTCCCGATTGGTTGGTCCATGTACTCTGCATATCTGAAGGGAGAATCTCTAAAGGTCTCCTGTAAGGGGATTTGGCCTTCAACAAGACAGCAAAAAGGCGCCAAATCTTCATTTAAAAGATGTCGGAAAGAGAGAGATGAAGTCACCTGAAAGAGGCCGAAGGACATTGCAAGTGATCTCTCTCACTGGAGGCTGGAATTACACTGAGGTCTAAAAAGAGATGAAGTGAAGCTGGGCCATGCTGCTTACGAAAACCGCACCCGCCGAAATAAAATGCACCGTGACAACACCGGGTAACAGTGCTTTCAAGTGCTGCAGCTGAGACTACTATCCCGAGAAGGCATTGAAAGCCAAAATCGACGCTGCTCAACAAAGATCGAAGAAAGATATCCCAGGTGCACATTCATAGTCTTGCGAGAATAACGGATGCCACCAAAGGACTGTGCAAAAATTTAATTGAATACCCTACACATGTTCCTTTTCTCCAGCAGTAAATTCACTCTTTGCTGCCTTATCAATGCTACAACTCAACTAACAGTCGTTTCCCATTGAACTGTCGTAGAACTTTTTGAGCATCCCTTTCCATTGGCTGACAGAATTTTCCCATAAATACTCTTTGGTATATTGATCCGATTTTCTGCTTCCCGTATGAACATTCGATACTGCACTAAGCGATCACTTTTAATTCGAAAGTGACACTTTTTATTTAGGGAGTGCAAACGTCATCGATCACTGTCACTCCAGTTTCGATTTGGCACCACTGCATTACATTGTGCAGCATGGTGAAGCTGGAGAGTTGGGGTTCGCGGATGGGTAATATTGTGACATATTGTTTTTGATGAAAGAACAGTATGGGAATTTATGGAAGTTCGTGGGGTGGACAGTAAGAATAAGAAAGTAAGCAAGTTGGAGATTCAGAATCACTTGATTACCAATCTCAGACTGCGTCTGCACCAATTGTCTCAGTATGCTCCTGCCCCACTGAACTTATCTCTATCTACATCGATACTGTCCTATCCCCCCTAGTCCAGGAACTCCCCACATACGTTCGAGACACCACCCACGCCGTCCACCTCCTCCAACACTTCCGTTTCCCCGGCCCCCAACGCCTCATCTTCACCACTGATAACCAACCCTCTGCACCTCCATCCGCCATGACCAAGGCCTCCAAGCCCTCCATTCATTCCCCTCCAGACGTCCCCAACAGTACTCTTCCACCGACACTCTCATTCGTTTCGCCGAACTCGTCCTCACCCTTTACAATTTCTCCTTTGAATCCTCCCACTTCCTCCAGACCAAAGGGGTAGCCATGGGCACACGTATGAGCTCCAGCTCTGCCTGTCTCTTTGTTGGCTACGTAGAGCAGGTGATCTTCCATAGTTACACCGGCACCATTCCCCACCTCTTCCTCCGCTACATTGATGACTGCATCGGCGCCACCTCATTCTCCTGCAAGGAGATTGAGCAATTCATCATTTTCACCAACACATTCCACCCTGACCATAAATTTACCTGGACCATCTCTGACGACCGACTTGACACTGACATTTTTTACAAACCCACCGACTCCCACAGTTAACTGGATTACATCTCTTCCCACCCTACCTCTTGCAAAAATGCCATCCCGTATTCCCAATTCCTCTGCCTCCACCGTATCTGCTCCCGGGGGACCAGTTCCACCACAGAACACACCAGGTGGTCTACTTCTTTAGAGATCACAATTTCCCTTCCCACATGGTTAAATATGCCCTCCAACACATCTCGTCCACATCCCGCACCTCTGCCCTCAGACCTCACGCCTGTTACCATAACAAGGACAGAACGCCTCTGGTGCTCACCTTCCACCCTAACAACCTTCGCATAAACCAAGTCATCCGCCGACATTTCCGCCACCTCAAAACAGACCCCACCACCAGGAATATATTTCCCTCCCCACCCCTTTCCGCCTTCCGCACAGACCGTTCTCTCTGTGACTACCTGGTAAGGTCCGCGCCCCCTTCCAACCCACCCTCCCATCCTGGCATTTTCCCCTACCACCACAGGAACTGTAACACCTGCGCCAACACCTCCTCCCTCACCTCTACCCAAGTCTCTAAAGAAGCATTCCACATCCATCAAAGTTTTACTTGCACATCCACTAATATCATTTATTGTATCCGTTGCTCCTGATGCGGTCTCCTCTACATTGGGGAGACTGGGCGCCTCCTAGCAGAGCGCTTTAGACAACATTTCCGGGACGCCCGCATCAACCAACCACACAGCCCCGTGGCCCCACAGTTCAACTCCCCCTCCCACTCTGCCGAGGACATGGAGGTCATGTGCCTCCTTCACCGCCGCTCCCTCACCACCAGACGCCTGGAGGAAGAACGCCTCATCTTCCGCCTCGGAACACTTCAACCCCAGGGCATCAAAGTGGACTTCAACAGTTTTCTCATTTCCCCTTCCCCCACCTCACCCTCGTTCCAAACTTCTACCTCAGCACTGTCTCCATGATTTGTCCGGACTTGTCCTACCTGCTGATTTCCTTTTCCACCTATCCACTCCTCTCTCTCCTCCCTGACCTATCACCTTCATCCCCTCCCCCACTCACCCACTGTACTCTATGCTACTTTCTCCCCACCCCCACCCTCCTCCAACTTATCTTTCCACGCTTCAGGCTCACTGCTTTTATTCCTGATGAAGGGCTTTTGCCCGAAACACCGATTTCGAAGCTCCTTGGATGCTGCCTGAACTGCTGTGCTCTTCCAGCACCACTAATCCAGAACCTGTTAAATGGGAGCTACTTTAGCGTATATTCTTCTGTGAATCATAACTGTCATCTGTGTACGGAAATGACTGCAATTCGTCATGAGAGAGAATGCCTTTAGTTTTATTTTGGGTGAATTCGCAGGATCTATGTGTGAGCAATGCAAAATGCGACAATGAGAATCAGGCTGATTGACGCGGGTTTGCAAATGTTGTCACACACTTTATTTAGTGATTCACGCTCGAATGTAAAACACTGAGTGTAAAAGACTAAGTTAACCCTGAGCGTGACACACTCAGAATTGTTCCATTTGCATTCACGGAAGCTTTGATTATCTTTAACTTAATAAGATGTAAGTATTTTAAAGTTTATTTAATACCTAAAATAAATGTTTTAATCTTAAACGTGTAAATTATGAACACATTTTTCAAAATAATGAGTCCATGTAAAACAGACTCAAAGACATTATTACACTTTACGGTTTCATACTGAAGGTGATTCAAGCTGTTACAGACGAATCGCCACAGTTGTCATGCATCTGTGCAGCAGATCTTCAAAATCAGAAAATTGGACACAAAATCTGTAGACATCCCATCAATGCCGATCCTTGCAGCATCAGTTCCAAAGTCGAATAACTTGCTAGCTATTGTTCAGCACTATTTACGACACCTGAGATATTAAAAGAGTGTGTGTTCATACACTGTAAGAAAGCATCTGGCTTGAACTGATAATTGACATGTAACAGTCATACCTGACGGAGTCAGGCAATGGCCATTCCCAATTGTGGCAATCAGCCAGTTTCCCAGTGACTTGCTGTGAATTTGCCATCTCTGAATGGCTGTCTATCAAAAATCTGAGCCAAACATTGAGAGGAAAATGTGCTGTTTCATCAGTACTAGAAATTCTGCTCATCTGTACAATTTACGTCCGTTGTTCAAATAGTGTGGCTCACGGGTAGAAAGGAAATCCATCAAGTTGTCGGGACAACTGTACCTCCAGTAAGAAGAATCTCGAAGTTGTTCCGGGGAAGTATCTCATTTTTCGACTTGCAACACATTCGATACTCACTCCCTTCACCAACGCCAGATATGATATGTGATGAACGCTAACTACAAGATGTAAAACAGCAACGCATCAAGTCTGTTTTGACAGAACCTCGCAAATATTCACAATGTTCGTTGTCCTTTACCATCACTTAGGCGAATAGAACTGAACAACCACTATAGCGATCAAAGATCACATTGCACAAGCTATTTTACAGTAATAACTACCTACAAATCGGATTAAAAATATCTTTTATATGATTCCTTATGGCAGGCTAATACAGAAGGTGAACTCAAATAATATCAGTTGTCAGTCGGTAAGATGGATACACATCTGCTTGGTCATCGAAGACAGAAGAATGTTGAACGGGTGTTTTTGTGACTGGAGATCTGTGAATAGATTTTTGGAGTTGTAGATCGTCGGTATGACTGGCTGAGTTACAGCAAGATATAGGTAGGCTGGAGACTTACATGGAGAGAATGCATATGTAATTTAATCTGGACAATTGCGAGGTAATGCATTGCCAAAGGTCTGCTGCAGAAGAGATATATACAATAAATTGAATAACTCTAAGTTGCTTCAAAATCCAAAGGGATCGAGGCATAAAAGCTACAGTTCTGTGAAACTGAAACTGAGTTCACCAGTGTGAACAGTGTGAACAGTGTGATCAAGAAGGCCTATCACATGCTTGCGCATATCAATCAGAGAACAGAGTACAAAAATTGGCATGTCATGTTGCAGCTGAATACAACTTTACTTCAGCCACTTCGGAATATTGTGTACACGATTAGTTACACGATCAACAAAAGGATTTAGATTTGTCGGAGATGGCTTAAAAACATTTACCGGGTTGTTGTCTGCTTTGGAGGATATTAGGTGTGAGGAATAATTGAGCAAGCTTGATTTGTTTTGAGTTGGAAATGAGTGGCTCTGGGGCTACATGATAGATGTTTGCAAGATTTGTTGAGATGTGCATAGAATAGTTTCTCAGAGCCTTTTTCCCAGGGTAGACATATCAATTACCTGAGCCATAAGTTGGAGTTAAAAAGGGGAAGGTTTGAAGGTGATATGAGAAGCCAGTTTGTTTTTTCCTATTAGAGAAAGAATGTGAAAATGCCCTGATAGAGGAGATTGTAGGAGAAGATACAGAAGCAACAATTAAAAGGTATCTTGACACATAGATGAGTAAGGAGTGAATGGGAAGATAGCTAACTTGTTACAACTTTTGAAAGGCATCATGTGTCAGTGCAAGCTTGGTGGGTCGAAGAGCCTGTTCCTATGCTGTATTGTTTTTAAGACGAGATTTCAGCAAGGTCATGGCAAATTCTTGACTGAATTATTACAGATGGTCAACAGTCATATTAATGTCGATCTTACCTCATTGATTTGTAACTTCATATTGTCGTCTGGATTCCCTAATCCCCATATCATTCGAAGCAAACACTCAAAAATACAGTATGGCTTCACATCCTTCATTTTTATTCTGGGTCCCAGAGGTTGAGAGAACGATCGACCCTGTGCACAGAGTTGAGTTTTAGGTCTTCTCTTGAACAACAGATTATTCAGTAGTTATATGGTCCACATCAAGAAGCTGCTTCCAAAATGTGTTGGGAAAATTGACAGGAGGTTTTGTGGTCAGGATCGGGATTCCCGGAAGGTATGTTGCCTCCCTGGTGCCAAAGTCCTGGATGTATCCGATCGGGTGTATAAGATTCTGAAAGGGGAAGGCAAACAGCCAGAAAACGTGTTACATATTGGCACCAATGATATAGCCATGAATAGGATCGAGGATATAAAAAAGTGATTTCAGGCAGTTAAGGTGGAAGCGGCAGAATAAACGAATAGAGTAGTGTTCTTGGGTTTACGACCGGTGCCACGAGATGGCGAGGCTAGGAACAGGGAGCGGGCGCAGCTTAAAACGTGGCTGCGCAGCTGGTGTTGGAGGGAGGGTTTCAGATATGTAGAAAATTGTGATGCCTTCTGGGGAAGGTGGGACCTGTACATTAAGGACGACTTGCACCTGATCTGGAAAGGGACCAATGTCCTAGGTGGAAGGTTTTGTCGTGTTGTTCAGGAGAGTTGAAAATAGTATTGCAGGGGTTGGGAGCTTGAGCTCTATACCGGTGGTGAGAGTTGATGGAGATGAGGCAATAGCAAGAGGTAGCGCAGCCAGTGTGAATGAATTTCCCGGGAAAGAACCAAGGGATCAGTAAAAGTGTGTTTGATTTAATGTAAGGAGTATCAAGAATAAAAGTGACGAGCTAGAGCATGGATCAGTACCTGGTGCTAAGATGTTGTGGCCATAACAGAGACGTGGGTTTCTCGGGGCAAGAATGGTTGCTGAATGGTCCAGGGTTTAGAAAATTTAAAAAGAATAGGGATAGGGGAAAAATGGGAGCGGGTGCAGAACTGCGAATCAGAGAGGGTATCACAGCTACAGAAGTTACCAATGTCGAGGAGGATCTGCCTACTGAGTCAGTAAGGGTGGAAATTAGGAACAGTAAGGGAGCAGTCACCTCATTAGGGGTTTACGATAGGCCCCCCAATAGCATCAGGGAGATTGAAGAACGCATAGGTCGGCAGAGTTTGGAAAAGTGTGAGTGTAGTAGGGTTGTTGTAATGGGTGACTTTAAGTTTCCTAATATTGATTGGATCCTCCTTCGAGCAGATGGATTGGAATGAGCTGTTTTTGTAAGCTGTGTTCAGGATGGTTTCCTAACTCTGTACGTTGACAGGCCGACGAGGGGAGTGGCCATTTTGGAATTGATGCTCGGCAATGAGCCGGGGCAGGTGTCAGATCTTACAGTGGGAGAGCATTTTGGTGATAGTGACCACAAGTGCCTCACATTCTACATAGCTATGGAGAAGGAGAGAATCCGGCACAATGAGAAGTTATTTTATTGGGGAAAAGGAAATTACGATGCTGTCAGACGTGAGTTGGGAAGCATAGACTGGGAGCAATTGTTCCATGGAAATGGCACTACAGACATGTGGAGACTGGTTAAGGAACAGTTGTTGTAAGTGATGAACAAATGCGTTTCTCTGAGACAGGTAAGAAGGGGTAAGATAAAGGAACGTTGGATGACGAGAGCGGAGGAGCTTCTCTTCAAAACAAAGAACGGAGATTACATAAGGTAGTAGTAGCAAGTGTCTTGTCCAGCCCAAGAGGATTACAGGCAGGCAAGAATGTGGAAGCCATAAATGAGTTTTTTGCTTCTCTGTTCACTAAATAAAAGGACCTTGTACTAAATGAAACCATTGAGGAGCAGGTAAGCATGCTGGAAGAGATAGAGATTGAGGCAGCTGATGCGCTGAAACTTTTGACAAACATTAAGATTGTCAAGTCGCCTGGGCCAGGCCAGATTTGTCCTCGGCTGGTTTGGGAAGCGAGAAATGAGATTGCTGCTCTGCTTTCGAAGATCTTTGCATCCTCGCTCTCCACTGAAGTCGTACCTGAGGACTGGAGAGAGGCAAATGTAATTCCTCGCTTCAAGAAAGGAAATCGAGAAATCCCCGCCAATTTCAGACCAGTCAGTCTCACGTCTGTCGTCTGCAAGGAGTTAGAAAGGATTCTGATGGATAGGATTTATGACCATATGGAAGAGCATGGCTTGATTAAAGGCAGTCAACATGGCTTTGTGAGGAGCAAGTCATGCCTCCCAAATCTTATTGGGTTCTTTGAGGACGTTACGAGACACGATGATGAGGGTCGAACGCTCCATGTGGTGTATATGGACTTCAGTAAGGCATTTGATAAGGTTCCCCATGGTCGGCTCATTAAGAAGGTCAGGAGGGATGGGATACAGCGAAATTTAGGTGTCTGGACACAGAATAGTTGGTCGACAAAAGACAGCGAGTGGTAGTGGAAGGAATGTATTCTGCCTGGAAGTTAGTGGTGAGTGGAGTTCCACAGGGCTATGTTCTCGGGCCTCTACTCTTTGTAATTTTTATTCATGACTTGGATGAGGAGATTGAACGATGTGTTAGCATTTTGCAGACGACACAATGGTTGGTGGTGTCATTGACAATATAGAGGGCTGTTGTATGCTGCAGAATAACACTGACATGATGCAGAGATGGCTGAGAGTTGGCAAATAGAGTTCAACCTGGATAAATACGAAGTGATGCATTTTGGAAAGTCGAACTTGAAAGTTGAATACAGGATTAAAGACAGGATTCTTGGCAGTGTGGAGGAACAGCGGGATCTTGGTGGGCAGGTACATAGATCCCTTAAAATTGCCTCCCAGGTGGACAGGGTTGCTGAGAAAGCATACGGTGCTTTGGCTTTCATTGACAGGGGGATTGAGTTTAAGAGTCGTGAGATCTCGTTGCAGCTCTATAAAACTTTGGTTAGACCGCATTTGGAACATTGTGTCCAGTTCTGGTCGTCCTATTATAGGAAAGATGTGGATGCTTTGGAGAGGGTTCAGAGGAGGTTTATCAGGATGCTGCCTGGAACGGAGGGCTTATCTTATGAAGAGAGGTTGACTGAGTTCGGAGTTTATTCGTTGAAAAAAAGAAGGAAGAGAGGGGACCTAATTGAGGTGTACAAGATAATGAGAGGTATAGATAGAATTGATAGCTAGAGACTTTTTCCCAGTGCAGAAATTGTTAACACGCGGGGTCATACTTTTAAACTGTTTGGCGGAAAATATAGAGGGGATAGCAGAGGCGGGTTCTTTATGCAAAGAGTTATGAGAGCATGGAATGCCTTGCCAGCAGCAGTTGTGGAAGCGAGGTCATTGGGGATATTTAAGAGACTGCTTAACATGCATATGGTCACAGAAATTTGAGGGTTCGTACAGTAGGTTTACCTTACATGGTGATCAATGGTCGGCACAATATCGTGGGCTGAAGGGCCTGTTCTGTGCCGTACTGTTCTATGTTCTATGTTCTAAATAGGACAACAACTATATTGATTGGATTACTGTTACAATCAGCAAGCATCAACAGTAAATATTAAGCCATCGAGCGTTATGCAACGAATGTTCTTAACCTTGTTAACAGGCTTCTCATAATGAATGCTTTTTATATTGTTAACTGTTTAACATACTGAATGCTTTTACACGTTGTTAACTGGCTTTACATTAGGAATTATGTTTTCCCTTTGTTACCTAGCTTACCATGATGTGTTTTTTCACTCGTTAACCCAGTATCCTTGCCTCCAGCACCTCATTGTGTGTTGCAAGTTCTTACCAGGTCAAAGACATGCTAGCTGAGCCTTGTCTCACACAACTCAAAACGCGTTCCCTACCTGCTCCTACCGTTGACACTTTCTCTTGCCTCCTTTAACAATTTCATGATAATCACCGCGATGACGTTACTAGTTATCATGAGAATCTGACAGCCAGCATTTAACCACGTTACTGACACACTGCGCACAATGATTACAACAACAACATTCATTGGTCCGTCATTTGAATCGAATTTGAAGAATTCTCCTTCACCAGTAAAGTTCTTAATTCCACAGTCCTTAATGACCACTCCATCCTCCCTAAGTAGAGAGGAAAAGAACCTGTTCTCCAAACCCTGCTCCACTAAAGTTAATCCTAAAAACGAAATTCAGTCTGTCCTTGCATCACGGCTCGGAGTCATCTGAATTTTGGAAAAGGGCAGTTAAATACTTAACAAAACTGACGATCTTCCGTGCTTCCGAGATACTTCAGAGGGAGCATACCAGCGCATGTGAGTGTGCAGTGCAGCAGCTGCAGCTGCAGACTTGGTGAATGCAGGATTCTTTGCTGTGTCTCCGCACACTCGGCTGTTAAATGGAAAAGAGCCAACTGGCTGTTAAATGGAAAAGAGCCAACTGGCTGTTGTGATGTTAGCTTGACCACTGATCCTTCATAGCCCTACAATGATCGAGAGAGAAGATAAAACGCACATTGTTTAATGCCCAGAGGAAGACAACGGACAAAAAAACGTACGGACCTTCGCTTCATTGTTGCTATTTTCTTCAACTTTCGTGCTCATGGCAGGGGATCTGATTGAAATAATTGGATCAGGCTGTGGAGGGGTGGGCGGTGGCCTGAAGACGGACTTAACATGTGAATGGAGAAACTCTAGAGACGATGTTAACTGCTGAAAATATATTTGAATTTCCTCTCTCATTCCTTCCTTGACAAGGTCATTGTCAGTCTGAAGATAGTCACACATGTAACTGCACTAATTCACGTCTGCCTAATTCAACATGTTCTGAATTCTATCAAGCCATTACACACTACCTATGTTTAGTCACAGTCTCCATTAAAAGTATTTCACCCTCTAAGCCTGATCGTTATCGATGAGTTTACCCAATTCTTCTTCTCTCTCTTTGAGTTCTGTACCCACCTACTGTTTACTTCTTATCCGAACCCCATCACCCAATCTTCTTCATACAGGCCAACACTTTCTTGGTACCATCAGCTCTGAGGAAGGGTCACTGCACCCGAAACGTTAACTCTCATTTCTCTTCTCAGATGCTGCCAGACATGCTAAGCTGTTCCAGCACCTTCTGCTTTTGCCCTGTTCCTTGGCGCACATCTCTGTCTCAGGCCTATTGATACTGTGAATGATCGAGGAAGAAATGTCGTGCGTGTGCCTTGTTGGAAGCCTGAGATTGTCCATGCTCAATGATCCCCTGCAGCGAAGGCAGTACTCTGATCCAGTTGAAAAATTCTCTTGTGGTTGATCCTATTGTAATGCGAGACATAGGCGTCAACATCTTATGTCTATTAATACAGCAATCATGTGAATGTACCGCAGTTCTATCTTGGACTCGATAGACAACAGAGAGTGAGAAAAAGAACCTCATGTCAAACCTGAACTGCCTGGAGTTTCTGCAGGAAGAAGAATTTAGTGACTTCTTTTTTAGATAGACAACACTTAAACCCTTGCTCACTGTGAAAATGTGCCATTGGTTATCAAAGCTAAAGGAAATATAGGCGCAAGGCTGAAACAGCGTTTTCCACTGATAATACCTGAATTATCTCCCTCCACTGTCATAGTAGAGTTGCGTCAGTAAACGGGATAACTGAATGAATCACCTTACATGTGCAGCTGGGGCATAGTACTTGTGTGGAAATATATAGGTACAGAATGCAGGACGAGGGACTGAGGTTTTTTGAGCCGTTTCACATCGCGACTGAGACAGTATTGGAGGTTTTGACAGGCTAAAAGTGGCAAAATCCCCAGCTCGGGATGGAGTTGCGTCTTACGTTGCTTTGTGAGACAAGAGGTAAATGACATCTGCTCTGACCATTCGTTTACATTACATGTTGGCCACCTGGGAGTAGTTAGATGACTGCAGAACTACTGATGTGATTCAAGTTTTCAATAAGGCTGGCCTATATAATACAGCGAATTACAGAGCTGTGAGACGAAACTGTTGGAGGAGCGTCTTAAGGATATAATTAATTGCAGCTTTTCCAGACAAAGCTTGACCAGCGAGAGTTAGCATGGTTTTGGCAGAGGATTTCATACCTGACAGATCAGGTTAAGTATTTTTTCAGGAAGTGATAATATGTGTAAACGAGGGTAGTAAAGTTGATTTATGTTATGAGGACTTTAGAAAGCCTATGATAAGATCCCACACTGGAGACTGGTAACAGGGATAAAATAAAATGGATTCAGGGTCACGTGGTAAGTTCGATCCAAGCTTATTTGGGTGTTTGCAGAAAGGATGGTGCTGTTTCTGTGACATGGAGCTGGTATTCAGTGGTGTACCGCAAGGATCAATGCTGTGTCCCTTCATGTTTGTGATTTCGCGAAACAATATAGAAATAATGTGGGGGAAATGATAAGAAAGTTTGAGGAAGATATGAAGATTGGCAAAGTGGTTAACAGTGAGTAAGAAGGTCTCAGGTTCCAGGATTTTCGAGGTGGATTTGTCAAATAGGCAGATAGTGGGAGCTGAAAATAACAATAAAAACATCAGGCGATGCATTTTGTAAGGAACACGTCATGGGAGTACTCAAAGAACGGTAGGGCACTGGTAAACCCAAAGGAACATTGTGACCTTGCATGTGGGTCTACAGATTCGTGAAAGCAGCAGAATTCAGTAGTTAAGAAGACAAGCACGACTTTATAAGCCAATGCAAAGATTACGAGAGCAGGAAAATTGGTGTCACATGTAGAAAAGTTCGTGAATAAAGAATTTGGCACGCTTGCCTTCTTTAGTCAGAACATCGATTCTTGGAGTTCACATGTCATGTTGTGGCTGTACTGAACATTAGTGAGGCCACACTTACAATACTACTGACATTCCCGATCACTTTCAACAGGAAAGATGTTGTTCGACTTGAAAGAGTGCAGCTAAGATTTACAAAAATGTTGCAGTATCGAGAGGGCTTGAGTTGAAAGGAGAGAGTGTTTGAGCAGGGGCTTTTCCCAGCAGTGTTCCAGGCTGGTGTGTAAACTTCTAGACGTTTATAAAGTCATGATGAAGGGTGGATAGGTGACTGGCCTAGGTCTTCTTTAAACCCAGGATGGTGGAGTTCAAACCGAGAGGGCTCATGTTTAACGTCTTTCACGCGGACACAATAAATAAGGGACAAAGAGTGTTGGAGCGATATTTAGATTTCCAAAAGGCATCATTTCAGCTGAGTCTTCGATTTTAAAAAAGAGTATGTTCGTGGTGAAAATAGTTGGAAGTTGAACCGTGAATGGAACATTAAGTGTATTAAAATTGAGTGTGTGGAGATGAGGAAGTTTTTAAGCAATATATTTACCAATGTAATGGAGAATGAGATGTTTGTCAGGAACATTCAATATTGATCGTTTAAGTTAAATGAGATTTTTTGGATTCTAAAATGCAGAGGTATCTGGCTGCCCTGCTTTATGAATCACATTGACACGGTCTGCAGTGGTAGCAACTGATGATGAACGCAAAAAGTCTCTTATTTTCATTTGTTCAGCAGTTGCTGGGCCAACATTTATTTCCCCATTCCGATCAGCACCTGAGATGGTGAGACCCTGATCGAAACACTGCACTTTATTTTTTTTGGGAGAAACGAAATGTAGCAGTTATTAAGTTGTGGCTTTCTCATTTCCTGCTCCCAGTTTAATGTTCTTCGATTCAGTTTAACGGAGGGAATGCAAAGTTTCTCCAGGAATTATGGCTTGTGGTTCAGGTTTCCAGCATTCACTGTTTATTTTTATTTAGTCGTCTGGATGATCTGAGTGATATGAGCAATAGAATGTTGCAAGCTGCCAAACATGTAACAAAAGAATCCAACTGAGAAGTAGCAAGTTCATCAATTAATTGTCCGAAGCAGATGAGCTTAGGTGGGGTAGAGTCAAAAAGTGTTGTGCACGTCAAGCAGCATCCGGGGAGCAGGAAATTCGTTGTTTTGCATATAAGCTGTTCATCAGGAATACTCGAAGCGTCGACTCCCCTGCTCCTCAGATGTTGCCTTACAGAATGTGCTTTCCAGGTGCTACACTTATTGACTTTGATCTCCAGCATCTAAAGTAATGTCTTGCTGCTGAGGTGCGGTACGGTCAGGTACTGTTCCTGAGATGTAATAATGTGGTCGTAATGATACAATGGATATATAGTTGGAAACATATTTGGGAGACAATATTATTCTCCTGCTCCCACTCTGCCAGAGAGAGGCTGTATAGATGGAGCTTGTTGTTACAGCCAGTCATTTCACAATTGTGCATTGGGCAGGTCGCGGAAACGTGATTTCCCATCCATTGTTGAGACTCGAATGAGATACGGACACGGTCGGTCTTGGGTCTGCCACGGCCTGAATTTAAAAGTGGTTTTGCATGTTTGTAGGTGTATAATCAGTGTAGAGTATATTTGTCTCTCAGAGTGCTAACCAGTTTTAATTTTTGAGGGGTTTTATAAGTCAAACCAACAACAGAATATTGATTTTCATTTTTCTTTAATGATGTCTATCTGAACCAAAAACGTGAGTTGT
The DNA here is from genome assembly GCF_047496795.1 of Chiloscyllium punctatum. Lineage (NCBI taxonomy): Eukaryota > Metazoa > Chordata > Chondrichthyes > Orectolobiformes > Hemiscylliidae > Chiloscyllium > Chiloscyllium punctatum. The sequence goes on along the minus strand of NC_092773.1, from coordinate 46,754,054 downwards.
TGGAGAAACAGAGCAGGCCTGGCAACATCTGTGGAGAAGAACCGAGTTAAAGTTTCAGATCGACAGAACAAGTCAGTTATACATTTCTATACTATAATGCTGGGAAAGCTATCAGTCGTATCTGTCAATACCAGGATATTTGTCAAAATATCACAATGGCTGACAGCTATCACGTTCACAAATTCGAAAGGAATTTATTTGCTCCAATGCTGCTTCCGTTGCTCTCAGCTCTTGAAAGGCTGTGCTTAAACGATTGCCTTTATTGCCTTTCCTTTCTGTCAGCTTACAGCAATGCCAAGTGGAGTATTGGTCCCTTCAGTGTCTAACTCAGCATGTGTCTGCATTGTCACTCTTTGTGCCTGTGCATCCAAATCATCCACTTCTTCTTTCACATTCTCCGACACTCTGTCTGTCCGTACAGCTCATTACATATTTCTGCACTCAGACATCTTGAGTGTGCAGCTAATAAGAGGCTTTTTGCCCACTGACTGGAGTGTGTAGAACTGGGCTCATATTTTCCGGATAATGTGTCTGTCACTTCAAACTCAGGCTAGGCGACATTTCTTCCTCAACCAATTATGACTGTTTCTAATTCAAAACAGAATTCCTAATCCAGAAGAAAGAAAACAAAACGCAATTACACCACAACTAAAGAAGCACAGCGATGTGTATACTGTTGGTTTAAATGAATGAACGGTGACATCAGAGAATGAGAGTGATCAGCTGGTGGTGTCTCTGCCATTACCACAAAATTCCCCTGTAAGTCTGCAACGTCTCCTGCCTCACCTCGTTATTCCTACCAAACCGGGAACGAAAAAGTGGAATAAAAGAGGAGGAGAAGCAAAAGTGCTTCTGGAATAAAAGTAAGAAACCAGAGAATTTATTAATAGTTCGGAATTGAAAACGGATACAGCAATCACTGTTGGAACATAACCTGGATCACCAGGTCATAACAGGGTAGCAGTACAATGAGACACAGACTGCGTGACGTGACATTTGCAACGCATTGAAACATGATGCCCACGTACGGGCACAACAAGCAGGCGCCGCTGGGAGTTGAACACAGGATCTCCTATTTACGCGACAGATGCTTTAACCAACTAAGCTACGGCGCCACGCTGTCGCTACCTTTACACATCCATATGTGAAGTTACTTAATCACTTCATCACAGTTTTTGGACCAACGTTGCTCACTGAGAATTGCAATCAATCCTCCAATTTTCAAATACAAACAGTTGACAGCTTAACATTCTCCACTAAAAAGGTACATAAAAAGATAATCTCCTCTTGCATTTATTTCAAATTGATACTTTCACCTGTTCAAACTGACAGGTGAAAGCGGATGTGTTCATCTTCTCGTGGCCCATGAACCACATTAATATACAACAAGAGGAACAAGGTCATTCTGTTGAATTAACGAAGCGTAATGTGTAAGTAAATGCAAACATTGGGCAGTAAAAGCAGACCCATTGCCACCGACACTGAGTCTTGCACCATCAGTTCCACGTTCACTTCCTGCCTCATGTCTTCCAGTCATCATTGTCGATCACTTTACTTCACTGTCCTGCTCCGCTTCTCAACTTATTTCCAAATTATTGCAGATGTCTGATAAGAACCTTCAATATAGTCACTCAATGTGATAGGATTCAGCGCATACCCCGAATTAGCCCAGTGATGGAGGAGATGAGTTACTTTCCTGAACCTTTCAGCTCCTCAGCACGGACATACAGCCATGATACCGCTTCGGGGAACGGGCGGGGGTGTTCCAGGATTTACACTGAGAGACACGGAAGGATCAGCGAGATACGTCCAACTCAGAAAGGTGATATGATTGCAGGGGCTTCGCAGTGGTAGTTTCCCGTGTACCTGCTGCCATTGTCCTTGTACATGGATGTAAATAATCACTGGACCAATTCTGGCAGGATCCCGGTGCATGATCTGCAAAAGCAGGAATTAGATTTCATTCAAAATGAGAAATAACTCTTTATTACCTGAGTGGGAATTATGTCCAGGTCTGGGCAATGCAAACGCGGACTCCTACGCAGGGACTTCCAGTGATGCTGATTGTAAACCTTGCGAACTGAACTTGTACACACTCATGTGTCTGTCGCTGACTCCATAACCAACTTTAGCAGCAAAGTTGCTCTCCCCAAGTTTCCGAACATTTCATGTTATCGCCCTGTGTTTCAATGTCAAGAAAGTGAAGCTGTGATAATCTGATGTTGTTCAGCCGATTTACTGCAGGGAGGCACAAAACAAGCTCATGATAACAGGGCCTCGTTTTGACGCGCTGTCCTCCGGTGAGCAGAGGCACCAACAAGGGCGTCGTTCAACTCGTCTTATTCTAGATCCCGGGCTAGAAAGGACCAGAGTTTTCTTGCTAAATTGTTCAGGGTCCTGAAAGCAAGATCACATGACTGATATCATGAAAGTACATTTCATTGAGTGGATCATGGAATCGCGATGTGACTGTGAATTCAACGATGAAAATTTCCAGCTGAGATGCAGACAATACTGAAGGCGGCACTTGAAGGCAAATGTGTTTTCTTTGCCAGTGAAAATCACTGCTTCACAATTTGGGACATATTGAAGTAAAACAGTGACGCTGATTAACTTTTCTGGTTCTTCAACTTGTCAATTTTGTTTCCCCCGGTCTAAACGTCACCCTTACATATGGAAAAGCTGAGATTAAGTCGGCGGTGGGTGGGCCCGGTGCTGTAAGGATAACGCATCTGAATTCGAATCGGACGATTGTAGTTTTGAGTTCTACCTCGGTCAATTGCAGCATGTGGCTTCATTGAAGTCAGACACAACTGGTTTTATAAATATAATGAGGACAAAAAGGAGTCTGTGAAGAGTACAGAGACACCTCAATAATCAAATAGCCAGTCTCTGTTTGGTGCCGCTCGAGATGGGAGAGATTTGAAACCTGTGCTTTGTATGAAAGCTGACTGTTGGGAAGGACAAAGAACATAGAAGGATAACGCGCTGAACAGGCCCTTCGGCCCTCAATGTTGCTGACGTTTGAACTATTCTCAGCTCGTCTCCCCACAAAATCCCATCGTCATCCACGTGCTTTTCCAAGGATGAATTAAATCTCCGTAATGTGGCTGAATTAACTGTACTGGCTGGCAGGGCATTCCGCATCCTTACCACTCTCTCAGTAAAGAACCTGCCTCTGACATCTATCTTAAATCTATCACATCTCAATTTGTCGTTACATGCCCTCGTACAAACTGACGTCATCATGCTAGAAAAAAATCTTTCATGTCTACCCCATCTAATTCTCTGATCATCTTTAATGTCTCTATCAACTCCCCTCTAAGCCTTCTTTTCTCAAATGAGAACAGACCCAAATCTCTCAGTCTTTCCTCATTAGATCTTCTCTCCAGACCAGGCAACATCCAGGTAAATCTCTTCTGCACCTTTTTCAATCCTTTCACATCCTTCCCGACAGATGGTGATCACAACAGTACACAATATTCGGAGTGCGGCCGCACTAGCATTTTGCATAATTGCAGCATGATATTGCGGCTCCGGAACTCAATCACTCTACCAATGAAACCTAACACACAGTATGACTTCTCAACAGTACTATCACCCTGGGTGGCTACATTCAAAGATCTATGTACATGGCCTCCACGATCACTCTTCACATTCACACTTGCAACAATCTTTCCATTTACCTAATACTCTGCCTTCCTGTTACTCTTCTCAAAGTGCATTAATTCACATTTAGCTGTATTTAACACAATTTGCGAACTCTCACCCCAATTTTGCAGTTTATCCAAGTCCCCCTGCAACTTTTAATATTCCTCCAAATTGTCCACTACTCCTCCACTTGTGTCATCTGCAAATTTGTTATTTTACCTACCTATGCCTGCGTCTAATTCATTTATAAAAATGACAACCAGCAATTGACCCAAAACAGATCATTGTGACATACCACTAGTAACTGGTCTCCAGGTTGAATATTTTCCATCAATCGCCACTCCCTGCTTTCTTTCAGAAAGCCAGTTTCTAATCCAACTTCCTAAGTCACCCTCAATCCCATGCCTCTGCATTTCTCAAAAACCTACCATGTGGAAATTCATCAGATGCTTTACTGAAGTCCATGTATACCACCTCAAGTGCTCTACCTTCATTGACATGCTTGGTCACATTATCAAAAAACTCAATGAGGTTTGTGAGACACTACCTGCCATTGATGAAACCATGTTGACTATCTGAAATCAAATTGTTGCTCTCTAGATGATTGTACATCTTACCTTTTATAATCCTTTATATAACCTTTCAGACAACAGAGGAAGTGCTGGATAACTTGAAACGGTCAAAGGTCAATAAATCCGTATGACCTGATCAGGTATACCCGAGAACTCTGTGGGAAGCTAGAGAAGTGATTGCTGGGCCTCCAGCTGAGATTTTTGCATCATCGACAGTCACAGGTGAGGTGCCAGAAGACTGGAGGTTGGCAAGCGTGGTGCCACTGTTTAATAAGGGTGGTAAGGACAAGCCAGGGAACTATAGATTAGTGAGCCTGACCTCGGTGGTGGGCACGTTGTTGGAGGGAATCCTGAGGGGCAGGATGTACATGTATTTGGAAAGGCAAGGACTGATTCGGGATAGTCAACATGGCTCTATGCGTCTCACAAACTTGATTGAGTTTTTTGAAGAAGTACAAAGAAGATTAATGAGGGCAGAGCCACAGATGGGAATTTTAGCAAGGCGTTCGACAAGGTTCCTCATGGGAAACTGATTAGCAAGGTAAGACTTCATGGAATATTGGGAGAACTAGCTATTTGTATACAAAACTGGCTCGAAGGTAGTAGAAAGAGGGTGGTGGTAGAGTGTTGTTTTTCAGACTGTAGGCCTGTGACCAGTGGAGTGCCACCAGGGTCGGTGCTGGGCCCTCCAGTTTTTGTCATTTACATAAATGAATTGGATGCGAATATGGGGTACAGTTAGTAAGTTTGCAGATGACACCAAAATTGGAGGTGTAGTAGACAGCGAAGAGGGTTCCCTCAGATTACAACAGGATATGGACCAGATGGGCCAATGGGCTGAGAAGTGGTAGTTGGACTTTAATTCAGATAAATGAGAAGTGTTGCATTTTGGAAAGCAAATCTTTGCAGGACTTATTCACTTAATGGTAAGTTCCTAGGGAGTGTTGTTGAACAAAGAGACCCTGGAGTCCCAGGTTTATAGCTCCTTGAATGTGGAGTCGCAGGTAGATACGGTAGTGAAGAAGGCGTTTGGTATGCTTTTCTTTCTTGAGTACATCGACTATAAGAGTTGGGAGGTCATGTTGCGGTTGTTCAGTACAATTTTTAGGCCGCTGTTGGAATATTGCGTGCAATTCTGGTCTCCTTCTTGTCGGAAAGATGCTGTGAAACTTGAAAGGGTTAAGAAAAGATTTACAAGGATGTTGTCAGAGTTGGAGGATCTGAGCTACAGGGTGAGGCTGACCAGGCTGGAGCTGTTTTCCCTGGAGCGTCGGAGGCTGAGGCGTGACCTTATAGAGGTTTACAAAATTATGAGTGGCATGGATAGGATAAAGAGACGAAATATTTTCCCTGGGGTCGGGGAGTTCAGAACTCGTGGGCATAGGTTTAGGGTGAGTGGAGAAAGTAATAAAAGAGACCTCAGGGGCAAATGTTTCACGCAGAGACTGGTACATGTATGGAATGAGCTGACAGAGCATGTTGTGGAGGTTGGTACAATTGCAGCATTTAAGAGGAATTTGGATGGGTATATGAATAGGAACGGTTTGGAGGGATATGGGCCGGGTCCTGGCTGGTGGGACTAGATTGGGTTTGGATATCTGATCGGCATGGATGGGTTGGATCGAAGGGTCTGTTTCCATGCTTTACATCTCAATGACTCTATGACTCCAAGTAAGGCGCACTGTTCTACAATCACCAGGTTCATCTCTACTGCCCTTCTTCAACAAGGGCACGACATTTGCTGTCTTGCAGTCCTCTGGTAATTAACCTGTCGACAATGACTACTCAGAAATCAAATCCAAATGCTCTGGCATCTCCTCCCTAGCTTCCCAGAGGATCCTTGGATAACTCCCAACCCGCCCAGGGGACTGGCTTACTTTCACTCTTTCTGGAATTGATAATGCCTCTTCATAACTTACTGCGATCCTTTCTAATCTAATATCGCGTATCTCATTATTTTTCTCTACAATATACTTCTTTACCTGAGTGAAGATTGATGAGAAATGTTCATTTAATTCCTCTCGGATCTCCACAGAATCCACACTCAACACTCCACTTCTGTCTTTGACTGGCTCTATTCCTAACCTAGTCATCTTTTTAATCCTCACATACCTATAAAATGCTTTAGTTTTCTTCTTTATTCTTTTTGCTAAAGACTGCTCATGTCCTTTCTTTGCTCTTCTTAACATTCTCCTTAAATCCTTACCAGCTGATGTGTAACTCTCCATTGCCTCATTTGAACCATCTTGTCTCTCAACACATCAGCCTCCTTCTTCCGCTTAACAAGAGATGAAATTTCTCTACTAAACCACGGTTCCCTTAACTAATCACTTCCGCACTGCCTGTCAGGGACATACTTATGAAGGACACACAATGTCTGTTCCTTAAACCAGCTCCACATTTCCATTGTCTGCATCACTTGCGTTTTGCTCCCCCATTCTACGCATCTTAATATTTCCTCCTCGCATTATAATTGCCCTTGCCCCATCGATCATGAGGCTCCCTCTTAATGTTGAAACTTTCACAGTAATATCCTCCCTCAGTGCTGACACTGTCACAAAGAGCACTTATTCAGAACTGATCATGAATGTGTGGTGGATCCTTGAATTTGACCTGTTGCAATGAGAAACTGAATCAATGATCGCCCTCTGGCTGATAAATGCTGCCTCAAAATTGAACATCTGAAATTAATATCTCCCTCAGGACTGAAATTTGCAAAGTGCAGCACTTCCTCAGTACTGGCCCCTCACAGAGCTGCAGAATCTCGGAATAATGAGGTACTGGTTTAAAAATGTCGCCCAACAATGAAGCACACCTTCAATTGGACTCTCTCATACGGTTGGAATAGCTGACGACTGACGTTGTAATTATGTGTCACTCCTTCAAACTAAACCTGTTAGAATGAGACTTTGCCTGAGAATTGACTCTCCGACAATAATTCATTCCCACATTTCGTCATGTGAAATTTTCTTCTTGAGAGTTAGATCGTGAAATAAGGGCCATGATCACAAATATTTCCTCATAAATACAATAGTGAAACAAAGAAAAATATCATTCCTTTGTATAGCTGGTGTGTGGAGCAAAGCCTCCGTACTGACCCTCTGATCGCGCTGGAATCGCTCAGTACTACCTGAGAATTGCATCTCTCCTTTCGATTATCTCGAGTAAGTCGCCCTCCTGCTGAAGAAGTCAGCAACAACACTCGTGCTGACCGTTACTTCCCATATTCTGCAAGAGGAACATTCACATATCCTAACCGCCATTCCCATATTGTAAACTCAAAACGTACTGTAGAAAAGTAAAGAATAAAAAAGAAATCTTAGCAATCGGATGCACAAAGCTTTTTTTTTGTTACAGGACGAGGATGGGAGGGCGACACAACCGAAGTAGTGTTTCAAGTAACGCAAACACACACAAAAAATTACATCACTGACGCTGCTCTCCTAGGTCCACTCCTAGTCCACGTGCACTCCGCCTAATAATGAGGTTTTTTTTAAAGTTAGTGACTCCCCTCCACATCAGCTCCCTGATCGATGCTCTCGCTCTTGCTGATACTGAAACAAACATGGATTGTCCTGATATGCAAGGTAAGTTTGTGTTTAAAACATATTTACCTACGCGTCAGCCAGCTGATCGACGTACCCGCTCTGCCTGCAGCTGCTTCTTAACAAAATAAATAGCTTGCGGTATAATGAGGTGGATAACTGATTTGAATCGTTCTCTGTGGTGTTCCAATATGACATCCGCTTTCGACACAACACTTGTTCTCTGTGAGTATCTGTTGCTCAACCTTTTTCTCTTTTACCCTTCCACGCCATCTTCAGTTTATTTCCTACTTTCCATTATCATCAACTCCGCATTTTCCCATCTCTTTCCATTTGCTGTTCCCCAACTGTAATTGTGTTAGTTGCTTTTGAAATCAACTCAGATTAATATTTTAAACGTTTCTTGTTGTGATGAGCTCCACACACCAGCTATACAAAGGAATGATATTTCTCTTTGTTTCACTATTGTATTTATGAGGAAATATTTGCGATCATGGCCCTTCTTTCGCGATCTTACTCTCAAGTAGAAAATTTATACTATTGTCTACAAAGTCCGACAGGGACGTGTGGGCATAAAAGGAAAGCTATTAAAATCCACGCTGGCATTTCAATTCGCATCTAAAATTGACTCGATGTCAAGGAGCCATGAATGGTAATCAAACGGTTTTTTAAACCTGTGACAGGATTATTGTTTGAGTCATTTGACACTGAGCTTATCCCTGGTTTCACCATTCCTGATTCATATCCCTGATACAGATAAAATATAGGGTCATGAATGAAAACTTTCAGATGATACTGGAAATCAGGGCGTGTTTGATGTAACGATGAACTTGTCAGGACATGAGTAATCGGAACCGGACTGGATCACTCGGGCTATTGACCATGCTCCATCATCTGATACCTTTACGACGAAAATTATTCTCCTTTTTAATGGTACATCTGTTCCTGAGCCGTCATTATTTTCAATATCCCAGCCTGCACTGCAATTTTGTTGAACATTCACTGTCATTTAAGATAAATGTTTCTCATCTCTGTTGTAAACCAAGTCTCAATTGGCAAACAGACTTTGCTTGTTTGAGTTTCCCCCACAGCAGAATACATTCTCTCAGCGGCTAACTCATCAAGTTCCATCAAACCTTTCCCAATGTTTTTATGAGATGAACATTCATTTACCTAAACGACAATAAATGAAAACCTCATTTTTCCTCATATAGTAATCCATTCATCCTTCAGAGCCATTTTGATTTGTTCCAAATGGAAGTATAGGTCGATTCAAGGTAGGAGGTTAGAAGTCCTGTTTCGACCGTCACAGGACGAATGTGCTGGTAATCAATTACGAAACAGCCCCATTAAACCACCACTGGTATTAATCGTACAGACTATGAAAGCCATTCTTTTTTAGCGGAAGGCAGGCGATTTTTCAGTAGGCGGGAGGATTACCTGAAGTGGAAACAACATTTAAGATAGTAACATTTAGGAGCCGAAATTTGGCCTTTCGGACCATCGAGTCTGAGTATCCATTCTTTTATTACTGATAGGTTTCTAAACGCCATTCTCTTTGGCTCTCTCTCCCTGAGCTTTGGTCCCATTGATATACAAGAAACTATATATCTCAGTCTTAAACATACTCATTGACATAGCCTCCACAGCATTCTGTGACAATCAGATCTTTCGATTCACTACTCTCTGAATAAAGATATTTCTCCTTATCTACATTCCAAAATGTCTACCCTTTACTCAAATGCCACGCCCTCGCATTGTTGGCTCTCCTACTGTTGGAAACATTTTTCAAACATCTGTTCTGTACACGCCATTCAGTATTTGATTTGTTTCAATTAGTTCACCCCAACCTCATGCTTCCAATCTCAAAGAAGTATAAACACAGAGACCCCAAGTGTTACTCATGTGTAAAGATTTTTATTCCTCGCGCTATTCTTGTGAACACCCTCTGAACATGCTCCAGGGCCAGTACTACCTTCTGCGATATGGCTTACAAAACTGCGCACATTGATCCAAATGTGGTCTGAAAATTTCCTTAAGGAGCCTCTGAAGTTCATTCTTCCTTTTAATTGGCGAAAGGGAAGACTGCAGATTGCAGAGATCAGAGTTGAGGGTTTGGTGCTGGAAAAGCACAGTCGGTCCGTTAGCATTCAAAAAGCAGGAGAATCGATGTTTCTGGCAAAGGCCAATCATTCGGAATCAGCTTTCATTCTTTTATATTCAAGACCTATCAAAATAAATGGCAAAATTGCATTTACCTTCTTAACAACTGATTCAACCTGTAAGTTTGACTTGAGACAATCCTGATCTGGAACGCCCAGTTATTTTTACACTTCAGACTTCGGAACTTTCTCCCAATTTAGACCATTATTCATGCCCCTATTTTTCCTACCAAAGTGCACGGTCTCACTTTCAAACGTTTCACATCACTTCTTTGCCCAAACTCCGAAACTGCCCAAAACATTTTGCGACCTCTCCAATTCCTCAAGGCTATCTGTTATCCACACATATATGTATCCTCTGCAATCTTAGCCAGAATGCTCTCGGTTCCTTCATCTCGATCGTTAATGTATAAAGTGAAAAGTTGTCTTTCCAACACTGAGCCATGCCGAACATCACTTTTCACTGGCTGTCGTCCTGAGAAGGACACTTCTATCGCCATTCTCTGCTTTGTGCCGGACAGCTGAAATTCTACCATGTTAGCACTTTGCCTCGAACGCATTTTCCCTTTATCTCGCTCAGTAGCCTCCTGTCCAACACCTTTCAAAGGCCTTGTTGATGTCCAGGTAGAAAAAAAATACATATTGGCTCTCCTCGGTCTAACATGCTTTTTAATTTTTTCAAGAAACTGTAATCGATATGTCACGCATTACTTTCCATTAATGACACCATGCAGACTTTGTTTATTTTGTTGTAACACATCCAAGGGTACAGAAATCCCATCCTATCCAATGGATTCCAAGGATCTTAGCCAGGTCCTACGTTAGGCAACTCAGCCTGACATTTTCCGTCTTTTGCTTTACTTCCATTTTAAACCAGGCTGTGGGACCTTCCCTGATTCTAACGATTTCTTACTCAGCTAAAACCCTCCCTCTCTTCCTCACGGGTTTAGATCAGGAATCAGCAATATTTGACTGCTAACGTGCAGACCCTGCCCAGGGAGATGAGTCCAGATGACATCAAGCCTTGCAGCCTGAGCATGCAGTCTCCTGCCTCCCAGAATTTCCACAGCATATTTGAACTTGCCGTGACACTGTCTTAATATGACATTTGGCACAGACACAACATTAGGCTGGTAGATTACACCATGCAGCAGTGATCGAAAGTCTTCAAGGAATAGACAGCAGTTAAGTTCATAGGAGAACTGTCATTCGGGCACTGGAGTTTCGTACAATACTTTTCAATGGCTTGTCCTTTAATTGATCACTTTAAATGATTAATTAGCATATTTTTCACTGTTGATTTGCAGTGGACATTTCAGTCAGTTTATATAATTATCGTCAGTTCTCTCCTCATACCGGTGCATTTGGATTTGTTTCAGTTTGGGATTGTTGTTTCTGTTTGGAATGGTCATAATCAAACTTCATTGTAACTTTAAAGTCCTTGATATCACCGTTTTACGTAGGGTCCTTTTATGCCTCCCTACAACTCACTTACTTCGTTTAATTGCACAATGCCAGATCAAATATAGGTTCATCTTTGTTATGCTGGTTCACTTGTTAGCACTGCTGCCTTACAGTGCCAGAAAACCGGGTCTGCTTTCAACTCCTGTGTGGGCTTTGTACTTTCTCCCCGTGTCTGCTTCGCTTATTGTCTGCGCTTCAGATTCTTCACACGAACCAATGACATGCAGGTTGGTGAATGGGCCATGCTAAAGTGTCCAGTGTTTAGCGATGTGTAAGTTATGGGCATGAGTCAGGGATAAATGTCGAGTAATTAGGTATGTGAAAAGAGCTGTATGAGTTAATGTTTGGCCGCTCAGTGAATACTTGTTGGATTAAGTAGCCTGTATCCACACTGCAGGTATACTATAATAATTTGTATACCTCGGCAATTTTACTATGTGTTCTTCTGAAAATCATTTACAAAAACATAAGACACGTTTTTCTGAAAGTGCTCTGTTGCACATGTAGTTACCTCAGAAGTTTTGAACATTGAAGATCCCAAAGTCTGTCGTCCACACACAGTGATAGACCTGCTGAATTCTTACAAGAATTTTCTGCTTGTGTTTCCCGACACAGCCCTCACACCAAAACGCTATTAGGAGGTTTAAAAGCTGTTCCCTATTACCTCTCTCTTCCATCAATTCTGATTCCACGCTCAGAGTTTGAATTTTGACACCACTGCTTTTGCTTTTCCATAAAGCATAGTTACGACACTAGCTTTCCTGTTACGTCTGTCTATCGACAAGATTATATCCAATGGATTATAGATAACCATCGTTGATGACCGTGTTGCCCTGTCTACCTGATGGTTATAAGTTCTTTCATTATTTCTTTTGCTCTTTCGCTCTTTCTTTCTTTCTTTCTTACTCCTTGTTTCACTGTTTCTTTCCTTATTTCACTCCTTCTCTTTTTTCTCCCTTTCATTATTTCTTTCTTCCTTTCTTCCTTCACTTTTTTCTTCTTTTCTTTCTTCTTTCCTTCCTTCCTTTCTTTCTGACATTCTTTATTACTTTTCTTTCTCTCTTTCTTTCTTTCTTTCTTCCTTTCTTTCACTGTTTATTCCTGAGGCGACGACACGATGTACTTTGTCACACACACACACGCACAAGCACAAAATCACACACACTCTTATGCCCTCACACATTCAATACAGAACCTCTCTCATACACACGGTCTCTGTCAGAAACACAATACAACCGCTACACTCACACAACGCACATTTTCCTGGACGAGTTAACACAATGTGATACTCTCGCATATGGTCTGCCAAACATGCACACATGCAAACACACACTCTCTAACGTAACTCAAATTCACACACTCACAGGCTCACAGTTACTCCCTCTCATGCACACACGCACACATCTTAGTCTATTGGTTGAATGTTCATGTGCAGAATAATATTTGCAGACACGTCACATTTTGCTGAAAAGCATCGAACCGAGAGACAATCAATGCAGCAGTCAATCCATATGGTAAATTCTTAGTTTGGATATAGAACCATTCTGAATAAAGGTTGGGTGACACAAAGACACTAACTTTTCACCTTGAATGTATTGTCCGAGCTGAGATGTCAACGTTTTTATATAACATTAGATTGTCTCGAGAATGTAACTTAAAAGTTTTGGGATTTAGATATTATTGAAGCAAAGCCTGCAACCTATTCTAAACGATGGAAGACTTATCAGCGATCTAGGTTTGTTAAATAATTCATTTCAGTTGCATGTCACTGTAATCTTTTGTAATAACATCGATATCTTATCATCCTGATCAAGAGTTCGCTCGTGAAGGAGCGGCACTCTGAAAGCTAGTGCTTCCAATTAAATCTGTTGAACTATTACATGGTGTTGTGTGATTTCTACCGTTGTCCACCCCGGGTCAAATCCGTGTCTTGGGAATTAACACCTCAATGGCCAGAAGGTTCCAAAAAATCTCCTGTCCTGGAAAATAACATCACAATAGCATAGGGGCCTCCACAGAGAACAGACGGATAGGCATGACAAAATGTCTGAGATTGCAGTGGTGGAGTCAACATCATTTAACTTGGAAGAAATCTGAAGAAACTGTCAACTTTATCTCAAACTCTGGTCTCCCTCTCTCTATACTAAGTGATTGTAGATATTTCAAGGTTCTTCTTAATTGTTTACTTATATAATGTTTATATGTCAATCGTGTTGTGATGTTGTGCAATACATTGCTGATGGAACAGGTAGGTGAATTTTAACCCGGGATCTTGTTGTGTAATTTTCCTTCAACATGCTCTCGGTCACTTTTCAACTAATCTTTTCTCTCCTTTATCCAGAACAACATTTGTTGGGAAGCTGCAACGTGAACATCCAAAATGATAAGAACGAGGAAAGCCGTGGCAAGAACAATTTTCACAGGGAGAGAAATGTCCTGAAGATTGAGGCCTTGTCAACAGGCTGCACCACCTGGGGTTCCATGTGAGTTGTGTGTTTATGTATCCCAAGGTTTAATCTCCTCTGTGGGATCTTGGGTTTCGGAGCCTTATTTTAACAGACTCCTGATTGATTGTGGTCCATGCATTTTAAAAAGAATTTTTACACCTGTCAACGCGGGCTTGGGATTTGACACAAATACATCAATCTCCAGTGACTGTCTCACACACAGGACGCCCCGAGGAGGATATTTTAACCTCTATAAGGAAATCTCTCAAAAGATTTGATGCAATGTCAGATGATTTGTGAGATGTGTATCGGCCAGGATGATTGAATTTGATGATTGGATAAGTTATACACAGGTTGCCGATTTCAATTCGGTGAGTGTCTGGAGGGGATCTCTCTCTCTCTCTCTCTTTACCTTTCTCTGCACCCTCTTTTGAACCCTCTCCAGTTGTTTATTATTGGTTTTTGAAACAATTAAACCGTTCCACATACATCAATGTGATTCGTGGTTGTTTGACGTGGGCGGGGATGGAAATACTTGACAGCAGAAGATTATTGTTTGTTGGTCAAATGGGTTGCAAAACACGAAAGATGTAGACAAAAAGAGAGAGTGTGAGTTGGAATGAGAGAGCGATCGAGGAATAAAATGTGTCTTGGTAGCTGCACTCTAAAGTGGAGACAGCAGCTGCTCGAGGGTTTGGGGAAGAGAATGGCTGTGTGCAATATCCTATCACAGGCCACTTCCAACCACTTTCTTCTCGAATGTGACAGCTGCAAAAAAAACATCCTAAAAGAGAGTAGGTGATATCCTTTAAACAAATGTCCCAATTAATCCACAGCCTAATGTTGGATATGACGTGGAGTTTGAACAAATTACGCAGCAGAAAAGAAATGCCCTGTGGGATCGCACTGTGCATCTATGGCCTGTGCAGTGACCTGTCGTCGTTGGAAATGCGGACGGTAGCGGTGTGGTTAGATGGAACGTAGAACAGTACAGCAAAGTCCAAGTGCCTCAGTCCTTAATGTTGTGCCGATCTTTTATCCTAATCTAAGATCAAACTAACCTACATACGCTTTATTTTATTATCTTCCATGTGCCTAAACAAGAGCCGCTGAAATGTCTCGAATGTATCTGTCTCGACTGCCACCACTGCCGTTACATTCCACGCACCCAACACTTCCTCTCCAAACAACATACTTCTGGCATCTTCTGCAGTGTACCTCCAATCAATTTAAAATTATGCCCGGTCGTAATAGCCATTTCTGTCCTGGGAAAAAGTGTCTGACTACCCACTCTATATAGGTCTCTCATCATCCTGTATAAATCTATCAAGTCACCTCTTATCCATCTACGCTCCAGTGATGAAAGCCTTTGAACCCATACACTTTCTTCAGAAGGTTTGCCTTCCAGTCCAGTTCTCATGCTGGCAAATCTCTTCTTCACCCTCTCTGAGGCTTCCACATTCTTCCTATAATGATGCAAGCAGAACTGAACGGAACACCCCAAGCATGATCTCACCAGGGCTTTGAAGAGCTGCAGCATAATTTCGCAGCTCTTATACACAATCTTCCCCTAATGAAAGCCAATACACCATATGCTCTCTGAAAAACCCGATCACCTTGGTTAACAACATGAAGGGAGCTGTGGACGTGGACCCCAAGATCCTTCGGTTCCTCCACACTGCGAAGGTAACAGCCTTTAAAACAACATTCTGTATTCGAATTCACTCTTTTAGAATGGTTCACTTTTTTTAAATTTTCCCGGTTGAACTCCATCTCCAACTTCGCAGTTCAGTACTGCATCCTGTCAATGTCACATTGCAATCGTCACCAACACGATCCACTGTGCCAGCAAGCTTCTTTTCATTGCCAAACCGTCTAACGCAAACTTCCACTTCCTCATCCAAATCTTTCATAAAATCGCAAAGTCTGCAGGTCCCATCGTAGAACCTTGCAGAACACCGCGAGTATTAGGTTTCTCTGTCACCCTCTGTCGTCTATGTACCCAGCAATTCTGCACGCAGATAGCAAAATTTCCTTGCATCCTATGACTGCTTACTTTCTGAATGCATCTAACATGGCAAAATGCGCCAAATGCCTTGTTGAAAACCATGTACACCACATCTACTGCTCTACCTTCATTCATGTGTGTTGTCACATCGTCATGGAATTCAATACGTTTGGTGAGGCATGTGGAAAATCAACTCCAATGCAGCACAGTCCAAGACCCCTTTCGTTCTCCTGGCCACTGCGGGTCTGTTATGGACATTATTAAGGGTAAATGTTGAGTAATTCGGTACGTGAAAAGGGCTGAGCGGATTACTCTTTGAACTTAGTGTGGACTTGTTGGATCATGTGGCTTTTTCCACTCTGTTGGGATTCTTGAACAGTTTATATCCCTCGTCAATTGTACTGTGTGTTTTTTTCTGAAAATCGCTCGCAAAAACAGAATACAAGTTTGTTTACAAGAGCTCTGTTGCAAGTGAATCCCGAAAATATTGAGTTTTGAAGCTCTCAAAATTTGTCAGTCCACACATAGTGTGACATCTGTCGAATTCTGAAAGGGATTTTTTGTTTTTCTTTCCCAATTATTGACCTAACAACAAAAAGCCGTAAGGGGGTTTTCAAACCGTTCCCTCTTACTCTCTCTTCAATTGAGTCTAATTCCACGCTAAGATTTTGATGTTTGTTACCACTACCTATGTCTTTCGATGAAGCGGACTGATGAGACTGGCTTTCCTTTTGTGTCTGTCCGCAAAATGTTCTCCGCTGGATTATTGATATCCACCGTTGATGGCCTTGTTGCCCTGGCTACCTGAGGGTTACATGTCATCATTTGCCTCTATGTTACTCGTTCTTTGGTGCAAATGATTTGCAATTTGATATTTTAAAAAAGCACGGTGGTGCAGTGGTAAGCTCTGCTGCCTCATAACATCAGGGACCTTTGTTCAATTGCAGCCTCTGGCGACTGTCTGTGTGGAGTTTGTGCATTGTCCAATGCCTGCCTGGGTTTTCTCCGGATTCCTCCCACAATGCAAAGATTTGTAGGTTAGGGTGGATTGGGCATGCTAAATTGTACATGGTGTTTGGTGCATTAATCAGAGGGAAGCAGGTCTAGTCAGAGGGAAGCAGGTCCAGGTGGATTACACTTCGGAGGATTGGAGTGGACTTGTTGGGGCGAAGGGCCTGTTTCCATACTGTCAGAATATAATCCATTGAAACCTGTGAATACATCCTCAGTGTGTTCTCGAAGGAACTGTGCCTGCACATAATCTCACTCTACTCCTAGCAACTGTCTGAAAACCCAACCTCCACATACTGTGAACTCATCCCCTCGCTGTTCTCCTAACAATGTACTGTAAACCAAACCCAATTCTGTTCTCTTAGCAAAAGTCTGTGTATCCCACCCTAAACTCCTAAACTCGCCATTCCCTGACTGTGAATCGAATGCGGGCCACGGCGATATGAGCAGAATTTCCTAATAATGAGAGCAGCAGTGATTACTGCAGGAGTGCCATGCACGGGTGTGTCAACAGCCCTCAAGCTTTTTGCATGTTCTCGAGGCAGAACAACCGCTGAACGATTGTCATCCAATTTTCTATGTCTTGACCTTTTGTGCCTTTGAAATACAAATTTACAGCTAAATAACTCTGATGATGATGTGGGTTTCTGCCTCGGCGAAACCTTTTAGTGACATCCAAATCCAACCACCAGTTGGCTGATAAAGTTTCCTGACAACTACCTGATGAAGGAGCAGCGTTCTAAAAGCTATTGCATCCAAATAAATCTGTTGGACTATACTCTGGCATTATGTGATTTTTGACTTCGTCTATATCAACTGCATGTCAGCAATAAAGGAGTCCTTTTTTTGCTGACCGGAAATTGAACTCGGGCTACAAAGCCACAAGCGCTGAATACCAAGCATTGCACAACCAGGGATGTCAACAAGGAACATTGCATCGTTTGTCCTGACGCAGCCTGTGAGGTTTGTATCACTGCAGTTAAGATTCTCCTACAAAATGATTGAGTCTTCGAGGTTTACAGAACGGGAAAAGGCATATCTTCACTTTTTTTCCTACCCTTATGCAATCTGACGTTCCAAATGCTCATCACAATGATAAGTTCCCTGTCACGTTTTAATCTGAATCTGCTCAATGAATGGGACTGAATTTTCTTATGGCAAATTTGTGCTCACTCCCCCTCGATGAATTGAACCTCATTTTCACCCACAGACGGAAACAGACTTGGGATGAATGGTCTTTTTCTGCTTCTAAAATTAAATCAATAGACAATAGACAATCGACAATAGGCAATAGGTGTAGGAGTAGACCATTCCGCTCTTCGAGCCTGCACTGCCCTGTAATATGATGATGGCTGAACATTCCTAATCAGTATCCTCTTCCTGCGTTATCTCCATAACCCTTGATTCCACTATCTTTGAGAGCTCTATCCAACTCTTTCTTAAATGAATCCAGAGACTGGGCCTCCATTGCCCTCTGGGGCAGAGCATTCCTCACAGCCACCACTCTCCTCATCTCTGTCCTTATGTTAGGATGAGATGTGAAGGCTCAGTTAGGGCACGTGAGGGTTACAAGGTAGCCAGGAAAGACCTAAAGAGCTCGTGACATTCCAGAACTGTCGTCTTGCCTTTCTTCATAAGCGTTCATGTCTTTACCGTTTTAAAATTTGTCGATCTCAGCCTTGCGTACACTTAATGACTGTGACCTGACAGCCCATGTACAGAATTCCACCGGAATATCAGAAGTTTCGAAAAATGGTGTGTCTAACTGCCATCTGGAAAGAACAGACACTGGACTGGAGGGAGGGGAGAGGTCATGTTCAGAGACACTGCAGCAGATAAACTAAAAGAAGGGGAAGTAATCGATATGGCAGTGGGTTCATAATGACACCAGTGTTCTTCCATTCTCACATTCCAATCACTTAATAAACAGTATTAGCATTCTTTCTCCGGCAGCAGACGACCTCCTCTTCGCACTTTTGTACAAATACTGCCACCTCCACACTTCACATCAGCTCTGATGAAGTATCACCAAGACTGAAAACAGCCGTTTGCTTTCTCTCCATGCCGGGTGTTCATAATGGGTTGTGATTTCCAACATTTTTGTTTTGCTTTCAGGATTGATTCCAACATCATCAGTAATTTGCTCCCAAATTCTTTCTCATCTCTGTCTTTAATGTGCAATCCTCATTCTGATATTCGGCTCCCTGCTCCTCGGCTCTCCGAGAAGGGAATCAAACTTCCCGCATGCATGAAGTTAACTCTGTAAATAACTTGTATTTTTCAGAAAGGAGTAATTTTTGTTGTTGTTATGCTGTATCGGACATGCCAAGGCAATGCATTTCAGCATGTTCTCCATTTACTTTCATCTCTGATTTGAAACTCTCACGGAGTCTGATAGAGCTGCTTCCTTTGATGTTTTTAATGTCAGGACGTCATGCTCGTTTTTCAGAGTTTTTCCTCTGGCAATAAATCCTCATTCCCTGACTGGGAATCAAACCCAGGAATCATCAATGAGAGGGCTGAATCCCAACAAATAGAGCATCAAAGAATGTGCGTACAATGCTGGCAACGTTGTTCTTGACAATGCTTTTGGCTTTTCTTTCAGTTGCAAAATGATTGCGTCATTGACCTTTAACAGAAATGGGACAGTCCCTTCAACCCATAACATGAATGCCTTTCATCAAGGATCGCAAGACTAAACCCAACTTCCAACTTAGCCTTGTGTTTTTTTTAATGTTTTAAGTCCTCATCTGAATAGTTATTTGACGTCTTGAGTGCTTCGATGGAACAAAAATACAGTTCTTTTCACGAATGACAAGATACATTGCCCGTTTTTGGAACATCAACTCTACGCTGTTTTCCTTGAAGACATTTCTGAAAGCCAAAATCGTTCTTAAAGCCACGTGCCAGTGTTACTCATCATGGCATCAATCGGGGTTCAACTCCGTTATTGTACTCCTTTGCAACTCCTCTGTTCATCTGTGGTAGGGTGTCCTCAGAGTAAACCATCACCAGTTATGGCTTTTTGAATAGCAATCCAGAACGTCTCCAGCGACTTTACGATTTTTGTTTCCTTGAGCCAAGCAAGAAGAGGTACGATTAAGGGGCCTTGGATGACGGTAATACAGTTTCTCGTCAAGAGGAAGAAGGCAGCTTATGTAAGGTGGAGGAAGCAATGGTATAACACAACTTCAGAGGATGTCAGACTTGCAAGAAAGTAGTTCAGAAGTGGACTGAGGAGAGCCAGGAGGGGGTGCACGAACAAAGCTTGCCGGGAAGGATCAGGGAGAACACAAATGTATTTTAGTCATACGAAAGGAATCAGGTAGAAGGTAGGACTTGTCAAGGATGACGTAGGGATCTTTCTCGTGGAGTCTGTGCAGAGAGGGGAAGTCCTAATGAGTTTTTCACTTTGGTTTTTAATAAGGAAGGGAAATTTGTTGCGAATGAGAATTTGAGTGGTGTGAAACAGGCTTGAACAGATCAAACCTCACAAAGTTGATGTGCCGGATATTTTGGCAAACGTTAATATCAGTGACTCCCCCGGGCCAGATCAGATTTATCCCAGGATAATCCGGGAGGCGAGAAAGGAGGCTACGAAGCCACTTGCGAAGATCTTTGCTTCACCACTCTTCACGGGAATTGCACTGCAGAATTGGAGTGGAGGGGGTAACGAGTGTGATTCCTCTTTTGAAGAAGTCTAATAGGGAGATCACTGGCAATTGCAGGCCAGTAAGTCTTGCGTCTGTGGTCAGCAAGATTTTTGAAATAATTCTGTGGGAAAGGAATTATGACTGTTTTGAAAAGCGTAGCGTGATTAAAGGCAGTCAGCATAGATTTGTGACGGCCAGGTCACGCATCACATACTTGATTGAGTTCTTTGAGTAGGTGACGAGATATGTCGACGAAAGTCGAAAAATGGATGTGGTGCATATGAACGTCAGCAGGGCATTTAGTAAGGTCCACACGGTAAGCTCATTCGTAAAGTCAGAAGCTATGGGACACTGGGAGACTTGACTGTCCGGGTCAGAACTGGTTAGCTGACAGTAGGCAGAGAGTGGTTGTAGATGGAAGTTATTCTGCTTTAAGTGGTGAGTGGTGTCCCGTAGTGCTGTACTCCTGGGCCTCTGCTCTTTGTCGTTTTTATAAAGGACTTAAATGAGGAAGTTGAGAGGTGGGTTGGTAAGTGTTCCGATGACATAAAGGTTGGTGGTATCTTTGAGAGAATCGAGGACTGTTGCAGGCTGCAGCGCGACATAGACAGGATGCAGAACCGGGCTGAGATGTGGCTGATGGACTTCAACACGGATAAATGCGAAGTTATGCATTTTGGGAAGTCGAACTTAAATGCTGATTAAAAACAGGATTCTGGGCAGTGTGGAAGAAGAGCAGGATCTTGGCGTTAAAGTGCATAGATCCATCAAAGTTGCCACTATGGTAAAGAAAGAGCATGAAAGCATGGGAAGGTTTAAAGCATGACGACCACAGGTGGTCTTTTGGAAGGGGCCTGTGGAATGCTACACTAGCCAAATGGCCACTATGGCGGGATGAGATAATACAGTTAGAAAGGTTAGCCTCGCCCGCTAAATATCATCCTGGCAGGGTTGGGACAGATTGTCGCAATAAATATTTGCGACATGTAATTAAGTATTTAAGTAATAGTTCATAGAGTCAGCCTGATTGAGACCCTTGACATTAAGTATCGAACCAGTATGAGCAGAGTCAGCTGAAGTCAGGAGACCATTGTAATAGATTATCTATCGAAATAAAAGACCTACTCATTGAATAATTCTCTGCGTCTCATGGTGATTCTCTATGTTTTATCCTTGACAAAGTTTGCGTAGTGAGCAGAGTCTTGGAGAGACCTACCTGGAAAGAGGACGGCAGGAACACGGCGCATTTTTGTCAAACGGGGGCACTCCCGTGACCGACAGAATGAGGGCACCAAACATAAGAGGTTAGCAGTTTTGCTGTGAATCCGCACTATATTCCGTTGGCTTGTGATGGTTCTTGGTGGCTCAGAGGTGCGAGAACCTGCTGGAAGGTCTCTCCATTCCAAGATCCAAAGGCGAAGCGGAAATTGCAGTTGAAAGAGATGTGGCGAATTGGACAAGAAAACTGGGCAGTGGGGTAGGAAATGAGCAAGAATAGAATGGAGCAATTGCCTGAGTAAAAATTACACGTGGTGTTAATAAAAGTCCACTTGGTGTTCGTAAAAGGTCTACGTGGTGTTAGTAAAAAAAATCCATGGAGTGTTAATTAAAAATCCACGTGGTGAGTATAAGACCCTATAGATGCCGCCTCGCCAGAAACAAGGGATTGATCCCATAAATAAATAAGGGGAAATTGTTTTCCTCAAAGCGCTAATAATTAGAAATCCAGCGGATTGGTAGTGGATTATTAATATAGTAGAGAATTGTCATAATATTTAAGCCTAATTTTGGAAATTAAGCCAGGCTTGGCTCGCAGCAAGGCTCTGTCTGAGAGAGAGAGAGAGAGAGAGAGAGAGAGAGAGACTCTATATTTAAGTCAATGCGTTCTGGTTTGTATGCCTAATTGTTGGTCATTAACAGCTTCATTTTTGTTTCTCTGGAGCTCGAGTTCCAGGGGTAAATTGATTTTATTTTGTAATGTAAAAATTTAAGATAGTTCTCATGAGAGATTTTTCAAGTAACTGTTAGCGATTAGTGCATCTTGGAGATGCAGTGCTAGAGTGGTTTAGGCTGAACGAATGACCATAGGTTGTTGGTTATAATCAACTACAATTGAGGACGTTTGGGAATTGATAGATTGTTAAAGGACAATTGCAAGTTATAAAGTTAGGGTTTACTTATACATTTGTCGAAGCCCTACCAGACTTGAATGCCATGAGAAAGTGACTTGTGACAGCAGAGATAATATTTTAGCTGGATTGAATGCATAAAGCTCGGCAGCCGAGGTACCAAGTAAGACATTTCCAGTGGGAAGAAATGATAGTGCAATTCTTTTTTAGGAATGGGAAAAAAAGAACTAACGATTTATTGAATAAATAGCCAATCGAAAGTACGTTTGATATACACATGTGCAATAAGATGGAAAGACGAATTATGAACTAAAAGCCGAAAGATAAATCTAATAATAGGAATGAAAATAGGGTTCAGGAGGTGGAAATACGCAACATTTTAGGGAAGAGTGTGAGGAAGTGAAGGTAGCTTATCAGGCATGCGCGTTTACTAGGAAAGTTCCAAAGAACAAGCTGAGCAGATACTGGAAACAGAAAAACAGGAATCAGCACCCCTATATACCCAGATGCCCAGGTGTTGAATTGACCTCCTTTCTACTCGAATGAAGAGGCATTTGAAGCAGTGTCCAGTAAAAAAAAAGGAGAAATAGAGTTATAAGGGGATGCAAGTGCAGAAGACAAAAATGAACTGAGTGAAAAGACAGACAGAGAGAGATCGAGAATGTGCTGGTTAGAGCAATTGGAAGCTCTACAACGAGAGCTAAAAAAACACCGAAGAATGAGGTTAGTGTACTGCGTGGGCTAAGGGAAGAAAAAGCAAATGAGGAATACTGGCGACGGGAAAGGGAGTCTGAAGAGTGAAGAAATGCAGGTGACGCAGTGGTTTTGGAAAGTGATGAAGAGAGACAAGGAATGAAAAATACCCCACGACCTCAAGATTGGGAGGAATTAGAAAAAGCCTTGGAGGCAGAGTACAAGGGGGAATTATTGAGATGTAGCACAGGTAAATGGAAAATGGGCCAATAGGAAAGGCTGCTAGCGGTGCTTATAAAAGAGGGGAGAAAATTAAAATACATTCGTTGGGGAACTCAGGATCTGGAACGGCTGAAAGATACGCTGCCTAGTTTACATAAGTGGAGCGGGAAAGTTCATCAGGATTTTGCTGATGAAACCACAGGGAAATTGCTGGCTATAGGAGACTGGAATGCACTGCTGGCTAACTAGGTAGGGCTCACGAAGTTAAAGGAAATAAAGGTCCTAACCCATTTAAAGAAAATGAGACCGGCAATCCAATGATTGATGGGTTCGGGTTTGATCGAGTGAGACATAATGTACTGGAAGCCCTAAGAGATTGTTCTCCACCAAAATGGGCCACCAGGCGTTAAGAGGGGATCCACGAGAAGTGAAAACCTGGCTGCCTATTTGGAGAAACAATATTAATAAAATCGAGGCGGGAAACAGCCTAAGACGTAGAGACTAAATAGTTGCTGATCACAATATTCTGAAATTCCATCATTGAGTCAATGCCCTTCCATTTCTGCTCAAGATTGGATGTGGTGATGGTCTGACACGACGTGAGTTACTAGGAATTTAGGGGTCATCTAGTAAATGAAGTTGAAATCATTTCAAAGTAAATAGAGACAGTGTCTGAACAACAGGAGGAAAGAAAAAGAGAAGGCTAAGTAGATTTTGCAGTAAGAACCGACACAGTAATCAACACTGGCTGAGCCAAATGCCAGCGCAAGGGTTGGCCTTGGAGTTCCTGAGTCTGCCGAGTTCTGCATGGACAAAGACTTGGCCAAACTCTGTTAGCTTAGTTGTTCCAGTTGCTTGTGACAAGTGTTAACCACACCAGAAAAATGGCAATCGTCTCAACACAAATTGACTCTGGAAACCCACAGATTTTTGTCCGTTGCTGAGGCCAGGTTGGAAACCCACAGAGCCTGTAAGTAGTTCAGAAACTGATATTAACCTTTCCGGTTCCTCTGCCACAAGTTTAAGACTCAAATATTCTACACAGTACATACAAGGATGTGGTCAGTGAAATTTTAAAAAAGACATCTTTCGAGCAGAACGTGACCAATAAGTCACCAATCATGTTAAGTTCCATTCTGCCTTCTCAGGATAGAAATGTTGAAGACCGTGTAATCAAGAATTACCAAATAGATGAAATGTATTGTTATACATGTCAGACAGTATTCATTCCATCGGAAGCTTTCAGCTGTCATGTTCAACGCTTGGGATTAAAAATATTGAGACTGGATACTACAATCTTTTTATTCATTCACAGGATGAGCACATCGCTCATGAACAATATTTATTGTTCATTCCTAACTGCTCATATCGCAGGTAAGAGTCAACCACATTTCGGTCAAATCAGGTAATGATGCCACTTTCTTGAACTAAAGGACGTTCGTGAGCCAAGTGCGTTTTTTCAGCAATTGACGAAAGATTCATGGGTAGCATTGGACTCTTACTTCCAGAGTTTACTGATTTCAAATTCCACCATCTGCCATGGTGAAATTCGAACACGGGTCGAAAGAACATTACTTTGGTTTCAGCCATCTTAGCTCCAGCCCCAGGCCACTCCCAATTATCTGTCCACTCTCTGGTCTCACAGCCTAATTCCTGATGAATGTTTTTTTTTTGCCTGAAACGTCGCCTGTCCTGCTGCTCTGATTTTGACTGACCTGCTGTGCTTTTCAAACACTGCACTCTCGACTTTCTGCATTAACAGACTAATGATGCCACCACTAGGCCATTTCCTCCCCTAAAGGCAATTTGTTGACTGTCCTGCCACGACATGTCACTATGCCAATGATAGAATAAATTGTAAAGAGATTGAAAATACAGGATTTAAATTTTCCTGTGGTGACTTCAGTTGTAGCACTACAATGGATTTAAGCCAACAACAGACATTCATAATCAAAAACGTATTGACGTGGCTCAGAAGAAAAAAAGGTGGAAGAAACAGGGTCTGTTGTAAGTGAACGGATGTACTTAACAGCTGAGTGACACAAAGATACTTGCCTATTTGTATCTTTACTCACACCCTTAAGGAATATAAACAAGGATGAGTAAGGGCGACGTGCAATAATAATGGTTGGAATGAGGATTTGCGAAGGAAGCCCATTTTGGAAGAACATAGTTGTTGTTTAAAACTAAATACTCATAAGTAACCTGTATCTTCCACACTATTGACGTCAGGCTCAACAGTCTATAATTACATGGATTAGCCCGCTGCCCTCATTAAGCACGGGGATAACATTAACAATTCTCCAGTCCTGCGAGGCTGTATCCATGTTCAAGGATTCTTCAACGATACTTCCGAAGTCCGAAGCTATTTCCCCGCCATCTACCCTCAGTAACCTGGGATAGATCTTATCCTGACCCGGGGACTTGTCCAATTTAATGTTTGCGAGAATATCCAACACTTCCTCTCTCCTTATGCCAACTTGCCTAACAGTAAGCAAGCATAAATCTCTGAACTGAAAATTCTTCATGTCCCTCTCCTCGGTGAATAGCGATGGAAAGTACTCATTAAGAATCACATCCATTTTCTCTGACTCCACGCAAAACGTTCTTCTGTTACAGATGAATGGGCCAACCCATTCCCTGGTTACTCTCTTGTCCTTTAATATAGAAATAAAAGGCTTTGGAATCTTTTTTTATAAGCTGTTTGGTGAACATAAATCATGATCCATTTCAGTACTCTTAATGCCTTATTTGAGAATGTTCCTTCATTCCTGAAATTCTTCTAAACGTTCGTCTGTTTTCAATTGTTTAGAGCTTTTGGATGCATCTTTTTTTCCTTTCAGCTCGTCTCTAAACTTAACCTGTCATCCCTTTTTCCTTACTTTTGCCATTTCTGTCCCACATTTCCACAGGAAAATGTCTCTCCTGCACTCTAATCAATCGTTCTTTATAGTTTTCCAGGTATAAAATGTGGATTTACCGGAAAACAGCTGCTCCGAATTTACATTCCCTAACTCCTGCTGAAATTTTGTATTCTAAAATTACGGAAGTTTGTTCACTATTCCCAAATTTATCCGATACTGAAACGTCAACCACCAGGTCTGGCTGATTCCCAACTGCAAGTCTATTATGGCATCTTCCCTAATTGGTCTATTTACATACTGCGTTTGAAAACACCCCTGGATGTGCCTTCCACATTCTGCTTCATGTAGTCCTCTAACACGAATTGGATCCCGGTTAATGATGGGAAAAGTAAAACCTCCTATCTTCACAACCCTGTAGATCCTACATCTTTTCAGAATCTGCTTATATATTTGTCCCTCAGTCTCACGGTCTCCATTGCAATGCCTTCAGTACAGCTCCAAATTTCTTTCTGCACGTTTCCAATTTCTGAGCACTGCCCATCTTCCCTCACGACTCGAATCTCAACAATGCCCTCTTTCAGCACAGCTGTAATATTCTGTTTGGTCACTAATGCAACTCGTCCAAACATTTACACCCCTCTGATTCCGGCGTGATGCCTCGATAGCCTGAGATATTTAGCTGCTAATCATAACTCTTCCCTCAACCAGGTCCCAATGATACCAATGAAGTCATACTCCTAGGTATTAAACAACACCTAAATTCATCTGCCTTAGCTAATACAATTCATGCATCAATGCAAATACACTTCAAACTTCCAAACATTTGCGTTGATTATCTGCTGTCTCCTTACTCTTTCTCTTTGTCACACTGACCTCATTATCTAATTATTTACGGGTTTTAATTGCTCCCTATTGCTGTCCATTAAACTTCTCATTTGGTTCCCATCCCCCTGCTACATTAGTTGACAACGTTCCCAGCGACGTCAGCAAACGTTCCCGCAAGGACATTTGTTTCAGTCTAGTCCATGTGTAGACTATGCAAATTGTAATATTCACATCTTTCCCAGTATCGGGCTTAATGGTCCAAAAATCTGAACGCCTTCTTCAAGCCTCGCGTTCATTGTGGTTATTCGTTCATTTCGACTCTGTTTAGCATGTGGAACTGGTTGCAGAGATTATGAACTCTGAGCTCTTCCTTTTTTACTTATCTTATAATCACTAAATTCTGCTTGTCGGACCTCATCCCTTTTTTTCCCTCCATTATTGGTGCTGATAAGCGTCGAAACAACTGGCTGTTCACCTTCTCACCCAGACCCAACCGCCGATGATATCCCAGTAACAATAGCAATCCAAATAACCCGCACTTCGCTGGACACGATGGGAAATTTAGCTCAATGACTTGTGCTTCTATGGACTTTGTGAGGAAACCACAGCAGCCGGGGGAAACCCACACAAATGCTGTGAGAATATGCAAACTGAACAAAGGCAGTCGCCCAACGGTGGGATCGTGCCCCAGTGTCCGGCGATGTGAGGCATCACTGCTAATGAGAGTGTCAGTTTCAGAATGGGCTATCAGCCAGGGGTGCATTCAGACAATGTCGTTTTGATTTGCCCAACTGTTTGCAGTGAAGCCCAGCAGTCTCAAGGAGCTTAAAATAAATCAACCTGTTAGTTCTTTGAATTGACATTGTACCTACATTGACAGGGACCTGTAAAGATGGTGATCGTTGTGATACAGTTGCCGTGGTGCTTTCCATTTAGCAGGCATTGTGGACAATTATCAGTCGTTACGGGACACTGTGGAAATGTCAGTGTTTCTCTGGACGAAAGTGCAGTGCCTGATTATTATCAGACGGTGTCAAGTTGATTATTGATTTTGAAAGTTTTTGATTTCATTGGTCCCTTGTTGGTGTAATTGAAAAGTTTCCTTGCAACATTTTGCATTGGTAAACGGAAAGATTCCCAGGGCCAAGTCTGTGTGTCAACGTTTACTTCGGTTAACAGCTTTATTGCCATAACTTACAAGAATACTAGCGAAGTTTAGCAATACATAAGCAGGGTTCAGTGCAATATATCAAAATTTGCAAGGAAACCCAAAGGACGACATCGTTTGAATAAGAATACCATAATAATGGACATAATTAATCAGTAGTTATGCTGGCCTTCCGGAGTCAAACTGCCAGTCGTAGCGCAGAAACACACTGTATCAAGGATGACCTGCTATCCAACATTTCTATCCCGCTGAAACAAATCTCCCACCAATATTAGCCGCACTGCCTTGCATGTTACGCAGCATTCACCGCTCCTTCAATAACTTTAGTAGAAGCTGTGAGGATTCACTCCTGAGCTGTCCTTATGCTGCGTAGTCGAGACGCCTCCATCCTATTGGTGCGGAAGACTGATTCTGAATTCCATCTTAATGTCCTGCCTTTCACGTTATATTGATGCCCATTTTAATGACAATTCAATTAGGATAAAATCTGCATTCTATTAACCGTACCCGTGCCCCTTCTAACGTTATAGATCATTATGAGGTCTCTCATAACATTTTGTTCTTCGAATTATCTTCCCAAACATATCCAACTTCAATTCATAACTGAAAATTTCTTTCTTCGTCGTAATGAAACTCGGAGGCACTCGCTCAAATGACAGTCAACTACTTTCTGTAATGTGCTAACCACAGCTACAGAGTTTGTGTGGACGCATATCAATGTTGGTCGCTTCAAATCCAGCTCCAACAAAAGATCCCTGTTCTTATAATCTCAGAAGAGAAAGTGAGGACTGCAGATGCTGGAGATCAGAGCTGAAAACGTGTTGCTGGAAAAGCGCAGCAGGTCAGGCAGCATCCAAGGAACAGGATAATCGACGTTTCGACATAAGCCCTTCCTGAATAAGCCCTTCTTCATGAAGGGCTTATGCCGAAACGTCGATTCTCCTGTTCCTTGGATGCTGCCTGACCTGCTGCGCTTTTCCAGCAACACGTTTTCAGTTTATAATCTCAGCCATGACTGACAAAGAGAAATGTTCTGTGTGTCTTCTTAACGAACCTATTATCTTGTCCTGCTGCCTTGAGGGATGTTCTGTGCTTTCACTGCTTTGTTACCATATAATACTCCCCTGAAAATTTCCTTCTTCAAAACTACACCACCCCACGTTTATTTGCATTACACAGCACAGACCATTTATCTGCTCATTTGATCAATTCATTTGTCTCCTCATTGTCAAAAACCTGGCCAGTTTTTTTTGTGTGGTCTACAAACTTGCTTTGCATCATGTTTCTGCTCATATTATCGAAGAGCTTATAATGTACGTTGGTCAACATTTCATTATATCATGGAAACATAATCACAGGAGGTTTGCCCAATGACCTAACGCTGATTGAAAGGCAAGTTTATTCATTCCCCTTGTACGTTGTGGTCCGGACACTGGGGAACTGCACATAGCTCTGGTCTGAAACTTCAGAAAACGAGTCTTCCAGCTCAGCGATCAATAATACGTCCTAAACCTCAAGCTGAGCGAAATATCTTCTCAAAACTCAAAAGCTCTGGACTTCATAATACCTTTCAGGAAGAAAGCATAGGAGAACAACGCATTAATTCGACTCCTAATTCACTCTGTTGTAATACAATTGGTGCCTTGCCCAAATTCGCATGTGTGCACGTGACTGTGCACTTTACTTATCACTGTGTACTTAGTTTAAATAACACTTGGATGTCTGTGCCCGTTTCTCACCAAAATGCACCTTGAATGGAGGACAACGTGCATTTGTCTGAATTTAATGCGTGATGAAGCGATGTTTGAAGCTTTATGCATATTTCCAAAATTCGCAGACATTGGAAAACCAGTGCTTCCAACAACAATTTCCATGTCTTGACTTCAGTATCGGTCGTTTAGGCTATATTTGGTGCAATGAGTTCAGTTAAGTTCTGCACTTATCATCTCTACATCAGATTTGTATATTCACGGTTCTATACTACTGGCGTTATTGCACTTGTGTGTTTTTATTCACAAATTCTTCACTTATTTTTCGTTCGGAGAATTGACCAACCCAGTTGACAAAAATGTTACAGGCTCAAAGCATACATCACAAGCAACCATTCTCCTTGAAGAGAAAAAAAGAATAAATGAAATGCGAAATTGGTATAACTTTAACCCCATCTCACTATTTGACTGAAGTAAATGTAAATTTCTATAATTTAGCCATACTCAATGGATTAGCCAGATGACCCCAGGTGCACTATTTAATTTAGTAAGGATATGGGTAACAAACAAATACATAATATGGAGTTCTTCGCCAAACTACTTATGGTTCAGTTTGGAAGTGCAATTACTTGCATTCAGTATTAATTTGTTTTTACTCAATCTGCAATTAACGTCTTGATTACACACAGTTATTGCATGCTTGGAGCATGGATAATTGCAGTTGCTGTTAATGTGTAGTTATCTCTTCCTTCGCTTTGCCCACACCCTTTCATCCTCAAAACCCCACCTATTCATCTATTTTCCATTCATCAAATCAACTATGTGCTCTAATGTAAAATGAGTATAGATTTGCTCATTTTAGTCGCTGCAATTCTGTGACTATGCTCAAATCCTCTTTCACTATAAACGAGTCGTCGCATACTGGCGTATTTGAGCTGAGTAAAATGGCTCCATGCAATTGTTCAACAGATCCACCAAACGGAGTTGAATCTCAAAACGGACCTAATATATTTCTCTGCACAGATGTTATGTAATTTGATGAGACTGGTTCAGATATTTCTGCCTTTGTTTCTAATTTCCAGGGCTTGCAGTTCTTTTGGATGTTTCTTTATTTGCTATTCCACACGGTTAGCAGGAGAGGTGCGGGAAGACGTGTATTCAGGGCACTCCAGTGTGATGTGAATGAAAGAGACAGCTCGGGGCTGCTTTTGTTTGGCAGATGGAACCTCCAGACAGAGATGAAAGGGGCATTATGCGAATCGTGCGCATTAGTAAGTAATTTCCT
Source organism: Chiloscyllium punctatum (assembly GCF_047496795.1). Lineage (NCBI taxonomy): Eukaryota > Metazoa > Chordata > Chondrichthyes > Orectolobiformes > Hemiscylliidae > Chiloscyllium > Chiloscyllium punctatum. The sequence goes on along the minus strand of NC_092773.1, from coordinate 46,722,646 downwards.
GTCGTTATTTCACCTCTATGAATGGCCTCAAAAATGTTACAACTGATTTATGTCGATTTCTTCAGACTTGCAGAGAATGATGATTGGTGGTCATGGGCAGAGGCAGCGGGCATGAAGTCGTATTAGCCATTCTGGTTGACTGACTGGCTGAAATACTGCCAGTTTCGTAACCCCAAAAAGATAATGAGCGACCATGGTCCACAGATTATGAGTCAAGATTTCTTGTAGGACCGAAGAATTATGTTTCAGATTTGTGAGCCCAGCTGTGGGGCGTCCAGTGACAACTTACGTGGAGAAGAGCTTCGTCCACCTTGTAGCAGGCCTCAATGGTTTCACAAGGTGATTGGGAGCCAGGGTGTCGATTCAACTATATGGTATATTACAGCAATGAATAAGGCTGCAATGCAGAGGATATTATCGTTGAACTGCGAATTCAGAGACCGAGAGAATTTCCTGCAGACCCGGTTTCAAAACCAATAATAGCAGACTGTGAAATTGAATTTCAATAAAGAAACTCTGGAAGACAGAGTCAAATTTCGACTAATTGACCATTGCCAATGGTTAGTAAAATACATTTAAGTACATTTAGGTTCATTTAGGTTCCCCTGTAGGGAAGGAGAGCACCATCCTGATTATGACCAGCGTACATAAGAATCCAGACCTAGAGCAATGTGTTTGATGCTTAGCAGCCCTCTCGCAATCAGGGATGTTGAATAAACTCTGGCCATCCAACAATGTCCACTGACCGTGAATGGATTAGAAATAAATATTCTTTCACAGCACGTTCAGTGTGAACTAACTAAATGAACATGAGCATTATATATTAACGCCTACTTTCTGTCAGGCTCCTCCAAGTCCCTAATCTGAAGTTGCAGTTACATGTCTTCTCGCTGACTCAAACAACTGTTCCTCCATATAAACAACGCTCATGCTACATTACAGTTAAATCATAACATCAAACGAACTTATGGTGGACAATGAAAGTTGGTCACATCAACAGAATAAATAAAATTTTGTCTTTCAGGATATGGCACACAGCTGCCTCGTAAATCCATTGATGTTGATCCAAAGAACGACAATTGGATTAATAGGCCGTGGATAATTTAATTTCTGACATCATCGCCAACCACCTTCCGACCCCACGAGACCACATACCCACATACAAACATATGAATTAATGTTTGCTTATGAACATTAAAGTAAATAACTTCGGAGCGACTTTCTGTTCTTGAAATCTGAAATTTGCTACATAATTTAATAATATCATAACTGATGTTATTAAATTACATTCTTGCCAAAATAATAGAATTGCACGCGCTTGTTTGGAGCAATCAGAGATAATATTGAATCATTTCTGAAAACATCGCCTTCGATCATTTCACCATTTACGGTGTTATTGACGGTATCGAGGTGGCTCAGGACTGATGTGCTCTCTTTGACTCCGTTATTCCTCCCCTTATTCTTACATTAGGACTGCAGATGCTGGAGACCAGAGTTGAAAAATGTGGTGCTGGAAAAAGACGCAGCAGGCCAGGCAGCATTTGAGGAGCAGGAGAATCGAAGTTTCGGGCATAATCCCTTCTTCAGGCATGAGGCTTGTTTGACAAGCGGGTGCTGAGAATACGGTAGCTGGAAGGAGGTGAGGGTGATAGGCCAGAGAGGGAATGGGACGGAGATGTCGGGAAGCAGATTGCAGATCATGAGTGCGGTGCTGAACCCGGGTGCTGGGATGGAGATAAGGTGGGGGGAGGGGAAATGAGGAATCTGAAGAAATCTACATTCGTCCCATGTAGTTGGAGGTTCCCAAGGCGGAAGATGAGGCGCTCTTCCTCCAGGCGTCGTGTGGCCAGGGTCTGGCGTTGGAGGAGGCCAAGGAACTGCATGTCCTTGGCGGAGTGGGAGAGGGATTAAAGTGTTCAGCCACGGGACGGTTGGGTTGGTTGGTGCGGGTATTACAGAAGTGTTCCCTGAAACGTTCCGCAAGTAGGCGGCCTGTCTCCCCAATGTCGAGGAGACCACATCTGTTGCAGTGGATACAGTAAATGATGTGTGTGCAGGTGGAGGTGAATAACGGCGTTTCTTGGCAAAAGTGAAAGCTTTTCACTGTATTTTAATGTTTTCCTACAGTAAAATAAACTTGACAACAAAATGAAATCAAATTTCAAGCAAGCATGCAATGCAAGTTTGCGTGCAATCAACAACCGCTTCTATTTATACCGTCAGCTGGGTGGATCACATCCACCTTTGGCTGCCTTATTAGAAACTAAAGTATCCGTCATGTTGTAAACAGAGAACGCATCATGAAATTTTACTTTATTCTACCATATAACAGCGATGTTTGACTGGAACCACGAATATAGTCTATTTGAACTTTTCAAGAATGGGAAATTTTGTGGATAAACCGACAAATAAACAAACATATACTTGCTGTACTCTGACTTTACCTTTCAATAAGCCAATTGAAAGCTACTTTATGGATTAATCGCTGCCTATCTCTGAAATTGTCCAACCATATCGCATCTTTAGAACCTCATATCGAATTCCGATGGCTGTGACATGCTCAACCTGAGAACCCTTACCATTGATCCGTATACATTGCATTCAATAGTATATACACGAAACAAGAAGTTTCAGTTGAATCCAGTTTTGAATTCTTTGTCTCTTACTCTCCTCATCACTATGAGAACACATTTCAATGTTGTGTTCGTTCAAGTCTGTTCTTACAACCACAGATGGGCAGCCAGACTCCAAAATCTTTCTCACTTTCAATTCAAACTAACAAAGACGTTATTTCCACAGAACAACTCCAGCCTCCAATTCAGGACACAAAGTTGAATCTTCAAGATGTTGACATTTTAACTGGAAGGAAATTTTGGATCAAATGCATGAGCAATCTAGATAGCATTTACTTGCATCAGACTAAATAAGCACGCATGTCGGAGGTTTGTATCAATAATGTTAGCATATCATTGATTCAATTTTAAAATAAGAATATTTTGATTTTTCGTTATAGTTTAATTCAGGTAAGTGCAAACAATGTTTTAATGCAGGATGATATAACTTAAGATTAAGAGTTATATCAAAATAGTCCCACTACGAAAACTGGAGAAATTGAAATAGTAGTGAAAACTATTTCCAAATAGACTATCAGCGAGTGTGACACATTCTGTGGGATGTATATGAAATCACGGTAAGACTTTTAAAATGGTATCACTGTTCAGTCGTGCTTCTATTGTTGAATCTCCCCAGTACCAACAATGTAAAGTTTATTATAGTGCAGAAAATGAACTGGGCTCTCCACATTAAAAAGGTGGCAGCAAGGACAGGACTGATGTCTGGAAATCTGCGATGGGCAACTCACATCCTGACTCATCAAAGGGAGTTCACCCTCCACAAGGCACAATTCAAGAGTGCATTGGTGCACTCCTCGATAAATCTGGCTTGACACCGTCCAGAAGAATTCAAATCAAAAGGATTAGATAATTGCAGAAGAGCCAACGCTTTAACTTTGTTAAACAAATGTAATTGGGATAATGCGGGGCATTACGTTCTGGGAACCTACTGCAATTGGTCGGCAGATTATTGCAGCAGAATCTTAAGGACAGGGGTTGATCACACTTTGGGGAAAATTGAGTCAGTAACGATAAACGGCATGGCTATTTGCCGAGAAGTTTCAGCCTCACACACTTGACAAAGGTTCTGACGAAGTGACAAATGATGAATGAATGATTATGCTGTCTGTATGGAATTTCACAAGTCCATTCATAATTTTACTCATGGCAGGCTGAAAAGAAATATGAAGTTATGTGAGACCTGCACGATGGATTGCAACGACTATTGGTAGAAACGTGAGAGTCTGACTGAAGACGTGACGGTACAACTGTATGGGGAACATGGGCAGTGAAAACAATTGCCACAGGATACATACTGTCTCCAACAGACTGCATACTTGTTCGAGAAACTGCAGATGCAGTTTAATCTGCACAATTGTCATACGATGGATTTTGGAAGATCTAATGCAAGAGGAAAGTGCAGAGTCATTGACAAGTTATGATGTACATATGTGGAACTTTATACAAGCCATATTAGGAATATGGTCGGCGGTTCTCTTCGTTATGGAACCAAAATCATATGGAGGATTTGGAAACTGTAAACGAGGATGTAGTCTACTTTGAATGGCATTCGATATTGGAAGAGATTAACCAAAGCTGGCTTGTTTTCATGTGGAATTTCGAAGCATTATCAGCGTTTGCAAATTTCTGAGCGACAGGAATTTAATGGATAGTCGTCGTTATTTATCCCAGGGTAGATGTGCTAATTATAACAGAACATAGGTTTAAGAAAAAAGTGCATATGTCGAAAGGGGTGTGAAATAGGCTATCTTATTTTTTTTTTCCTTCAAAATACAAGTTGAAAAGTGTCCGGAATTTGTTGCGATCGGAAGTGACAGAAGCGTTGACATGACAATGTTTAAGAGATGACTTGACCGATATGTGAAATGGCTGTAAAGAAACGGGTAGAGGCCACATAGAAGGAAAAGCCCTCCTCTCATTTATCTCTCCACCCTTCAGGAACTCTGCCAGTATTCCTGATGAAGGGCTTTTGCCTGAAACGTCAATTTTACTGCTCCTCGGATGCTGCCTGACCTGCCCTACTTTTCCAGCACCACTAATCCAGAACAACGCTTAAGAGATGACTTGACTGATTCGTGAGATGGCTGGAAAGAGACGGGGAGATACCACATAGAAAGAAAAGGTTTTCATTCAGAAAGGCCTCAGGTGCACATGCAATATTGGCGTACTGTAGAGTATCTTGCTGTGCTGTACTTTTCTTTGGCTTCACTTCATTTCGCCACATCAAGCCACTTGATTGGCATCACATATGAAGGCAGCCACGCCCTCCACTAGCGACATTTTGAAGCAGCATTGTACACTATCGACAAGACAAAATGCCTAACTTTACCAGGCATCTTTCAACGGCACAATGCAAATGTAAGAGGACTTCCATCTCCAAAAACCTGGCATCAGATACAGGGGTTCAACCTGCAGTAGGTGGACTGCAGCATTTCAGAGAGGACGTTCATCATCATTATCTGAAGCATAACTTGAGCTTGCAATAATAGTTTGTCAATCAGAGACTCCACGTCTCAGGAATGAATACATTACAAGTGTGAGGTAGACAGAGGCAGGGAAGAACTAAATTTAATATGGAAGTTGAAAACGATGGAAAGACGCAGACATAAATCGACTGAAGGAAGAGAAAGAAAGAGTTGGAGATTTGGAACAGGGCTAAATCTGCAACAGAACAAAAAAGAAAGAGCATTGAAATGTGGGAAAGAATTTTTTATGCAACACAAACCTGGTGTTGTGGTCGTCAAAGAGAAGGAATGAATGTCTGAACGAAATACCGGTACTAAGAGCCAGGTTTATTAGTAATCTGGAATAAAAAGCGAGAGATATCATTTAACACCGTGTCCAGACAGGACATGTAAAACACAGTGACAACTGCAAAGAAAGGTTGGCAACGTCTGGGCGCAGCAATTCACGACAATCAAACTTCACCATGTTACTTTTTTACATGATGACTACTGATGATGCCAGAAGAAAACCTTTAATCTGACAAAGCCTCAAGACTCTGACCTACTTTTGTCTCTGTCAGAAAATAAATGCTTGATTGAGAAGGTGGAGATGCAATTAAGTCAATGAGAACTATTTTAAAAGAAACCCAAAGTACAGAAAAATACATTTACAATCGAATGTTACGTTCAGATAAAATGGAAGATATTAAATACAGAATGATCAGGGGATTTAGGAATGGGCGGCAGGAATAAATCAATGAATGATAAGTTGCTGTCTTCTACATGAAAAAGAAATGTACATTTATTGCGATGCTCTCAAGTAAGACAAAGAGAGATGATGTAATTACATTTATAATGAAACAAGAATTTAGAAAGCTTCCTACTTAAAACTAATTAAAATTCAGAACCTCAGGAGTTTCATTCAGCAAAACTGAAAATGGAATTGCACAGTTTATGGTATTACCTCCAGCACTTCCTAACTGACCACAACTATCTGATGGATGAGAGAATTTTGTAAGATATCCTTGATTCAACAGTGTCAATTCGATAGCCATACCAAAAGGCAATTTGATTTGAGTTCTGGATTGACCAGCATTATCAATAGTTCGCCAAATGTGAGTGATCGTATGTGGTTTGTGTTTCGGCATCTTGGGAAGAGTATGAAATAACAGAAAATTAAATGGGCTCCGAATGTAACGTGTTGCCACAATCTTGCCAGGTATATAATCTGCTGTCTTGTTAGAGAGAAGCGACTTTTGGTAATGTGGGCCACTAGACCTCCAAATAGGGAAGAGGTGGAGAAACACTATCCTCCCTTTTAACCCCAAACTAATGCTGGGCACTGAACCCTTGCTGTTGATATTGTACCGCTGTATAATCCAATAATCCATCCAGCTCAGCTGGATACGTGGACTTCTTTTCGGGGATGAAAGACTTGAATTATAAACAGTGGAAGACCTTCCATTCGTTCACCGTTCGAGAGTCCTGGGACAAACATTTGACCACATGAGAAAACAAGAATGGTTACATAATGACAAATTACTTATATGAGAAGGGAATGTCTAAAACGACTTGTGCGTTGCTGGAGAACATTAACATTGTATGTTGAATCATGACATAGAAGCCAAATTTAATCAATAGATTAAATGTACAGATATACAGAGCAAAATTGGGGAAGAACAATCGATGAATTGCCTGCTCCATTCCATCCTTCAGTCAACATTCGCAGTTGTTCTGTTTGAAAGCAGACTAGTAGGATGCATGGCCACAGCTGATGTTAACCCATTGGGCTCATTCTAAATTTATTGGCCCATCGTGTTTTGGGAATGGTCACAGAGAAATAACGGCACACCTCTTCACTCACTGTGCTATCAGTAATCAAGAACTGATAGAAACAGTGGACGAAACTCAGACAGAATTACCATCACCATGGAAACAGGCCTCAAAATATGATATGGTTGCCATCGCAATGACAACCCGAAATGACACCAACTTCCGATGAAGAAGGTCCTCACAAGTACGCTTTACCATGTGGAGAACACAACCTCTTCCGATTCAATGTGACCGACGATGAAATGCACTGAAATGAAGAGACCTTCTTTCTACTCAGTGCTTCATTAATTTGCATCTTTCAGTGAATTGTAAAATTGAAGTGAAGGGATATTTCAGGATTTTCTTCAGCTCTTCTCTGAACTTCGATTGTATAACAGCATACGTGCAAGTGTTTGTACAGCAGCCTGATACTTGCAACATGAAGCTCATTTCAAGTACAAAGTAAGGAATTTCTACAGTCTTATAACCCAAGTTATAAATTCGCCTCCACAAACAAAATATCATGAATAATGCACGTAAGAGGACAACATTTCCTGAAATTAAAAAAAGGAAAATAACGGATTGTCTTCGGCTCTCTGTCTCTGAATCCCTGTGAGACTTACAAGCTCGATGAGCCTGGAGCCTATTGCGGGCGCGGCTGCTGATTAAAACCTGTTTGACGGTGAAAATATTGAGCAGCAGAATTAGCACAAATGGAAGGACCAATGAGAAAATATGCTGCAAAAATCCGATTGCTGTCCAGACCAGAGACAATTGAACTTCCTGTGCCATAAAACAAAACCAGGGGTTGTTCCACCTTTTGTAGATTCCTGTTAACATGAAATACCAACTGACGTTTTTTAAACAACATAGGACTGCAGTTGATCCAAGAACCACATTTGCTGTCTCCACGACACAATATTTTCTTTTCCACTTCCTAGAGCAGATGGTGACAAATCGGTCAAATGTGAAAGCGACAGTAAACCAGACAGATGCATCAGTGGCTGCATGAAGCAGTACAGCATGTATATTGCACATGGGAATATTCAATATGAAACGAAAATGCTCTCTAAAGATGAACAGAATGTGTCTTAGTAACAAGTCAAAGAGAATGACAAGAAGATCCGTCATTGCCATGGCAGCCATGTATCGTGTGATGCATTTGGACAGACCACACTTGTTCTGACTCAGTATCACTATCGTCAGTATGTTAGCTGTGATGGAGTAATGAATAGAGAAATTGTCAGCGCGAATTGCATTAACTATGGCTGAGCATCCTGAGATGTTGAAACATGTCACGTTGTGAAGCATTGAAAAAAATTGAATATGAGAAGGTTTTTTTGGAATTACGTGCTCTGATGGAAAACAGCATGACTTCTTTTTAAAAAAAAATCAGACTGAATACTGATATTGTTGAAGCATAATTTCGAGATATTTAAAAACTTCATTTCATTACATTTCGTGGTCCATAAATGTTTCACTGCTAAAGAACAAAATGCCTGGTTACTGGTCAGTTAAGAGACAGAAACAACATTTCAGATGGGCTGATTAGCAGCGAGTGGAATTTACTCTCATATGTATTCTGTGGCTACGCTGTCGCTTTAAATAGGTTAATTTGCCTTTCTTTTATTTGAACATAGGTCATAAAGTCAGAAGCGTAGAATTTTTAAATACCAATGGAAGGGGAGTGACTAATTGTCCCAGTTTAAATTTTATCCAGTCTGTTATAACAATAGCAGACACAGAATGTGTCAGTCCAAAGGAGTTGCAAGCTTCATTAAAGAATTCATCTGACTTTCTTCAAAGATCTCTTTCTATATGCTGCTCCCCGCTACTTGTAAGAATCTGTGTCGAAATTTCCCCTTTACCTAAGGGTGTCCTTATTGGATTTTACTGTATTGGAAGAGCTACTTCGTCGTATTTACCGCAGAGGGTCGTTGAAGTTTTCCAGTCGTTAAGTTTCTCTAATTTCGGCTTTGTTTTGCCCGAAGTTTAACTGTGTTGTTTGAATAGATGTGGTGTAAATTGATTTTAGTAAGACGTTTGATAAAATGATATAGATAAGCTGCAGAGCTGGGAAGAAAGATGGCAAATGGAGTTCAATGTAGCTAAATGTGAGTTGATTTACTTTGGTAAGAGTAACAAAAAGATGGGGTACTTGGCTAATGGTCGGATACTTGGTAGTGTGGATGAGCAGAGGGATCTTGGTGTCCATGTACACAGATCTTTGAAAGTTGCCACCCAGGTAAATAGTGCAGTGAAGAAGGCATATGGCGTACTGGCTTTTATTGGTAGAAGAATTGAATTCCGGAGTCCTGAGGTCATGTTGCAGTTTTATAGACTCTGGTGCGGCCGCATCTGGAGTATTGTGTGCAGTTTTGGTCGCCATACTATCGGAAGGATGTGGAGGCACTGGAACGGGTGCAGAGGAGGTTTATCAGGATGTTGCCTGGTATGGTAGGAAGATCGTATGAGGAAAGGCTGAGGCACTTGGGGCTGTTTTCATTGGAGAAAAGAATGTTTCGTGGTGACTTGATAGAGGTGTACAAGATGATTCGGGGTTTAGATAGGGTTGACCATGAGAACCTTTTTCCACGTATGGAGTCAGCTATTACGAGGGGGCATAGCTTTAAATTAAGAGGTGGTAGGTATAGGACAGATGTTAGGGGTAGATTCTTTACTCACTGAGTCGTGAGTTCATGGAATGCCCTGCCAATAGCAGTGGTGGACTCTCCCTCTTTATGGGCATTTAAACGGGCATTGGATAGGCACATGGAGGATAGTGGGCGAGTGTAGGTTAGGTGGGCTTGGATCGGCGCAACATCGGGGGCCAAAGGGCCTGTACTGCTCTGTATTCTTCCATGCTCTATGTTCTCAATTCTGTTTTTCTTAAAGCTGAATGGTTTATCAAGGGCATAACACCAGGAATACACATTTCACATCTCTCTATAAAATATCGAAAATATATGTCTAGGCTGTTAGAAAAACATTTTGAGGAGTTTCATCTCGTCCATACCAGTACTGCCTTGCACGTTAGAAGAAGAAGTAAGAAGTGGAAAATTAAGTGAATAACAATTCACATTTGCTCCGATGAACACAGGTACCTTCGAGTACCTCTCCACAGACCCATGAACGTGGTATGACATGTTAACAGTGAAGTTAAGAAGGCACATGGAACATTTAGTTTTATCAGATGTGCTGCAGATTGTAAGAGTAGGAACCTCGTAATACAGCTGTACAGAACTGTCGTTTGGCGATAGCAGGAGATCTGTGCACACTTCTGGATACCACACTTAAGGAAGAATGTAAATATCCAGCATCGTGTACAAAGCTGACTCAACAGGACCAAGCCTGGAATTGAAATTTTCGACTATGTGGAAGGACTTGGTAACCTCTGGTACTTGAAAATGTTGCAGAGGAACTTAAGTGGTCAATGAGGTGAAGCCATACCTGGTTTTGAATAGAATGACATGATGAAGTCGAAGCTATTCTCATTGATCGACTTTCCAATAACATGTGGGCTTCATTATAAAATGAATGCCGCTTTTTTTGTCTATGAGCAGCATTTTCATTTAAAATGAACCAAAGAAGGCACGCACACATATCGGTGTGAGGAATCTGTATGATTATGTCGGATATTACGGGGAAGTGAAACGTTTTGCTCACATTTACTGTGTGGCAGATGAAAGAGCTGGAACAAAAACCGACACCGATGAAGAAACTCATGAGGTCTAGACGTGTTTGGGGAATGAATGCAGAATTATCGTTTCGATGCTGTAGACTTAACTTCAGAATATATGAGACAGAATCAAGAGCATTAGTCTACTCCCACACCGAATGAGTGATCCGTGAACTATGCTGAGAGATTCTCCTACTTACATGTCCCCAGATAAACACGAATAGTGGATAGAAATCCTCTTTGGATAGGCATGCATTGGAATGGAAACTGAGTGGGCAAAGCAACTTGTAATAACACAGTATCTTCCCAAATGGGAATGGTGTATTACTAGTATTCCGCCAGCTCAGGCAGGACAACTGTGTGCATGGCCCAGTTCCTGCAGAGGAAAGTTATTACACCTCTGAGCAGTTTTAATAGGAATGTCTGGATAAGTTCAGAAAACATCCCGTGGTTTGAGGGTTTACCCTTGGACAGACTCTCATAAGCAACGTTGAATCTGCAAATAACAAAGAACATTTATAACCAGGACTGGAATCACTGGATTGTGACTGGGCATGTGTTTTTTTTTTCCTTTTGTGGGCCAACACTAGGAGAAAGTGAGGACTGCAGATGCTGTAGATCAGAGCTGACAAATGTGTTGCTGGAAAAGTGCAGCTGGTCAGGAAGCATCAAAGGAGCAGGAGAATCGACGTTTCGGGTGTAAGCCCAAGTGTTTATGCCCAAAACGTCGATTCTCCTGCTCCTTTGATGCTGCCTGACCTGCTGAGATTTTCCAACAACACATTTTCAACTCACACACATATCACCTGTTAATGTAAGGAAGTAGTTCGATAGAGCTACTCACCAGGGACACCAATAGCAGCTAGCAGTGGATAATAGCCTGCTTGGATAATTCGAAGTCTGTAATAGATCTGCCAACTAATCGATAGATCATCACAACATTTGGAAAGACTGTAAAGCGCATGCTGCAAGCTCCTATTGATTGCTATCGTGTTCTGACTTCTTGTTATCGCAGTCATATCCATCCTTATCACATTCCAGTTGACTGTTGCTGATATATCCTCCACTGTTTTCGTATTCCAAGGTAGATTCCGATCGTTTGATTGACAGTTCAGTCTCGAGCATTTGGATTTATTGAATGATGTAACCTTGCAACTTATTACACTCAGATTTCGAAGTGTGCCTCTCTGCACACTCAAATTTAATGGTTTGCTCCATAAAACCAAACAGTAAAATGGATACTTTATTAATATGAGTAGTAAAGGCTCCAGAATGGCAATTAAGGTTTTTCGAGCATGACGCTCAAGCCTCCAGTGAGACAATTAGCGTCCTTGGAGGCTAACAAATTATTACTGGCACTTAACAAACTGGTTCAGTTAACCACTTACACAACAATACTCATCACACCACGATAACATTGTAAATAGTATAAGCGTACAACCTGTTTGGATGACAAACGTGACGTGTTTTTTGATAAAAAGATTTCTTCACAGTTTGGCACAGTGGCTCAGTATGGAGAACTGCTAGCTAATAGCGCCATGAAACTGGGTTAGATACGAGCCATAAATGACTGTGTAGTTTGCACATTCTCCCTGCGTCCGTGTGGGTTTCTGCCAGTTGGTCTGCTTTCCTGCTGCATTCCAAATATCTGCAGCTTCGGTGTGTTAGCCACGGTACATTTGGAGTCAGATCGGTAGGTTATTGGACTGGGTGTGGATGGATTGTCTTTGGACGGTCAGGTTTATCGCGATACTCCAAATGGCCTCTCTTCTGTCAGCACATGATGAAGTTGAAAATATGGCCACTTGGGGATTTTTAACGAACGCAAATGCCCAAAAGCATTTGATGCTTATGTGAAAGGGAAGCTCGCAACTAGTAATGGAGTCTACATATTCCTGTAATGGATAAGATCAGACTTTCCGTCAGAAGAAAGGTTCAGAGAATTTACACAGATTTCTGTTAGTAGCTAGTTCCAGAGAAGCAAGTATTCTAATTACGGGCACTTATGTAAGGACAAGTCTAGCCACAGTCTGAAATTTGCTATTTCGTAAAACGTTGGAAACTTCTGATCCTAAACAGGCAAAGTGCAAATTTGTGAGAAAAGGTTATCTGCCTTCCTTGTGTAAATATTGATAGGCCATGTTAAAGTGCAATGGTGTAAACATAACTGGATTGAGTTTTTTTGTTGAAGAAGTAAGAAAGTGGATTAATGAGGGCAGAGCAGTGGATGCGATCTACATGGACTTCAGTAAGGCCTTTCAGTAAGGTTTCCCACAGTAAACTGATTACCGAGATCAGATCACATGGAATGCAGAGGGAACATGCAATTTGCATACAGAACTAGCTCGAAGGTAGAAAACAGAGGATTATGGTCAAAGGTTGCTTTTCACAATGAAAGCTTGTTACCAGTGGTGTGCCACAAGGATCGGTGCTGACTTCAATGTTTTTCGTCATTTGAATAAACGGGTTGGATATGAAAATTGCAATTGACACCAAAGTAGGAGGAACACTGGTCAATGAAGCGACTAAGGTTAGAGTACATCAGCATCTTGATCTAATAGGTCAGTTTGGTGAAGGAGTGTGAGGTAGAGCTTAGTTTTGGTAAATGTGAAGTGCTGCATTTTGCAAAGTCAATTCAAGGCATGACTAACACACTTAATGCTGAGGCTTTTTGTGTGTTCCTGAACAGTGACTTTGGAATGCAGGTTAATATACCCTTAAAAGTGAAGTCTAAGGGAAATAGGATAGTGAAGGAGGGGTTTAGTATGCTGTCCTTTTTTGTACAGAGCATTGAATATAGATGTTGCGAGGTCATGTTGCATCTTTACGGGACATTGTGTACGCCACTTGTGTGGATTTCTGGTCTCCCTACAATAGGAAATGTGTGATGAAACTTGCAAGTCTTAGGAAAAGATTTGCAAAAATGTTACTTTCTCAGATATGCATAATTTTGTTTTCCCAACCCTCAAACCCTCGAATACGATTCTGTTTTTAATACAGTATGCTGTGGTCATTCCTCCAAGTAGATTTGAAATGACTGGATCATTAATAAAACTTGTCTCAATACATATTATCAAATCTGAAAGCGACAGGTCTCTGGTTGGCTTCATGACATGTTGATTTAAGAAATGACACACCTTCCACTCATTCAACATTACTTCGAGGCTACCCTTACGGAGAGAAATACTCTAATGAATACATATGTTTAAATCATACATTAATGCCTTTGCGCCTTTCTCACTAGCTTTCCTATTTCTCCTGGTTTATGATATGACTTACTTCGGAAGTACTGCTTGGTGTCCTGTCAATTACTTCTTGAATACGGCTTCTTCTCTTGGTTTTCACTTCCACTCAGATAGATAAAAAAAAATTGACACTCGTGCAAATATCAATTCTCAACATAGACTTCATGACATTCTTAACTGGTAAAATAATTCCCGCTCCTGCTCCTTCTTGTCTATTCTTTCAGAATGTTGCATTCAATTGGATATTGAACTCGCACCAGGTCTTCCTGACACCATCTTTCAGGAATCCTCACCAGGTCACCCCTGTCTGTCTCCAGTTGTCTCGTCAGTTCAAATGTCTCCATTGCCGCATTAAAAAAAAGTCTGAGTTATTCCCGCTTTGAGTACTGTGATCAGAACTGGTCAGCATACTTTGTGAAGGATATCACGAATTTTTAGGGAGTATGGTACACACATATTTGTAGATCGGAACGTGCCATCCAACTGTTCAAATCCCTTATTCCCGTCAGTGGCCCAAATCCTTGGTATTGTAAGCACACATCTGAGTACTTCCTCAATGATACCACACTCAGAGGCGTTGGAATAGTACAGCATAGATTGACGACAATGTCTCCTGAACTTGATGGATCAGGTCTTTCACAAAACAGATCGGAATTGTGCTGAGCTTTCCTACGAATTTATAAAGATATTTTGTGTTCAGTTGTAATGTAAATCTTGAAGATATTATCACGAAAAGGCAAGGTTTTTAAAGAGAACATGTCGACATGTTGGTGATTTAAGAAGTTGGAGGCGGGGTCTGAGTGTTCGGACGAGACCGTTCTGGGGAGATTTTGGGAAGGACTATTACACACAAAAGCTGATAAATGTTCGGAATTTCATTCCACAAGTAGCAGTGGATGTTGTATTTTGCCAACGATCTATTAATCTCAAATTTGTTTAATGTACTAATCAGCATGTCATGTGACCCTCCATCAAAAGCCTTCTGAAAGCCCAAGTATTCATCATTCACAGCACTACCCCATCCATTGCCTCCATTACTTCGTCGTGGACTCAAATAACTTTGTCAGGCACGACTTGCTCTTCACAAAGCCATGTCTACTGTCTAATATTAGCATACCATTTTCCAATATTTACCTTACCCGCATAAATTTCTCTGGTCAGTTTTCTGACTATTGATGTCAAGCATTTACGACTGCAATGTAAATGGTTATTCGTCTCTTTATGAAATAAAGTTGCCAAATTTGCAATCCTCGCATTTTCTAAAGTTACTCCTGTGTTCTGAGACTTCTGAAACATTTCCGCTATAATTTTTATCATTTGCTCCTCTACCTCTCTCTGTAATTTTGCTGCACTTCACCTGGGAGTGACGAATTCCTGACGAGATGCTGCCGTTCGTATAAGCACTATTTTTGTTTTATTTGTCAACATACATCTCTGTTACTCAACATCCACATTTTCAATGAGACCATTGTCACCAGGTTTTATGTACATCAAGCCAAACACAATGCGTTCACTTTGTACCTCCACCATAACCTTTGGTTCAGTGAGCAGCTTATCCAACTTGTTCCTGATGTCTTCAATATGATTAACATATTTGTAGAACATTTTGCCACTTCTATATGTGCAGGTCGCCTTCCTTTCCTTATGCAACAACTTAACCTTCCAACTTCGAGCATTCGCCCCTCTTCTCCAATTGAGATGCTCTTCCTCATTCTTATCACTATAAAAATCATGATATGCAGTATATTCCACTTACTCATGTCCTAATGTTCGCATCAGTATCCTTGGCGATGCAGATAACTGCAGTTTTGGATGCCTTGAGTTTATTTCTGTAGGGAGTGTAGCAAGTAGTCACCCTCTTCACATATATATCAATATTCTCTCATTTTCCATCCACTGCTTTATCCACCAAGTGCGTTGAAAATCAACGTGCTCCAATTAAGATTTTACGTTCATAAAATGGTTGACTTTCCGGTTGGGATCTTCATCAGTGAGTGATGTTTATGCATTTCAAACTGAATACCGAAAATTATTAGTTTGTGATCGCTATTTCCCAAATGATTTTCCTTCCTGATGCTCTGCACTTGTCCTGCCTCAATTTGTAGGACCAGATACCGCACAGTTCCTTCCTTCTAGGGCTAGAAATGAAGTGTTCTAAGACGTTCTGCCGTGCACTTTACAGAATTTAAGACATCTCCCCGAACATAATTGAAAACTCTAAGCACAACAATCATACCAATCACCACGCAGAAGAGTAACGGTCCTGCAGTTATGCGTTATCTAATGACAAAAATTGTCTCTTCTACGTGGTCCGTATTATTTGGAGATTTATACTAATTAGCCAATAGGATGACGTTCCGGTCCTGTCTCCCACTTCCAACTGGATAGAGTCGAATGATGAGCAATGGCACTATGTTTTTAGCAAGTGTGCCATATACCACCTCCATTGTTATCCATATTGATTCTACTGGAAGACTTATGACGGGTCATTAGCTATCTAGTGCCGTTTTGGAACCAACGACATTTCGTTCTGTGCAACTATGTCACTTCCCCCGGTGTAATTTCTGTTTGTATATCACCAATTCTCTTCTCGATGCTCTATATACATGTCTACAATTTAATCCCACTTTTCTTTTAACGTTTGTGCCCAATGTAAAGCAACCATTTGGTTGTGGTGGATCAACTTATGTTGTTGAAATAAGTAGGGAGGATTGTTGGGTAGGCTGAAGGATATTAAGGTGGACAAATCTTCAGGACCGGATGGGATTTATCCCAGGTTGCCGAGGGATGCGAGAGAGGAAAGAGCTAGGGCCTGACAGATACCTTTGTGGCATCCTTAGACACAGATGAGGTGCCAGAGAACTGGAAGGTTTCTCAAGTTGTCCTCCTATACAAGAAGGCTAGTGGGGATATTTCTGGTAACTGCAGGCAAGTGAGTCTGATGTCAGTTTGCGGGAAGTTTCTGGAGAAGGTACTGAAGGATCGAAACTATTTATATTTAGAAAATAATGGGCTGATTAGTGACAGGTAACATTGTTTTGTGCGGGGGATACCGTGCATTACCAAAATAATAGAGTTCTTTGAGGAAGTGAGAAATCTGATAGATGAAGGAAGAGTTGTAGACGTCATATTAATGTACTTTAGTAAGGCGTTTGATAAGGTCCACTGTGGTAAACGTACAGAGAATTTATAGTCCATGTTGTGCAGGTTGGTCTGTCTAGGTGGATAAAGAACTGGTTGAGGAACAGGTGACAGAGAGGTGTATTCGAAGGGAGTTTCTCGAAATGGAGAAAGGTGACCAGTCATGTTGCACAGGGATCAGTGTTGGAGCCACTGTTGTTTGTGATATCCGTAAATGATCTGGAAAAGGGCACTGTTGGTATGATCAGCAAGTTTGCAGATGAAATGAAGATTGGTGGAATAGCAGAAATCATATGGGATTGCCAAAGAATGCAAGAGAATATAGATCGACTGGAAAGTCGCTTGGAAAAGTGGCAGATGGAATTCAATCCAGACAAATGTGAGGTGATGCACTTAGGTAAGTCTAATTCTAGAGCAATTTATATAATGAACGGAAGAGCCTGTGGAAAAGTTGATGAACAGAGCGATCTGGGAGGGCAAGTCCATTGTACCCTGAAATTTGCTGCACAGGTGGATAGAGTGGTTAAGAAGGCATATGGTATTTTTGCCTTGTATGGAAATCGTATTGAGTATAAGAGTTGGCAGGTCATGTTAAACTTGTACAAGACATTGGTTCGTCCGCATTTAGAATATTGTGTGCAGTTCTGGTCGCCTCATTACGGAAAGTATGTGGACGCTTTGGAGAGGGTGCAGAGAAGGTATGCGAGGGATTTGCGTGATATGGAAGGAGCTAGCTTTGAAGAGAGATTGAATAGAAAAGAAAGGAGATTGAGGGGGACCTGATTGAGGTTTACAAAATCATGAAAGTTATAGACAGGGTAGATAGTGATATTTTTTTTCTCCCAGTGTTAAAGATTCAATAACGAGAGATCACGCTTTTAGGGTGAGCGGTGAAAAGATTAAGGGGGATATAACCAGCAAGTACTCTTCAACGATGGTGATGTGTTCCTGGAACGCGTGGCCAGCAGAGGAGGTAGAGGCAGGAACGGCGGATTCATTTAAGATGCATCTGGGCAGATGCATGAGTAGCTGGGAGGTAGAGGGATACAGATGCTTCGGAATTGTGCAACAGGTTTAGAGAGTAGATTTGCATCAGCACAAGCCGAAGGGCCTTTTCCTGGGCTGTAAGTTTTCTTTGCTCTTCATTCTAACTCTTCCGACTCCCGTCACGTATCTTCCATGTTCAAAAAGATCTCTCGCTTGCTTTCTCTGAAACGTGTGAAAAGCATTAAAGTCTTCAGTTTACACACAATACACACACACACACACACACACACACACACACACACACACACACACACACACACTGTCGATAGGTTTACTATTTACTCTATTTAATCTCTCAGTAATCAGCATAATTCAATTTCGGCTGAGGGGATACCATGTGTTCTGATCAGATTTATCATTCCCAAAAGCGATTCAAAAAGTCCCAAGAATCTTAAGCCCTCCTTTTGCACAATCCTGAAAGTTTGGCGTTTACCTTGCTGGCGTCCATTTACCTAAATGATGAGAATCACGGCAAAGACAGTTTTTCTGAGATTACTACCCGGAGGTGCTGAATTTTATGCTCCAAACTCTTTCAGCAATCGAATTGCGGTGAAGGTCTTGTTGGGACTCTACGACTGTTCCAACCCATTACCATTCAGATAACATTCGCACTTCTTATTTCTGTTCCCAAAGCAGATGATCCTCCGTCCATTTCAACAAACTCCATCTTCTATTGATATGTCCACTGTCATGACATGTCCCAATCACAACTACGAATTTCTGCATGCACTCACCCACCGCAGCTGCCCCCCCCCCCCCCCCCCCCCACCATCACTGCAAGCAGACGCTCCCACCCAGTTTAATGTTATACACAAATGTGGAGATATTATATTTATTTTCAACCTCTAAATCACTGACATATTGTGTATGACTGAGGTCCAAGTTCTGATCTCTGCAGTCCCGTATTCGACACGTGGACGCACTGGGAAATCGAGCTTTGCACTTATCCTCTCGGTATCCTATCTGTTAATCTTTCCCCATTGTTATCAGAATATTTCCATGATTACATTCACTTCAATTTGAAACACAACCTTCTAGTGTGGTCTGATAAGAATGACACCTGAAAGGTCACGTTACACACGCGTCCACCTCTTCTGAAAAGTAACAGCTGGATTTTCATAGAACTCCAATAGACATGCTAAGCATGATTTTCTTGCTGTTCCTGTCACTGTCCTGACAGGAACTAAAGTAATGTGCAGCCTTATCCTACATTCCACGCTTCTGCATGCAATAGCTTGACAGTTAAAGATTATACCTTATAAACCTAGGCACCAACGTATCCAAGTACTGTGGAAATATGCTCTAATCTCCTCCTGAATATTTACACTTTCTGACCTCCAATCCGCGTTTGTGAACAGTGCTGCAATGAAAAATCAACTTATTTGCAACTGGATAAATAAATAAGTAAATGGAAATCTAGGCAGACAAATAATCGGAAGGCAGACAGACAGGCAGATTGACAGATCGATAGATGTATGTATACATACATAGGTAGGTAGGTATGTAGATAGATAGATAGGTAGATAGATAGATAGATAGATAGACAGATAGATAGATAGATAGATAGATAGATAGATAGATAGATAGATAGATAGATAGATAGATAGATAGATAGATAGATAGATAGATAGATAGATAGATAGATAGATAGATAGATAGATAGATAGATAGATAGATAGATAGATAGATAGATAGATAGATAGATAGATAGATAGATAGATAGATAGATAGATAGATAGATAGATAGATAGATAGATAGATAGACAGACAGACAGAGAAACAGGCAGACAGAAAGAGGGATAGCCAGACGAACAGACAAATAACGTACAGGAATCAAGTCACATGTCATTCCCTACCATCCTGGATAGTGCAGTATCAGTCTGCAGAATCGCTATCTAATCTACAACTTGTCACTCCCTCAGACAATCTTGTTCAATGGTAGCAGTACGTTCCATCTATGGGATGCAAGCCAAAATTCAGAATGTCTACCTGCGCATGACATATCTTCGTACCCAAAAAGCCACCATTTGAAGATAGTGAGGCCAGATTTTCCAAGCACAAAAGCAAGCTAACTGTCCCAAAACAATTTTTCTTCTCTAACTGTACATAAATATTTTATTTTATAATTATTGCCAGCAATTCACCCACAGCCGAAGTCAGACTCACGGGTTTATGTTTCCATGGTATATCCTCACACCCTTGGTTAAACAAAGGTACATTATCCACATTTCAGTCATCAGCAACCTCATCTATGATTATCGATGATGCAAATGCTTGTCTGAGAGACCAAGAAATTTGTTCCCAAAAACATCTGTGATGTTAGATCATGTCCAGTAATATGTCCAACTGTATGTTCTCTCAGAATGCGCAAACATCCTCGACTGTAATTTGACCTGTTATTAAAATACCAGTTTATTTTCTTCTTTCTTTGGACTCAACTCGTCCTCTGACATCACCAAAAAACCCACCACAAAACCCCACGCTCTACCTCCCGCCGCATAACCAAGCATGATTCGTCATTATTGAATGAAGTCCATAAAATGCATTTGACTTGGCGCCATCCATCGAACCCTTCTCAAAGAATCAACTTGCTGGTGAATGTCTACATTGCGTGTCAATTAATGCACTTCTAAGAAACATTAGTGATATAATGTCATCGTTGTTTGATCTATTATTGTGTTTTAGTGCTGGGAAGCAATCGGTGTCAGCACTGTTTAATTATTTTAGCAGTTCGAGGCAAGGGGTATTTCATTGAGTCCTTCATTTGTCGGCTGAATTTATCCTGATTCATGACGCAAATCCCAGTGTTTGTGCAGCAACTCAGGAGTTGGAGAAAGAAACCAGATCTAGTATGCACAAATGCACATATCCAAACTCAGGCATATCAGTAATCCACTGACGTTTTTGAGGTCGCTGCAAACACTACCCGCAACAATATGATAGTACCAGAAATAGCAAACAATTATACAATGTATTTTCTCCGACTCTCCATCTCAGTGTCTCTGGGACTCTTCCCCCTTACTGGGAACTCAGAACTTCCTATGTGCTGTACTGCTCAGAAAATGTGCCTGACAGTGAAAATGAAAAGGAGCAGAATCAGCGCACATGGGAGATGGGGAGGAGTATGTCGTGAACAAATCCAATATCCGCCCAGAATGCCAGTTAGCATCATTCATGTGTTACCACAAAACATAGGCTGATTCAGTTAATAGTATAATTATTAATATTATGATAATACATAAAATACCAGGAAGTGTTATTTGAAGATCTCAGCAAAGGTACTGTTAGGAGAACCACAGCCGATGTTTGATTTTTGCAAAATTTTGGTTTCAGCTTCTGACAAGCAATGGCCACAAGTCGATCGAAGGTGAATGCGACCGGTGAACCAGACAGTGCAGTCAGTTACTGCAAACAACAGGTCAGCGTGAATATTTCAGACATCTACGTACTCCATGAATATGAAGTCTTCTTGGAAAGGAACAGATAATTTTCTCCTAATCAGTTCAAATAAAATTACTAGTAGATCAGCCGTTGTCATGGCCACGAGGTACCGTGTTGTACAAATGAAATGTCCTTATTTTCCACGACTTATAATGACAATAGTCACGAAGTTAACTGAGAAAAGTAGCATTGTTATCTTACAAGACAATGCTAGTTGATGCATCCCAACAGCCAGCATTCACTCTCTCTCAACAATTGACAGACAACCAGAAGGTACGCTGCAGCTGTCTCCTACAGCAACTTTCAAATCTACATCAACCATGATATGCAATGCAGAGCGCAGCAAGTACAAGGAAGTGAAACAACTGCACGTTTACCGCTGAGCCAGACAAAGGCCATTTACCTTAAAATATAATTAATCATTGCTTTGTTTCGGTGGATCAAAATCCCGGAATCTCCCTCCCACTAGGATTGCAGTGGGCTCTCAACCAGATGGACTGCACCAGTAAATGAAGCATAATGACAGTGGTCGAGGAGCCTATATGTGTCTGAAACAGCATGGTCAAGAGAGTCAGTGAATGAATATGTCTGCCTGATAGAGTGTGCACAGACGTTGTGAACATGGGTGAATTTGAGCATACATTTGCGAAACTGTATGCATGACTGTTTGCGTAAAGATATTGTGGAAGTGTGTCCGTACAGGTGGAGGAGTATGCGCGGATGCTGATCCGTTCATGTACTTGTGTGAGAGAGATTGCACATGAGAGAGTGTGTAGCAATCTCAGATTGTGCTTCTGCCAACGTGTGAGAGTGAGAGGGGTTGTGTGTATCAGTGAGTTTGTGAGTTGCAAGAGTAGTGAGAGCGGGAGTATGTACGACAAAGCATGTGTGTGAGAAAGATAGTTTTGAGTAAGACAGGGTGTGAGTGTGAAACGGAGTGTCGACGTCGACAAACAAAGAGGGTTTAGGTGTGAGATGGAGTACTTGTGGTAGTGACTGAGCGTGTAAGAGAAATTGTGTATATGATAAACTGTGAAAGAATGAAAGCTTGTGTGTGCGTGAGTGTGTGTGTGCATGGAAGGAGTGTGTGTGAGTCTCCGTGAGTGAATCTCCGTGAGTGTGTGTGCTTGTCTGACGGAGAATGGATCATGAATACATAGCTAGTAAGACTCCCAGATTCATAGAGTCCTACAGTAAGGAGAAGGACCCTTTGGCCCAACCTGGCTCTTTCCGAACAAAATGTCCATCCATGGTAAGAGCATTTCCTTGCTCTTGGTCCAATTACTGGGGGCGCTAATAGTAACAAGTACCGGGTAGTATATAATCTGGAAATACTTAAATATGTCCTGTATGCCAAACATTTCCTCAAACAATGACTTTACATCATGCAGAAACATGGTCAACTGAAGTTTAATTCTGTGGAATTCAATCTGCACAATTTGGTCCCATTGAAGGCGAATGGTTTCATATTGCAGACGGCGTCCCTTAGAGATTTTTTATTCTTTTCCTGAGCTGACCTCAAGACATCGTGAACCGCTGAGGTCTGTTCATAGGATTGTTTACTTTGTTCCAGTCAATTGGAAAATGGCTTCCATTAGCCCCCTTTTATCCAATTAATTTTCATTATAACTGAAATCCATGAGATGATAATGCTTTACGAGACATTATTTTATCAACTAGAAAATTGGAGTGCAGGTCTGTAGATATACCACACAATTGTATAACTGGAAACAAAATCTGTGTTTTTCAATGTGGACTGAAATGGCGAAATAATTATTTTAAACACAAAGTATTGTTGAAAATGTGCCCACACCACAGTGAAGACAGCTCAATCATTGCTCATTGCGAGTGCTGCTTCCGCAGGTGTTGGATTAAGCAATGTATGAGGCACGTTTACAGATGGCCTGAAGCCAAGGGCTTTGCCACGGGTAAAAAGAGAACTGTAGCATCTTCCTGCAATATGCTTGGTCATGGAATTAGAGTCGTTGTGATGAACACCGTACAAAAAGACTCTGCACACCTAAATTTCCACAATGATCAAAAGCCGTCAATGAAGTATTTGAATCCAATTTTCCAGCACTTGGCCCGTCACCTTGCATGTATTAGCGTTTTAATAGCATTTCTGACATTTACACCAGACCGTATATCTGAAAACTTACGAAGATGACTATGTTATAGCTGGCCAACGTGTCCTCTTTGCAACAATAGGGTGTGTTTTCTTGAGGATAGCTGAACAGCTAGTAGATGAAGGTGTTGAATCATTGCTGGAAAGCGTGAGATCTCCAGAAGCTCTGAACCACTCTGCCGTAAAATAAGACTTTGGAGCTTCAACGTAGTCAGTTTATTGTCCCTCATCTATCGGCTGTACGCCTGTCTTTTAGTTATAAAAAATACTTTACAGATGTGAACTTGCCGCCCTGTGTCTTCTGGTAACAAATGAAAGAACCTGAGAAGGAAGGTTAAGAAACAGAATACTGATCAACAGAAGATTCAGCTGAGTAAATCCTGTGGACAGCAATGAAAGTATTACTTTGTAATTATTGCGTCCTCTGCGGAAAACATACTGCCATCATCTTAGTGTGAAGGGCTTTTGTCATCCCTAGAGTTATATGTCGACGGGTCATGACTGCTTACCTGTTGTTGAAGCTGAATTGTAAAGTACAGTCACTCTCAGCAAGAACGGGAATCTGTTCCTTGCTTTCTTCAGAATTCACTCTAACTAACCGGTCTGTTGGAAAATACTTTGTTCTTTCTGAAATATTCAGCGGATTGATCGGGCATTGATATGAAAACTAATACCCTTGAGACGCTTAACATCAGTACGTTACCAAAACATTCCCTCCAACTGCGCATGAATGAGACAGATGACATGATCGACCAATTTCTGCACTTCTGCCCTCACCACTTACCTTCTGGGCAGGTCTGAATGGGGAATCTTTGCATATTTGGATATCATTAATTCTTCTTTCTTGACTCTGAAAATAGGGAGGAACAGTTAGAGATGCACTGGAAAGAGGGGAGAAGAATGTGGAGTTATCCTCCATGCCTCTCGAGACATAACGCTTGGCTAAGGAATGAGGTTGCTATCAAAAAAAGAGTTATGGATAGGTGAAGCATACAACAGTTCTGCTCCGCTTTCAAACGATGTTATTCAGGTCTATCACGATGCAAATTAAATAGTGTGCGAGTTATTGACTGAGATATAGATACAAATTGCATAGCCAGGGCAAACCAACATTGAGCCTGAAGTAGTTTAGCAAAACGATCTTCACAGGTGAGCATTTGAAGCCTGAACGATGCCTGGAACTCTCAGAGAGATTCAGCACTTCGGTCAGAATCTGTGGAGAGAGAAATAGAGTTAAGATTTTGGATGCATTGGTCTTTCGTCAGAAGTATAATCAGCTAAGAAAAGTGGTATTAATAATGAAACATTGGCGGTTTTGAATAGGGAGAATGTGTGGAAAGGAGTGACATGACCAGTGGTTTGATTAGTTTTGGCCGTCAGGCTGTTCACTGAAAGGAGGCACTTCGTTTGAATCTGTTACTTCAAGAAACAGCTGCATGAATGAAGAAGGTCATGCTGGCACCGTCTCTCTCACATCTGTGCTGTCAGACACTGTGTTTGATTTTCTTTATTCCTTTTTTGCCAGGAACTGTTGACGGAGCTTCCTGCACGTATTATGAACATCATCGTCAAGTTGGTATGATCTGTTGCGTTTTCAGATACGTTAGGTTATTTTGAATTCGGTAGTCTTTTGTTTGGCATCATTTTTGTCATCTTTTAATTTATATGTTTTGCGTGTAAAACGAAGTGTTTTGACGAGTTGCATCCCGCCTGGAATCTTCGCGTTACACAGGCCCAAAATAACTGGAAACAAACAGTTTTTAGAAATGGATTGAGATGGTACGGCCTTTTCCACAAATATTGGGGTCTCTTTGCTGAATTAGTTCTGTAGTTCCATGTTGGGATGAAGGTTGACTGGACTCGAAAGCATCGCATTGTAATTGTTCGTCCTCTTTATTTCTCGGTGTTGAATTCATTTGTATCCATGTGGTTATAAGAGCAATGGCGCTTTCCATAACCATTAGCTTTCCGGAGGTGGATGGAGTATCCTTGGTTTTTTGAAAAATGTGATTAAAGCCAAGCTACTGGAATTCGCAGAGAAACTGGTGTTGGAGCTTTCTCCTTCCATTCGGAAAGGAGAAGTACTTACAGCAAAAAACGTAGCATTTAAATTTGCTGGAAATGTGACCGGACTATTCAGAGATGGCCAGAATTCAACTGAAAATGAAACAGCTTGAAGTAGATTCAAAAGACAAGAAAAGGTCAACAGAAATGGAACAGTTTGAATTATGATTAAAAACAGAGGAAGGAGCCAAAAATAATAATTCGCTTGGCAGAAGAAAGGAAAAGAGAGAGAAAGAGACAGTGAAGGCAAAGAAAGAAAGAGAGAGAGGAGAGAGAAAAGGAGACATATGAAAGGGGAAAGAAAATGAGTTTGAAATTCCGAAATTGTCACTTAGACGGGAGTTCAAAAATTCACTTTTCGAAGTAATGATAACTCATGTGGAAGAGCGGAAGGTTTAACAGCAAGTGTAACAGCTCAAATGGCGAGCGATTATTAGTTGATCTAAAAATCAAAGCTTGTCTTTCAAAATCGGGTTCAATCTTCGAAGCAGACACATTGGGAAAAGAGAAAGCCTCATGTGGAAAGGGAATGTAAATCTCGGGAAAGATAATAAGTATAAACTATCACAGGGTGAAAAGGAACGCGTTGAAGATGACAGAGAAGATAAGAAGCTAGGCGTTTTCAATGAAATAATGTCGGCTATATGAAATGGCAGTGTTTGTGGTTAGGGAATGCATTGGGAAGCCAGATGGAGGGAAACAGTATAAGTCACGGAATGTCGTTGGAGTGGTAATGCAAAACACAGTGGAGGCGGTAAAGCTGTACTTGAATAAAAAATTGGTCCAAGGTTTGTTAAGGGGGAAGTACCAGACCATCTTAAACCAAGGATCTGCCAAGGTACAGTTTACTCACATAGACCAGGAACATCAGCTAAAGAGGTTAAAACATGACGATACACAAGATCTTTGACGTTTCAATCTGTGAAAGTGAAAAATGAGGAGATATGAGGAGAGTGTCAGGCAACCGAACGAGTGAAAGCTCCATGTTCTGTGATTTGTTTTGACTTTGTGTAACGAGGTAACAAAGTCATCAGTTGTAACAGGGGAGATCAAGGAGAACAGATCAGGGTGAAGTCGAACTAACAGAGACCTTTTTGATCAGATGGTTGAGTCAAGCTAGGAGTATATAACTGTCACAAAAGCCATCTTCAGAGCAACTAAATTAAAGGAGTTAAAGGAGAAAAATGAAGATTTAAAGCAATTGTGTCAAGAGCATGCAGAGAAAACGAATCCGAATATATCCCTGAATTTTACCATTAAAAATGATGTCTTAATGAGGAAATGGAGACCATAACATATTAAAGCAGATGGGAAATAAATAGAAGTCCATCAAGTCTAATTGCAAGTGGATTTCAGAAAGGATCTGTTGCAGGTAGCGCATGAGCTCTCACGATGGAGCCACTGAGAAGAACCAACTGCAAAATCACTTTCACTGTCTTGGACTTCAGAATGATACTGTTCATTTTTGCCACACATTGTGTACATGTCAGGTAATTGCAAAGCAAAATATGTTGCCCAGAAAAGTACAGCAGGACAGACAGCATCTAAGGAGAATGAGAATCGAC
Source organism: Chiloscyllium punctatum (assembly GCF_047496795.1). NCBI lineage: Eukaryota > Metazoa > Chordata > Chondrichthyes > Orectolobiformes > Hemiscylliidae > Chiloscyllium > Chiloscyllium punctatum. The sequence continues at coordinate 46,695,450 of NC_092773.1, read as the reverse complement.
ATTTTATGAAGAAGCCCTTCATCAGGAATCAGGCTTGTGTGGGGCTATTGGTAAGGTGCAGAGAATGCAATCGGTAGATGAAGGATGGGAGAATTCGATAAGTCAGAGAGGCAGGTGAAGCTGATAGATAGGACAAACGATGGACAATTCAAAAGGGCGATGTCCAGTTGGAGCCCTAGGTCGGTGTAAATGTTGGGGGACGGGCAACTAAGAAAGTGTTGAAATTCACATTCATCCCATGTGCTTGAAGGGTTACAAGGTTGAAATGAGGCGTTCTACCTCCAAGCGTCAGATATTCTGGGTTTAGCAATGGAGGAGGTCCAGGACCTGCATGTCATTTGTGGTGTGGGACGGGAAATTGAAGTATTCAGCCACAGAGAGGTGGGATTAGTTGGTGCGGGTGTCCCAGAAATATTCTCTGAAATGATCTGCAAGTTGGCGTCCTATCTCCCGATGTGGAGGAGACCACATTGAAGTCAATGGATACAGTAAATAACATTTGTGAAAGTATACGTAAATTTCTGTTGGATGTAGAAGGATCCTTGGACAGAGGTAAGTGAAGGTGTGCACGTGCGTTTTGCATTTTTTGCGGTGGGAAGTAAAGATGCTGGGAGTTGGGTATTGGCTGGTGGTGGGCACGGATCCGACAAGGGAATTGCAGAAGGAATGCTTTGTACGAAACCCTGACAGGAAGGGAAATGTATCCATAGTGATGGGGTCTGTTTTCAGGTGGTGGAAGTTGCGGAAGATTGTGCGATGTATGCGGAGGTATTTGGGCTCGGAAGTGGGGACGGGATGTACTTTCCTTGTTGCGTTGGGCGAGGTGGGGTTCAAGGGCACAGATGCGGGAAATGGTGGAGATGCACCATTGGTGAAGATGGTAGAGCACTTTGTCAAACTCGTGGGATAGAAAATTATGGTATTTGAAGAAGGAGGCCAACTGGAATTTTCTATGGTTGAATTGGCCACCGTGCGAACAGCTGTGGTGGAGGAGGACGAATAAGGAACAAGGGATGGCTTTTTTGTCGTCGGCAATTTCGGAGGAGGTGACGTCCAGGTGGCTGTGGGATTCGGTGAGTTTGTGGATGTCACTGGTTATTCCGTCGCCGGAGGTGCAAGTGGAGGAATCCCGGAAGGGAAGAGAGTTTTACAAGATAGTCAAGGTGAAGTTGAGGTCGACACGAAAGGTTTTTGTCAAGTTAATGAACTGTCTAACCTCCTCGTGGGAGCGCGAGATGGCGCCAATGCAGTCATCGACATCTTGGAGGAAATGTTGGGGCATGGTACCGGTATTGTTGGAGAACGTGGTATGTTCCACTCAACCGACAAAGAGGGAGACATAGCAGGGACACACGTGGGAGCTCAGGGTTACCCCTTTGGACTGGAGAAAGTGGGAAAATTAGGAGGATATTATTTAAACGTGAGGACCAGTTTCGCCATTCAGATGTTGGTGTCAGTAGAAGGGTACTGGTTGGGACTGGATGAGAGGAAGAAACGGAAGGCTTGGAGCCCTTCGTCGTGGTGAACAGATGGGAATTGCGATTGCATGTCAATGGTGAAGATTATGCATAGGGGTTCGGGTAAACGAAGGTCGTACAGGAAGAAGCGAAGGACTTGGTAGTGTCCTAAATGTAGGTGGTGAGTTCAGGTGGAACCGAGTGGTGTCGGGTTACACAGAGAATCCTTTAGTAGAGCAGCAGGAAGCTGGGACAATGGTTCGATTGGGGAAGTCCAGTTTGTGAATCTTAAGTAGGAGGTAAAATCGGGAGGAGTGGTGTTGTTGGATTGTGAAGTTGGAGGCGATGAATGGAACATCTCCAGAGATGATGAGCTTTTGGATCGTCCTGGTCCTCACATTCAATCCCACCAAAATTCGTATACATCAGATCATCCTCCGCCACTTCCGCCGCCTAGATGCATGCCGAACCACTTTGGATATATTACCCCCTCCACCACGATCAGTGTTTCTGATAGAGCAATCCCTCCGCGACTCTGTTGTCAGATTCAAGCTGCCCCTAGAGCAGCCCACCCCACCAGCATCTTACCCGCCACCACAAGAAGTGTAAAACGTAGGCCCACACCTCCCCCCTCACATACATACAATGTGCCAAAGGATCCATCCACATGCAACAGAAATTTACCTATACCTCCTTAAATGTTATCTACAGTATCCATTGTGTATGATGCAATCTCAACATCAAGGAATCTGTACACCAAAGTTCCGATCATTTCAGAAAACATCTCTAGGACAACTGCTCCAACCAAGCCCCACTGCCTTGTGACTGAACACTTCAATCCCCCTCCCACTCAATGAAAAACATGCAGGTCCTGTGGCTCATTCATCGCTAAACCCCAACCACGGACCCCTTGAGGAAGAACGCCTCATCTTCTGCCCTCATGCCCTGCAACCACACAGGATTAATGTAAATTTCACCGAGTTCCTCATTTCCCCTCCCCCAACTTCTCCCAGTCCCAAGCCTCGAACTCGGCAGTGCTCCATTGACCTACCCATCACCTTTCACATTGTTCCATTCTAACTGCCTCTCCAACCCATCATCTTCTCTCGCACCTCAACTATATATTGCATTCTCAACTACCGTCCCCACCGCTTCGCTGCTTTCCATTTATCTCTCAACCCCTCGGCCCAGAAGCCTCTTTCCTAATGAAGTATGTATGCCTGAAAAGTCGATTCTCCTGTTCCTCAGATGCAGCCCGATATGCTGTATCTTACTGGCACCGTACTGTCGACTCCGATCTCCAGCATCTGCAGTCCTCAAATTCTCCTCGGTAAGTGTAAAACCACAGGCAGTAATAAAACCTAAACTTCTAATGTATATTCCTGTATTTGAGAACGTTTTAGAAGAGGATTAAATGATTGTGTAGAATCCGTTCCCGAAACAAAAAACGAAATCAGTATTTTTTTAACAATAATCGATGTGGCACTACATTTCGGGAGTCCATTCCATTTCGCTAAAAGAAGTGGACAAGTGTCACTCAATTTATTTTCACGAGACATGGACAATCAAATCAAGTTTCAAACTTCACTTCAAAATTATTCAACTTAGTTAAGAGCAGTTTAGGAATAAAATATTTCAATTCTACTCTGCAACATCCAGAGTCGCAGGGAGCACCAGAAGGGAGGCATGAGAAATAAAGAAAATGTTAAGGGCTTATCGTCAAGACTATCCAATTGAGAGGGCACGCATACTTCTGATTGCACTTTTTGCGATCAGAGATGCACCAAGTGAATCAGCCAAATTCAGTCGATTGCATTGAATTTTTAAGATGAGGAGGAAAAGTCAACAAAACCTATTAATAGAAGGTGGTGGGAACTTTGAACTCCCTGCCAGCAAATGTCCTTGTATTAGAATCATGCATTGTAGCCAAAGTGAACCTTGTGATGCCACACTGGACAAGGCAATGTACCAAGTACTGAAAAAATGGGATTAGAATCATTGGTGCTTGTTTATAAATGATGCTACCAGTGTGACCAAAAGACACCTTTTACCTGTACTGTACTATTCAATGTATCAATCACAACATGAAATATGGAAATAAAACACGTTAAACATTAGCAAGAAAACCGAAAGATGAATGCTACTTACTGTTCGAATTGCACTGAAATCCCTTCCCTTCTCTCCAGTAAGCGTAATAGCCTGAAGGTTTTCGTATGTAATTCGAGAACCTCCATTTAAAACTTGAATTGCAGGAAGAACTGAGACATAACATACACAATGGATCGAGAACGTCAATAACCAGCACTCATTGAGGGTGTTCAGCAACACCAAACCAAAAAAACTGAACAGTTCTCAAAGGACTATATGACATTCTGTTTAATTAAAAAAAACTGTGTTTTTAAAATAACAAGATGAATCAGAACATGACATAAGATTTCCTGGGAAAAGAAGAAAATAAATTGCAGTGTGGAGAAGATATAGTCCAGGACTATTTGAAGTTTACACAGTGCAGCCAAGTCCCGGTGGTGAAATTGTGGTCCGGAACATGGTGCGGGAGGCAATCGGAGCGTGTGCAGATAATTCATGTAAACACAACCTGTTTGTCCAATTGGATGATTATCGGGAACTTGAGCTGCTTAAGCTGACTCAACTTCCTGGACATACCATAAGCCCAAGTAAACGAAACGTCTGAGCGATCACACCTTGCCTGCAACGTGTGAATTTCAAGGAGAACATGTTCCTTAGTGGTATGCATACACCTCACGATGGGAGCAAGGAAATGTCCAAATGAAGTCACCAAAATGCCTATTTTCGTTATAGTTTAACGATTTCAGTCTGTTAGATTATTCTAGTCCCGACCTTCACTTTCAAAATCAGAGCACAGTGCAAAATGTAATGATCTAATGTTCTTTCCCTTTCTTTAGCTGAGCATCGTCATCCATGTCTCATCATTACGATATTAAATAAACCTCCCTGTGGTTTCAAGTTCGTGCATGAATGGGATTGCAGTTTGGTTTGTCCTCTCATTTGCATTCTTTAATTTTCTTCACTGTTTACTCCACTGTTCAACGCAGTCAAAATACTGTTATGCGCATCAACTGCAGCAAATCAGTAAACCGGTTTTCAACTGCTCCAGTGATTCATACACTCTGACTAGCGTCACAGCAAAACGTTAAAATATTTCAACCAGATTGGTCGTGATGGGAACCAAATATCTCACTGCAGCCTACGGTGACCTGGCACAGTTCAAACACTAGCACATCACCAACAATGCAGAAAATTTTCAATGTCTAACTTTTACACAACAACAGAACAAATCCAAGATAACCAATCACTACAAATCAGCCTCCTCTTGATCATCAGTGAAATGATATAAAGTGTCATCAACAATGCAACCAAGCAAAGGAAAGTAAATTAGTGCGGAGAAGATGTAATCCAGGAATATTTGAATATTTGAACGACACCCACTTTCGGTTCAACAAAGACCAATCGGTTCATAGATTCACAATAATTTTTGTTCAAATATGGCAAATGGAGTTAAATTCCAGTGGTGTGGGAAAATCAGCCCTTGACATCAAGGCCGCATTCGACCAGGTGAGGCATTAGGGAGCGCTATTATAACTGGAATCAATGGTTATTAGGAGGAAACATTTCCAGTGATTGAAGACATACCTCGTACAGAAGATTATAGTCTCGTTCGTTGGCGGTCAGTCATCCCATCTCCAGGTCACCTCTGCAGAAATTCATCAGGCAAGTGTCCTAGGCCAAATAAGCATCAGTTGCTTCATAAGTGGCCTTCACTTCGTCGCAGGCTCAGAAGTGGGGATGCTCACTGGTACCAGCACAATGTTTAACAAAATTCACGAATCCTTGTATGCTGAAACAGTCCATGCTCAAATGCGATGAGACCTGGACAATATCGAGGGGTGGTCTGACACATGACAGGCAACATTTGTGCAACAGAAATGCCAGACGCTGATGATCAGTGCCAAAAGGTTTGGTGGTGGAAACTTACAGCCAGTCTGACCGCATCCGAGGAATAGGAAAGTTGACGATACAAGTTTAAGATCTTCATCATGAATGTGAGGGGGGGGGGGGGGGGGGGAGCAACAAAGCTGAGAGATCGATGGGATGGTTTGCACTGGGGGTGAAGTAGCTTCGAATGCAATAGGTCGAAGAAGCTGGTGGGGTTGGAGCATTGGGTGGAGCGGAGGGGTGAGAAAGAAGATGTAAAGGTAGGTCAGTTCAAAATGGTAGTAACGACTTGCAGTGGGGAATTTTTGGATAAGGTGGGGGAGGACAGATGAGGAAAACGATGCAATTGACATTCCTCCCATGTTATTGAATGGTCCCAAGGTGGACGATGAGGTATTCTTCCTCCAGTCTCGAGTGGCTGGAATTTGGCAGAGGAGGAGGCCAGGGCATTGCATGTCCTTGGCACGGTGGAAGATGGGGTGAAACATATCGGCCACAGGGCGGTGGGTTGTTTATTTTGTGTCCCCGAGATCTTCTCTGAAGCGTTCAGCAAGTTGGCGTTCCGTGTCCAAAATATTGAGGAGATCACATTGAAAACAACGGACTCAGTAGGTTACAAGTGGTTTCGTACAGGAAAAACGGCCTCGAATGCAAAAAGATCTTTTGGGCCTTGGATGGCGATGAGAGCTGCAGTTTTATGCACAGACTGTACAAATGTTGTGGAGTTAAGTGAAAGTGCCAAGTGTGGAGCATGTGTTAGAGGGGGCCGTAGACACAACAAGGAAGTTGTGGTGGGAATGAACTGTGTGGACTACAGATACGGGAGAGGAGGGATATATATCCCTGGTGGTAGTGTTTGTTTATTGGTTCCAGAAACGGTGGAGGATGATACACTGCATCTGGAGGTTGGTCGTGAGAATGTGAGGTTTTGGGGTTCTGTCTTTATTGCGATTGGAGGAGTGGGGTATAAGCTCGGAGTTGTGCGGTGAGGAGCAGATGTACTGAATGGTAATGTTGATAACTTGAGGAGGGAAATTGTTTTCCTTGAAGAAGGAGGCCTTCTGGGATTTTCTCTGGTGAAATCGGACTGATTAGTGTTAGCTTGTGAGATATATAAATCATCAGTGCATGAGAAGTGTTCGTCCAGATATTGCTAACGAACCTGCGTAAAAATGTAATTCTGTACCTCTCGAGGAGTTGGTAATTGAAAGCAGGTGTTCTGGATCCGAGGTTTGGATCGACCTCTACATCACAGGAAGCCTGAACCTATATCCATTTCAACAACAACCTCGCCCATTAACTCCCTAATAATATATATCATATTCAGATCTTATTTATTCCACATATATCTGCGGACAAAGTCAGGGCAAAGCAATTTTAAATAGCAGGTGTAATACCATAGATTTCCCCAATTGATCTCTCAATTTAAAATCTGACCACTGAGTGTATATTGTGTCTCTCCAGCGTAACATCCATAAACAAAGTCAATCAACATCTCACAGCATTTCAGATATTTTATCATGTCTTTGTTTATATTACGAAGTTCCATTGGACTCCAAAAAATCTGCTATTCATTCCTTCCCTGCTCATGACATTGCTAAAATTATCTGAACATTTTTTAAAGACTGAATGTCGACAGGAATCAGCACTGACAGACTCAGCCGTTTCAGTTTTAACGTGCAAACTTCACAGTGTCCCGATCATGCTCAAAGAATCGTAGCGTTGTTCGTCTGAAACATATGAAGTCTCATAACGTCAGTCGAAAGCTTAACTTTGTCAATAATCTCACTCATCTAAAAAGCCGTGCCCACGCCCATGTTTTCCATATGCCAATAATTTGTTTGCTTAGACTATTTTAACAGTGCTCTATATTTCGCTCTGACCGCGATTTTAGACAATGAAACAACTACTGAGTGCAATGGGAGTTCAGAAATGGGGAGAAGTTCTAGGTTGCACGGGCAGCAGCTGTCACAGGTGGTGTTCAGCAGTGAGCAATGCAGTGAACAGTGCTGCTGACTTTAGAGATATGTCCATTTTGGAGAATGTAAAAGGATCAAGGGTAATTGATGGGCTGACGTTGATGAGAATCATGATGAACATAACAAAGTGCTTACAAATTACGGAAGTGAGCGACAACGGGAATTAGTGAGAGATGCAAGCTGCGATTTTCCGTTGGCCACATATTTGCAGTAGTCTTTTGGAGAAGGTGGGCACTTATGATGCTAGTAAGGAGGGGTTAAAGAGGTCCAAAAGTATTCCCGCCAAATCATCCGCACAGGATCTGAGTGCAAGTCTATGGATTCCATCCAGGCTGTCTGTGAGTCCTCACATATGAAGATGGATCTTACATCTGTGGTGGTAATCATGGTTATGTTACATCCCAGGCTGCTGTGATAACAAGCTTACAATGCTTTGAAATTGTCGAGTTGTGATGTACTGTTGCTGGCAATTCTGTTCAACATCTCTTTGTAGTCTGTTGTGGGTGAAAGTCTTGACGCAAATGACGGTGTCCAGATTAAGGTATACTTATGAAGGGCTTATTGGATTTTCTCTATAAATCAAGCTCAGTCGACCTGTTCGCCTCTGACTTGGAAATCAGTTGAGACAGGAACTCTCTTTTCTCTCCATGTATTGCACATGGCAAACATTCAGATTGCCATCTTCAGCACATAGTCTTCTGCACACTTACGATGTGCTTGATGGTGCTGGCATATTTACTTATATTGGACACTTAAGTGCTTGAACAGAGCAAAGTCCACTTATTCTAGTTAGTCCTGTAATACCCTTCCATTGACCAGATCAATACTGCAGTACTTTCTACATTAGATCCTTCATGCCAATTCCATCTTGCCAGCTTGGGGGAGCGGGACACAGCCCTGCGATGGAATGTTCAAAAATGCGAACGGTGAATTGATGGGTTAGCCACCGTTGATGGTGGTCCATCTCCGGTCAAGTAAATTCAAACCTTTGGTGGAAGAGGAGACAAATTGTTAACCCGTGTTTAAGGTTTTCCTGGTTGAAATCACCAACAAGAAAGGAAACGACCTCCAAGTGTTCTGACTTAAGATGGTTTGTAACGTTGCACACTTCGTCTTTTGCATTCTTCAGTTCTGTGTACAAGTGGGAGATAGACTGCTTTCAGTATAGCAGAGGAGAAATCGTGCAGTACGTAGTAGGCATGACAGTTTACTGTAAGACATTATTGATGCAGAGAGAAGTAATTCGTCAGCATCAGCACATCTGAGCACTGGAATGACTAGAAGGCATAACTAACTGGCCGATGCTTTGCCCAAGGACGCCAATCCCTCCATTCAATAAATTGAGAATCACTCAGGTGGAAATGCCTCGCCATGTGCAACAGGAGTGAGGCATGTCTCTGGGAAATAGAGTGCCCAGCAGTGTCGAAATTCTTTTGGAAGATATGTCGAACTTTAAAGTCATCCATCTTGCATTCAATGGTTTGTCTGCTTTAGAGGTGTATATTCGGGCAGGAGGATTTGAAACCTCGTAGTTTCAAACTCACTGGAAATGCAGCACATCTCCCAGGTTCCCTGCATCGCAGTTCCTGCTAATCGTTCCGGGTGTGCCTGAGCGAAGCCTGCTATTCTAGGAGATATGTGATTGGTTCCTGGGCTCCATTCATGACCTTGAGCATTCGAGACGCTACTGCGGCCTATTCAGTCGGCCTCCATGATGCGAGGTCACTGTGTTTCTTGTTCCCACGATGGCTGAACTTTGTTTCCAAGTTTCTGTGAGTTTGGATCTGCCAGTGTTAGGTCCAATTGGCTCGCGTGTGTGAGTCTCGTACACGATGCTTCACGAGGACTTGCCGTCGTATGGTCGGCTTGGTAGCTGTCAGCATGGGGTCGGTTCTTGCTCCCAGGCTAATTAAATCTCAGTTCTGGGTTTTCACGCGTGGTCTAGGTTTGCAGGAAGTTGGTAGACCATTAGTTACACTGCACTTGAGATTGGAGAGATTGTTTTCGAGCCTCGTCAGCCGTAGCATCTTGAGAACTGAAAGAAGTTGTAGGCGAACGTTGTTAGCAATTCTATTCGACTTGACATTAAGGTTTAAGACCAAATTGCAGTAAAACGTGGAAATGCAAGGACTGATATCGACCTCTCGCAAAATGCCGCTATGCACCAGTGCAACCTTGAACGTGGTTTATTTTTGAGTAATATTGTGTGCAATTTAGTCAAGGCGTCGTTATTGGAGGCGTTATAGAATTGCTTTCTAGCTGATTTCTTTTGAAGGTCGTCAAACAAGGCGACCAATTCCAGTGCGTGTGCTGAGGGTTGTAATTAAAATCCGTTCCTGTCTGAAGCAAAATCAAGAAATGAAACAATAGCTTCTGAAATGAACATGACTTTAAAAAGAGAAACGTGAAGGAGCCATTGTTTCCTGCTCTGTGATTCTTTATTTCAGTTTTAAGAACTGACAAGATTTAGATGAAGAGAACTCTCTTCTACTTGATTATTCATGCGAATAGTGCATCCACTTTTACCATGAGCTGCTGCTTTGATCTGGGCGACGTGACTACTACATTCAGGCTTGAAACTCAAAATTTAAACGCAGGATTAATCTGGCAATATAATCATTTTGCTTTGCATCAATTGAACCTTTGCTCAGTGAGATCGTTATCAGTCACATTGCCGTTGAGAACACAACTTTAATAGAGCTAGAAAGAAAGCAACGTATGGTGCCCAGTGCATTTATAGCACATTCCATGCTGATGAGGTCGGGTAGGTATATAAAACTATTTTTCAAAGAAAGTTGGAAACTTGACGGTTTTCACACGTCAAAGTTTGTTGTTTTTGCTTCGTACAGCCACAGTTGGCCCAAGAGCCTTTTTGTGTGCTGTCTTTCTATTTTGTCACCCTGGCTCTAAACTAGCAGGAAATTATTGAGAACAGTCAATATTTGCTGGGGCACACTGACTATGGCATGTTCCACATATTCCAACTGAAATAAGATTAATATCGGCGAAATATTTGCTTCACATTCACTGTCGCTGGTTGGCTAACACCAATGCGGGCACTGATCTACTTTTGTTCATGAAAAAGCAATGCCTTTTTCATGGAAGACATCATTGTTTCAGAAGTTTGCATTGTCTACCGATGTTAGGACTGCATCTCCTTCAAGAACACAAACATGGGAACTATCTGTTAATCACTGGTTTGGGCACTTCGGCACTACCGATTTTTAAAATCCATTCAATGCGACATCAGCAGAGGTGTCTGGTTTCAAAACCATGATCTGGAGGAGGGAAGACTATTAAATGACTCAATGCATAATTCAAAAAATTCAGTTTACCACGGTTTTATAACGGAAATGTGTTTTCTGCTCCAACACACATCTTTTGAAAAATCTTAGGTTGAATAATTTTATCACAACGCATGAAACAGCAGCATTTGTAAAAAGTCCAACAAATATAATTCAAATATGATACAAACCTGGTTTACAAATTCTGCATTTACTTTCCACTTACATTTAACAGACTGAGGGTTGGGATACGATTTTGTCAACAATGTGGTCTCTCCAAATGTACCACACGATACGTGGTGGCCATGTTTGTCACGGACATACTTGTCATGAGCTTCGACCTGATGCGAAGACACAGTGTTCTTCTCTATCACAATCATTTTCGTTTCCTGCGGGACATCCCAATGTTCAAACGACATGCAGCAGTGTTAAATGCAACCATAGATGCATCTGTTGAGTTTACTGTCGCGTTTACTTTTGACAGATTTGTGACCATTTCTGACAAGAAGTGGAGAAGTAAGTATTGAACCGTTGACACAGCAGATGTGATTCTTGGAAAACTTGGAATACTGTGCTGTATTTAAAAAGGTCAGCTGATACTTAATCCTAACAGGTCACTACCGAATGTGAAACACCCCGTGGATTTGTGTCATGGCAGAGAAGTTCAATGCTCTCTGCTGTGCACAGCAATAGAGTTCGTGTGTCATGATCTATCGCTGAAAGTGCCATTTGTTCTTATTGTGCTGCTGAATGTTTTCACGATCAGACAGGTGTTAATGAGCAGCCGAAAACGCAAAAAGGTTTCAGCCTCAAAGAATTTGGAAGAGTGATGTTGATTACAAGGGAAAGAGCCGAAAGACAGCTATTATATTCATGTATGTTATCTCGAGACCTTTCGTCCTGTTACGTGCGTTGGTGACCCTGTTTTGTTACTGGAAACGGAATTAAAACTTTTTTTACGAGATGATATGATTATCTTATTTTCTACTTGAATTGAGCTTCATTCTCAAATCGCAGACTGCTGCACAAATACATGCATCTTTGTTATAATCCAATCAAAGTTTCGAGATGACTTGAAGATTAGGATAAAGTATCCCTTTTTTTCACTTTTTCAATTAATTTGGCGATGAAAATAACTGAAGTATTTGAAGTTCAGAAATAATTTTCATTTCACGCCATACTGTGAGACACTGAATGCAAGGCTCCACGTGGTTAAGCAAACGTACTCCTGATGATTGTCAGCAAATTGTGTGTTTTGGGGATCTCATTGCCAAAGTGACCAAGTCTTGTTCTGAGGACTATTCCTTTGATAACCATGTCACCTGCGTTTGCTTTCGGCATCCAAGTAAAATGTTAAAAATATATTTAAATCAGTTCCTGAAGAGGGAAGTTTGAAGGGTTTGGGAGTGGAGCTGGGACTGGTTTAGTTTTGAATTCTGTTCGTCATTGACTTGTTGAACAAAATAGTCTGCTTCCATGCTGTCTGACTTTATTATTGTATGATGACATGCAGTGACATCAGAGTGAGACATGTGAGATACTGATTGTCTTGCCAGATAATATGAACAAAAAAACAGTTCCCGATGGAGTTATCAAATCGAATTCGCATTTGGTGTGTTTGGCCCTCGCTAATGGCGATGTTCTGTTGAACATGACAACAAAAACGATACTCGATGACTTAAGTGTGAATGCAGAATCCGACAGTGCTCAGATGAAAGGATCTAATTCAGCCTGTCCGATCGAGACTCGTTTGTTGGATGGCGAAATTCATCTTGAAAGGTTCCTCAAGATTGTTTTCTTTCCACTTCTTTGCAGAAGTTTGCACGTTTCATGTCAGAAATACTTTCGCTTTCCATTACCTTTATTGCAACTACAATGACCACATTTCCTGGAAAGGCATGTGTCATCATTTCCTGTCCTTCCATGAGGAGTGATTTTGACATCATTTCTACGTGCTTTCTGTGACCAATTGTTTTGAATTAGAGTCCTCTACTTCTGCCAATGGAGATACTTTTCACGATTTGTATTCAATGTAACCTCCACTGAAACAACACGATGAATTTCTTTGAACTTTTAGTGATTTTGTGATCATCCAGTGAAACCAGAACCAGAACTACATCAAAATTGCATCGAAATAATCATCAGTTACGTTCAACATAGCTTGTTTAACTCAGCATTTTACCTTAATTTTGTTAAAGGCTGAGGCGTTGCGCACTCAATGAGATGTGATCTCAATCTGTGCGAAACCAAATAATTTCAATGCTGGTAGCACTCACAATCCGAAAATACAGCATTCCAATGAACTTTCCATCGGCTGAAATAGAGTAGAGCGAAGAACCATTAATTGAATCGGGGTGAAATGTGCATTTTTAGATTTGTTTCATTTAGCGAAAACAAGCATGAATGTAGGTTTTCTGAGAAAGTGACGCTGTATGAAGTGAACTTTTGAAAAATGGAGATACCTGTATGTATAACTCCTTTTGTCATTTTTTAACAGCCACCTTCTCTAAGTAACGTGTTAAATGTAATATTTTACGAATTTGTCCAACAAAAATGACTCGCAACACACTTTATTGAAATTAATTTGCATCTGCTGTGATATTCATCTGGTATTCTTGAATACCCTGCGGAATTTCATACACATTTCGATATTCCCATCATGTCATGTTTTGAGATATTGCTCTGGATAGCTCAGATCAACCGTCAATGTATCTCAGAAAAGACAGAAGTCAAATCACTGACTTTGGGAAATTCAACTCAGAGACAGAAAGTGATACAATCATGGAGGCAAACAGCCTCCGTGAATAGAACCTTTTGTAAAGCTCGGCCATGCCATCCAGTTATTCTAACCTAATGTGGTCCCAATTGTCACCACTTGGCACTTATCAATCCAAATACTCCATATCATAGCATTCAGATGGCTTTAAATGTTGTAATTGTACCAGCCTCCAACACTTCCACTGATAATTCATTACATTAACCCAGTACACTCTGCGTGGAAAAAAAAGTTGCCCGTTAGATTCCTTTCATATGTTTCCTCTCTCAACCTCAGCCTACAGCCTCGAGTGCTGGAGGTCAGCACGGCACTGTAAAAAAGAGCGTTGTCTATTTCGCCAATTCATACCCCTCACGATTTTACAACCATCTATAATGTCACCCCTTAGCCTCCTACATTCCAGCAAAAACAGCCCCAACTTATTCAGCCTTCTCCTTACAGCTCACATACTCCAACCATGGCAACATCCTGGAAAGTGCTTTCTGAACCCTTTTAAATTTCACAACATTGATCCGCGAGGAAGGAGACCAGAATTGCCCACAACGTTCCAAAAGGGACCCAAACATTGTCCTGTACTGGCCCACGTGACCTCCCAACTCTAATACTTTGTACTCGGACCGATAAAGGAAAGCATACAATTGCATTCTTCACTATCCGATCTACCTGCGACTATACTTTCAAGAATCTAAGAACTGCACTGCTAAGTCGCTTTGTTTAGTTAAGCTCCACATGATCTTACCACTTAGAGTATAAGTCCTGCTCCGATTTGCTTTTCCAAAATGCAAAAACTCGTATGTAATGAAATTATGAACAACCTGCCTCTTCTCAGCCTATTCGCCCATCTGATCAGGGTCTTGTAATGCTCTGAGGTAGGCTTCTTTGCCGTCCACTACACCTCCAATGTTGGTGTCATCTGCAAACTTGCTAGCTGTACATCCAATGTTCAGATCAAAGTCATTCATATGAATAACGAAAAACATTTGATGCACGACCGATTATTGTGGCACTTCACTGGTCACACGCCTCCAGTCTGAAAAGCATGCCTCCACTACCAGCCTCTCCCTTCTATCATAAAGCCAGTTGTGTATCCAAATGGCTAGTTCTCCCTGCACTCGATGAAATCTAATCGTATTAAGCATTCTCCCATGAGGAACATTGTCGAGCGCCTTACTAAAGTCCGGAAATATGACGTCAATCACTCTGCACTCATCAATCGACTCTGTAACTTCTTCAAAACACAATCAAATATGCGATCCATGATCTCCAACGCACTAAGCCATGCTGCTGATCACTCAGTCAGTACTGGCCTTTCCAAATACACGTAAATCCTATCGCTTGAAATATCCTCCAACAACTTGCTAAGCGCTGATGTCAGGCTCATCCAAACATTACTTATATCAGAAATAACATTATCATTCACGGCATTTCATTACATCCCTGGCACACTTCTAAGTTCCTATTCATATTGATTCAGTAAATTTAATCAGATACCCAACTGTAACCTTTCTTTGTTTTCAAGCTGTCTTGTCAATATCAGTTTCCATTTAGACATTCCGTAAACAGCATTACTGCTGTGATTCATCCCACTTTCCCCCTTCCATTCGAAGTCATCTTTTTTGAGTAGGCAGCATAGTACTGAGTTTGAGGTCACTGGACCAGACTTTGTCTGACCAACACAGTGTCCTTTTTTGCATCAGATTCTGCAGAGTCCATCTCAAACCCTTCAGGCAGTATCCGAATGGCGAGGAATTCCTGGTCTGAATTGTACTGATCAAATAACCAGACATGTTGTGGCAAAGTTCGAAGGGAATCAGTTAAAATAAAGGCATTGTGTACAGTTTTCAAAAAACTTTCCTGTCTGTTTTCATTGAGTTTGAGAATATATTTCTGTACACAATGTATATTGACGTCACACTGTTTAATTTAGGTGATATCTTTAAATGTTCCTTCCCGTGCGTATTTTTTCTCAGTCACACTACACTTCAATCTCTTAGTCAAATTGGTTTCACCTGTTCGCACCTAACAACAAAGGAATCTTCATTCAATATTTTCATTCTGGCTCCTTCCCGACAGTTTCCAGTTCCAAATATGCTCTTTCTTATTTGCCTTACATTCGGTGGCACGGTGGATCTGTTGTTACCCAGTTTTACAGACCCAGAGAACCGTGATTGATTTCAGCCTCGGGCAATTGTATCTTTGATGTTTGCACATTCAGTTTGTATTTACATTAGTTTCCTCCCACAATTATGTTGAGTTTATGTGGCTTGGACATAGGAATGCAGGATGGCGGTAATCAGCTTGTGTGTAAGAGTGAGTTGGATGTTTTTCAGAGCAATGGTATGGACTCAATGTGTTGAATCCCTTGCTTCCATGCTGAAGATATTCTATGATGATTACTTAATCTCGATTACGCTTCAATTCTCTCAGAGTTCCTGGTAATACGAATTCTCTGCCTGGCTCTGTGTTCCCGCATTGCCGCGCACACAGACGCACATGAGGTTAATTTAAAAGTAGAAATAACAACAGTTACTTTTATTATCCCTCGGGGATTGAATGTTAAGGGACATTGCAAGCAACATGACCAAGACATGAACGGGAATGCAAAAAAGAGATGAAGGTGAACGATATCCATCTGTTGCAGCTTCCATAACTATTGTAGCTAATCAGACAAAATAGGACCCGATCGGTCAGAAGAAATGCCAGACACACTTCTGGACAGAAATTGTGGGAGATGTTCAGAAGTACTTTCCACCAACGGCTGTTGACTCTATGTCGTGTGATAATTTAAGACGAAGTAAACCTATATTGTGAATATATGTTCAGCAATTTGATTACGAGAATGGGAGAAAGGTAGAAATATGGAGTTTCACAAGGCAACAGCCATGGCACACCTGACTCGACGGGATGAATGGCTGAGACCTGTCGTCTGCTCCTGGTTCATTCTCAAGAGGCACACTGCGAGACGAGATTTTTTTGTCAAACGAACAATGTTCATTGATGCAATGCAGTTTGTAGAAAATAGTACTTCTCGCAAATTGCATGTGTAATAAAGAAATTGAATGTCATTAATCTTTTGACATTTCGCATCAAATGGGCTGGCTTTGCCTGAGGTAAGATGTGAGATTCTGAAAGCTTGTCAGAGTTGCAATTGAGCAATTGGAAAGCATTCTCTCGGATTCCTACCTGTGCTTGTAGGGAGTGGGAAAACTTGGAGGAGCGATATTACGAGTCACTGACGGCAGTTATCCAAAGATGTGACAGGCTTTTGTCGAGATTGAATTAATTAATTCATTTCACTTTAATGCCGTTTGAAGTGTGGCCTTGACAAAAACATATTTTTGCTGTCCACGTGGAAGATTCAGTAATAAACATGTCATTAAACGTCAAAAATAATGTATTGCATGGCTTGCGGCGAAATGTTTTTCACCTTAGTCATTGCCAATGTCCATACTTAAGAAACTTGAAGAGTGAATAAAGTTCCAGTTGATTCTGTGGTGTTTCATCATATATCAGAACAAGTCACACGGATGGCTGTCAATGACATCATGCAGCTTTAATGATTGAAGTCCAAAAGAAAACTGCTGTGTCTCAATTAACTGTGGCATTGCATTCAATCCGATCTCTACTGAGGCGAAAGCTCAAGTTAGTTAACTGACTCTGCATTATTCAGATTCTCTAGGGAACTGTAGTAATATCAAGGCTAATTATTGCAAATGCTATCTAGAAGTGTGCAGCAAATACTAACCTTGTATTGGCAATTATATGATTATCACAAATTTGAGACACGTTAGATTTCTGTTTTTGCATGTATAATATTCAAAGTTTATGTTGTCCTTTGGAAAATGAGAGGTCATAACGCCAGATTTGCCGAAGAGTCTGCATTAATAATGGAAGGGGAGCACTAACTTCCCCCAGTACATATTTTCTTTTCTAGTTGGTTTTATCTGTAACAGTCATAGGTTGTGCGAGCCAGGAGAGTTGGGAACTCCAGTAAAACGTTTTCTGAATTTCTTTTGAGATCTTCTCTGTGGATGTCGTTGCAAACTGTCTGTAAGAATTTGTCTTTGTCTTAACTATTTTTTTTTGCCAGGGTGTGATTACTGTATTTATTCTGTAAGAATAATTAATTAGCAATCGCTACTGTATCGGGTCGTTTAGGTTTTCCAATAGTTTATTCTATGTTATGCTTTCATTTGGAATGTTTTAACCGCCATGCTTAAATATGTTCTCTTTTGCTTAAGGCTGAGTGACTTGACCAGTTGCATCATACCTGGAACATCCACTCACGTTAGCCTTTCAAAAAAAAAAAAAATTGGGTCAAGGATACATTGTTTAAATACTTTGAGTGAGGCTGGCCAGTTTCATAACTCATGCGTTGCACTCAGGAAAGATATCTGCATCTAATGGGTAACAATATTTAGAAATCTAAACTGACGATAATTGGAATTTCAGTAATAATACGGTTGTGCTTGTTTTCCACAGAAAAACAATAATCATTTCGTTCATATTCACGGCGATCTTATTCGTTATTCTTGTTTAAAAGAACCTCAGAGAGGATAACGACACTTGTTAGAGAAGATCAGCCACAGATGCAAATATTTTACAAACGTTAACCAGATTCATGGGGAAATGCCTCATTATTCTGTCGGATAGTTATGCCAGGGTCAGACATACAACAGCATACCAGGAATTTGATGAAAACGGTGACGTGGAAGAGTTGGTCACAACAGGATAATGACAGGGGAAATAAGGCACACATGATTGAAACAGACTGAGAGAGGGAATGATGGCAAAACAAAGTCAAAACCTGGCAGTAACTGAAAACAGATAGAGAGATACAAATTAAGTGTGAAGGGTAAATGAAAGAAAGATGAATGAAAGGAAGAAGAAAGAAAGAAAGAGGCAAAGAAAGAACGAGAAGTGGACCAGCTAGAAGGGCAGCAAACATGATCGTGGGATGAATGAAGTAAAACAAACACATTTTTGCATCACTTTGTATGTATTTATTACTTAGAATAATTTTAATTCGAACAGAAGGAAGTCGGTTTTGCATGGGTTAAGCTGATTTTGGTGATGGCAAACCGCTACAATATTTTGGGGTCATGGCACAAAATGTTATTTCCATGATTACCCTCGAGACGTTTTGAGGGTCAAAGATTCGAGGACAAGTTAAAAGATAATGAAGATACAGGAGTTAATATCTGAGTGAGTGGAGACAATGATGTCCATGTAATGTCTGTGACTTGGCCCAGATCAAAACAAATTGGGTTCACCAAACTCCTGATAAAATTCACTTTCAGTTTTCGCACATCCAGTCAACATTTCTTTTGGTGATTTCTGGACAGGCATAATGACACGTTTCCTGATGTTCTAAGATATGTACAAGAAACATCTTATTCGTTGTTCACCGCTCTGTCCCCAGCGATGATTCCGTTGACTACAAGGGAAGCACAGTGTTCAGCTATGGTCATCATATGACTTTCTTAGAAAATAGTGAAAAGTGATGAGCAACTCCGACCTCAAAAACAACTGCAATTGACAATAATTGAAGCTTTTCTTATTTATTCATTCGACATGTATCACATAGAACGAAAAATGAGCAGGTGCAGAGTCATGGACTGTCTGAATCTTAAATAATTGAATCACCATGTACAGATCTGGATGACAAACCTCTTTTTCACAAAAACATGAGGGGATGCGCAGTCTCGTATCTTCAGACACAGTGCAAGAGGTTCACAGTGCACAGTTCAGATTCTCAGCATGATCCATCGCCATGCCCACATTTTGCATGTCCAAATACATGAGATAGACGAGACTCTGATCGTGCTGCTCTCCCTAGATTTTAGATCAGCCACATTTGAAATATTGGATGCATTAGTCAGGGCATACTGGAACAAAACATACAGTCACATCTTACAGGGATGAGTTCCCAAGCTGAATACTGAACTGACTACTTCATGTAAGGTAGATGATCGCGGTCAAGGGCGTTTTCTTTTTCAGAATGGCGAACTGTGACTCGTGGTATTCAACAAGAATCAGTGCTCTGACATCTGCCGTTCGTGATCTATGTGAGTGATTTGGAAGAAAATGTAGCTCGTGTAATTAGTAAGTTTTTGGACGATACAAATGTTGCTGGATTCGCGGTTACTGAGGAGGATTGTCAGCGGACGCAGCAGGAAGTAATTCACTTGACGACATGGGCAGAAAAGTGGCAGATGGAATTTACCCTGGACAACTGTGAGGTGATGTACTTTGGCAATGCACGTGCAAATGGAAATTATAAAGTGAATGGCAGAACCCAACATAGGATTGACATGCTGACTGTTCTGAATGTGGAGGTGCACATATCATTGAACATGGCAGCACAGGAAGCTGACATATTAAAAAGGGACAATTGAACCTCTCCCCTCATTGGAACGGGCACTGAGTACAAGGATAGCAGTTTTATCGATATTTAATTAGGCCACACGCGCAACACCGAATACAGTTCTGGTCACCACCCAAGCAGAAGTATGTGGATGCGCTAGAGAGTGTATATTTTATTTTAAAATAGAATCCCTGAAGTGTGGAAACAGGCCTTTCGGCCGAACAAGTGCACATTGCACGTCCGAAGAGTATCCGACCAAGACCTTTTCCCTTTCAGGATAAATTTTATAGACTTTTTATGCACCTAACACACACATCCTTACAACGTATGGGCAAATATTTTGGCCAATTCGCCTAAATTGCAGATCCTTGAACTGTGGGATGAAACTGGAGCACCTGGGGAAGAAACACACAGACACACGCCTAGTCTGCAATAGAAGCTAGGACCCTAGCGCTGTGAATCAGCAGTGCAAACCATTAAGCCACTGCACCGCAGAACATCAGCACGACGTCACCGTGCTGCCCTACTTACTGGGACGGGGGCTTGAGCTGTGAAGAAAATTTGGATAGAGAGTGCGTGCTTTCAATGGAGCGCAGGAAATTGAAGAGTGACCTACTAGGTGTTTACAAATTTGTGACTGACATTGATAGAGTGGAAGCATTAGGCTTGTGCCCAACATAAGGGGTCAGTTATGAAATAAAAGAACTGGTTCAAAGTGCCACGGCGCACATTTAGGAGAGGTGTGGGAGATACTTTTTTGTGTTGAAAGAGTGATGAGAGCCTGCAATGCGTTGTCAGAGGTGGTTCTGGTGGAAGCAGAAAGAATGCCAGTATTCTACAAGCACATGGACGAAGACATTTTCAGAACGGAAAGAGTGATGTACGTTTCCTGCAAGCGAGGACGATTTTATCGTGAAAGACCAAAATGTGGCGACACATGTCTATAAGTCCAAACTGCCGGTTTCCATGGTGCATTGTTCTTTTTTCGTTGTTACAGAGTTATAGAAAATTACAGAATATAAACAACAAAGCAGGGCCTTCCGATTATAACTAACTTTATAAACTCTGGTTTTGAGCCCTCGACCAAAGTCTTTGCATTGCAAGTAAAGTTCTAAATGTTTCTGAAATATTACCAGAGTTCTGGCCGCTTACAGCCAACAAGTTAGGTATTTCCATCAACATTTGCGTAAAAGAAATCCTTAGAAGTCTCCTGAAACTCCTCTCCAGTTACTGTAAATCCATGTCCATGGTAATTCATCTGTCCGTCTCGGGGAATATTTGTTCCCTTCCATGCTATCCATCTCGCTCTGAAATTGAAACCCAGCAATCACGTTCCCATTGTCTCAAGGAAACAATCCTGTCTGCTCTTCTTCGTGTAATTTAGACAGATAGCAGTTTCCACAATCAGCATTCCTGCTCTCAATTTGTTTGGTTAGCTGACACATGGAACAATGTGCATTTTTTTCCCGGTTTTTCATACATTTTTCACAGATAATCATGAGAACACCATGCACCAAACTTTTTCAGTAAATGCTGTGTCAACCAGATTTGCAAAATAGTTTGTAATTGAGTTCTCAGCATTCTTCATGATTGTATGATCTAGACAGGAACACTTCCTGATTGGTGATTCCAGTGAACTCTTCCAACCTTTTTCACAGTTTTGTTCCTCCCTCTTGACTTTCTCGAGTTATTTACAAGTTTAAAAATTGTGATAAAAATGATTGTAACACAAAAAGGATATACGATACTGTTAGCGTGGATGAAATGATCTCAGTCCGAGCCCAGAGTGCGGTTCGACAATCGGTAATTTATTAAAGTGTTTAACGCCGGCGGAGACCAACCGAGGTCCGAATCTCGATCGCTCTCCCGTTCCACGCGCGATGTTACAAGTTATATACTTCATGAGTCAGGATGTCGGAGATTGGGTCTGAATGAGTGTGAATGGTGGCAGTCATGGCTGGAGTATGTGTGAATGTCAAACTTCCTGCCGTCCTCGGAGAGTTGGCAGCATACACAAAAGGTGTGCTGTTCATCTTTACGTAAATGGGTCCGGGTGCTATCTGCTTGTCTCTCCATGAGGGCTGGAGGCTAGCACCCCCGTCTGTTACTTCCAAAGTGTCTGTTGGATTCATCCTGTTCGTTTGGTGTTTGCCTTTTGTGTAGGACTGTTTTGCATGATCAGGATATGGGTGTGTGTCATTTGGAACCTTGACGAGATTATAAGGTGGGTTTCAGTCTGTGAGTCATGACCATTGTCTGGAGTCCTGACTAGTGTCTGGTCCAGTGTGTATTCGGATCTGTCTTTGGGCCCCCTTCTCCTGATCATGTGGTCGGGCTGGCAGCTGCTGTTTTAGAATGAATACTGCTTGCTTTAATATGCATACTGCTGGCTCTCCCGATGTGGGCCTTGCACCACGGGAAACACGGCGTGGTTTATCACCCCCCTTCATTCCCGCCTTTCGGCAAGGGATTGGCCACGTCCACACCCTCGAAGCCGACATCTTAAAAACTGTTACCCTGCCCGGTACATTCCGCCGGCCGTCATGTTGCAGTCATGGGGCCTTTGGATAGTCCCGGGAGATGGTTACATTAGTTTGAGCCCCGTGAGCTCGTGGTGTCTGATCGCTCGCCAGGAGTCCATGGCGTGGAGCATGGCATTTCTGGCCATTCGTTTCTTATGTTGGTGGCATGAGTGACATGCCACCAGGAGCCAGGCCACAGCTAGCAGAAACTGTACCCCCACGATGACATGGGAGATGATTCTGACCCAGGGGTGTATGTTGACATTCAGGCCCCCGTTCCAAACCCTCTGGGCCCAGCCCTGGGTCTGCAGAGCCGTCTCTGCAACTTACTCTGGGTCTTTGATATGGGCTTGAAATTGATGGTATAGCTTTACGGAGTGTCCCACCCGTGTCCTAAGTTCCCGCAAGACCTCGGCCAAATGTGGGATGGGGCTTGTTCGGGCTCCTGGTACTCCCTAAGGGTGTTCCTGAATTCGTCCGCGGCCTGTATAGACTCGGGCTCCCGACGTCGGACCTCCGAGATATGGGCTTGTCCAATTGTCACTGGGCGCCTAGGGGTGAAGCAGAACTCGTCCTGGGGAATCGGGCATTGCAGTCCGTTGAACTAGAAGGACGTTTCAAGGGTAGAGATACAATATTGTCCCCTGCCACCATACCCCGCCCTAGTGAAGTGGGGACCCATGGGTTCGATCTCAAGGGTGCAGCCCTGTGTGCGGTTGAACCCGCATTTCACTGTTTCACTCCACCGTAAGGGGTGGGGGCAGATTGTGATTGCCCCTCGCTGTTTGCAGCCTGCAAGCGGCATCGCGTACACTGTGCCGTCTCGGGAGATGCCTGTGTCGTGTGCCATAATATATTTGAGGGAGGTGTTTTCCCGTATTACCCCAATGTTTTCGATGTGGAACAGGCGAAATGGCCCAGACCCCGGGGTGACCACTGGGATCAGGAGGACCATCCCGACTCCCGTTGCCTCACTGAGCTCACAGTCGGGAATCACCGGGTACACCCGGGTCATTCCCTTCAGGGTCCGGCTATCAAGTGTCCCGGAGCGCCCTGCGAGCGAGGTTTGGTGCTATCGATCCAGTCGGGCACCTCTCTCCTTTGTATCTGATCCAGGTTGTGTCGGATCTGGGCTACCACCCACAGACCATATACATGGCACAGCTGCCCCTCCTGAATCTGAGCCGTATTTTCCCTTTCCCGATCAATAAGGCGGTTGATGGTGTGGGCATGTGTCTCCAGGACTGCAATGCCGTCGAGCTGAAGGTGTGCTCCCTCTTCCCCCAGAAATGCCTGTTCTGCTTCGTGTGTGAGGGATCTCGCTAACAGGTCTCTCATCACACCTTTTAGCTGTTCGATTTTCTCGTTAAGGCCCTGGATATCTAGGGATTTTACCACAGATGTTCCTGTGTTGAGTCCTGTGAGGGCGTCACTGATAATGTCCCGTCTGTGTCGTTGTGTGTTGTGTATGTCGGTTCGATAGTGGGTTGCCTCCATGGCATCTATAGCCCTCTCTATCATCTCTGTTCCCAACATGGTGTATAGGCTGCGTACCTGTGCTGTGCAATATTCCTGTACCCGGATGCCCGATATATTGACCAGCATGGGCACGACCTCGTGTCGGACGTTATCACAAAGGACTTCACCCTCCTCACATAATACCATTCCCCCCGCGGGTCCCGGCCTCAGAGAGGGCCATGGTAGTATCTCGGGGGGAGTCGTGGTTGTTCGTGGTGTGGTTGGGGGGCCGAGAAACACAAACACAGAGAAATCACGGCGGCATTGGCCGGTTCATAGTAACCGAAAAAAGGACAGGTCCCGCATCGCGAATGCGTCGAAAGCCAGGGCCGAAGTGAGGTCGTCTGGCATAGCGCACATCATTCCGAACATGCAACCCCCAGGTCCATAGCCTCTGCACGTCGTAGGCAGTTTGGTCGTGGGTCGCGTTCCGACGTGCAGAGTAGGCAGATTGTCTGTATGTCCGGGAAGACCTCCAGCCAGGCGTTAAAAAATGTGTCGACCTCGTCAGGCTTATCCCTCGCAGGGATGCAGATGGCACTGGATGAGTTGAAGGCAACGCCATGGCGGTAGAAGTTGTCTGAAACTCCGGAGGAATAGGGTACAAATCCTATGGCGAAGAGGAGGAGGTGGAGGACGGTGCACCAGTGGGACATGATCTGTGAAAGAAAAGAGAAAGGGAGAGAGAGAGAGACACCCTCGTCAGGGTGTATGATCAGTAAACGTACATGTGTTCTGCGGCCCCCCTCCCCTCCCCCCCTCCCCCGGATCACTGTTGCTGTCAGGGGAGAAAATGTTAAAATCTCGTCAGGCATGTCGGGAGAGTGCGGGTGAGCAGGGGAATAAGTCGGTGGTGGCTGCCAGTCAGGTGGCTAGGCCGAAGTTCTGGCCACACATTGGCCTCGTGTGGTTAAGGACGGGGACCACAGTCTAAGTCTTTGTCGTCCGTCCAGTCGGGCCCTGGGGGAAACGTTTAAGTTGGGACCAATGTTTCCACCTGCCCTTCCCCTACATGTCGATGCAGGCGCAGGTGTCGCTGGTGAGGATGATCTCGTGTGGCCCCAGCCACCGAGGGGCGAAGCCGGGCCGGTCGGGGGCGGCCCGGACCAGGACTTTGTCCCCAACGCTCGGGAGGGGTTGGGGAGGCGGTTGTTGCTGCTGTTTCGTTTGGTCCCTGATGTCCTGTTGATCGCGGGCCGTCTGTCTGAGGGCCCGCAACTGCGAGTCTAGCTGTCTGATGTAATGGGCCATCCTATCCCTTAGTGGGGCCATGTCGGTCTCGGGTAGTCGCATGGCCCTGCCCGTCATGAGTTCGAAGAGAGTGAGGTCAGTGGCACGGCCTGGGGTGGCTCTGAGTCGCATCAGGATGCAGGGCAGGACGTCCACCCAGCCCTGACCGGTCTCGGCGATCGCTTTCGCGATCGCCACTTTGAGGGTCCGGTTCATGCGTTCGACAATGCCCGAACTCTGGGGGTGGAAGGGGACATGGAAGCGCTGCCTGATACCCAGGAGGCAGCAGCCAGTTTCATTGCGCGTCCTGTGAAATGTGTTTCCTGGTCTGAGTCAATCTGGAGGGGAACCCCCCCATCGCAGAAAGATGTCGAATGCGAGGATTCTGGCCACAGTGGTTGATGTGCAAACCCGTGTCGGGAAAGCCTCTACCCAGCGCATGAAGTGGTCGACTATGACCAGGCAGTACTTCTTGCCGCGGCTGGTGGGCAAGGGATCTGTGAAATCGACCTGGAGGTTCTGCCGGGCCCCTTGGGCCGTGGTTGGTGGGCCATAGGAATGCACAAGGACCTCCCTGGGTTATGTTGGGCGCAGAAAATGCACTGGCGAGAGTGCTTGGCCACGTCGTGGACAGGTCCGGGCCACCACCAGTCGGTCTACAGCCTCGCGAGGGACCCCTCCCGGCCTGCGTGGTGGGGCTCGTGATTTAGTTGTATCAGGGTTGTTCTTATTGCTGCGGGGCCACTACCTTGCCGTCGCGGCGCCATACCCCATCGGGGTCGGGGATCGCGCCCCTTGCCCTCCAGTCCTCCCTTTCCTCGGACTGAGCGCCATTCTGGACTTCCAGGATGTTGTCGTCCCGGCCTTCATTCACAGGCGCAGCGTGTACGGCGAGTAGAGGGGCACCTGCGGCGGCCTTGGCGGCCTGGTCAGCCCAATGGTTCCCTAACTGCTCGGCGGTGGTGGCTCGCTGGTGCGCCTTGAGTTTTACAATGGCCGCGAGCAGGGGAACGCGCGCTGCCACCACTAAGTTACGGACTGTGTTCTCGTGTTTTATCTGGCTGCCGCCGGCCGTGACAAAACCCCGGCGGCTCCATGCTGTCATGTAGTCATGGACTACCCCAAAAGCGTACTGGCTGTCGGTGAAAATATTCACCCGCTTGCCCGCCCCCATGCGGAGCGCTGCCTTGAGGGTGACCAGCTCCACGACTTGGGCTGAAGTATCGCCGTCTAATGTCCCCTGTTCTCGGGTGGCCCCCGTGTCGTCGACCACTGCCCAACCCGTCCGGTATGACACCTCAACCATCCGGCGTGAGCCATCAACGTATAGGACCAGGTCAGGGTCCGAGATAGGACTATCGGCAATGTACTCCTCCTCAGTCGAATCCACGATGGCCTGGCAGTGGTGGGGTTCCCCTACAGATATAATCCCGTCCGCGGGGTTCATTCCCGTGTCCCTAACTATTGTAATGGATTTGTCCCGGGGGAGGAGGACTGCCCTCTCAGGTTGCCCTACGGGCGTCAGAGACAGTTTGGAGGCGTCCCGTATTCAGGAGCTCCATGAAAGTGTGTCCGGTGTGCAGGATGATCTGACCGGACATGGTGAACGGCTCGCACACCCGGACCGCCCACGCGGCGCATTCAAGTGCGGCCACACAGCATTGCATCCCCCTCACGACCAGGGACTCCTTAGTAGAGTAGTACCCTACGGGCTTCATGCGGTCCCCGGAGAGTTGGGTGACCACGGCGCGATAGAACCCAACTTCCAGGCTATAAAAGACGTGAAAGGGTTTAGAGAGGTCGGGAAGGCGCAGGATCGGGGCACTGAGGAGGTGGGCTTTTAGCTTGGAGTAGGTATCGTCGTGCTCAGGGTCCCACTCCACCCTCTCTGCCCAGGGCCTACCCCCCTTCACCAGGCGCTGGATGGGCTCAGCGATGGTGGCGAAATGCGCTATGAAGGCGCGGCAGTAGTTGAAAAGGCCCAAGACGCGGCGGATACCCCTGACCATGTCCGACCATGGCATGTCGGCGATGGCCGACTTACGATCAGGAGGCAGGGTCCTGCTACCCTGGCTAATGTCGCAGCCCAGGTATCCGACTGTGGCCAGGCCGATCTGGGCCTTTGTGGGGCTGATTCTAAAACCTGCCCGGGCGAGGGTGCGCAGGACGGTGATCAGGGCTCCCTGGTGGGAGCGCGCGTCCGTGGACGTGATCAGGAGGTCGTCCACGTACTGTAAGAGGGTGCTAGAGTAAGGGGATAGGTCGCATTCCTCGAGGGTCCGACTCATGACCATATGGAAAATGTTGGGGCTGTTGTGAAAGCCTGGTGGCAGCCGGGTCCATGTGTATTGCCTGTCTCGCAGCATGAAGGCAAACTTGTCCTGAGAGTCACGGTGCAGCAGGATGGACCAGAAGCCGTTTGCCACGTCCAGGACCATAAAGATCCGGTGGGAAGGCTAAGGCCGTTAAAGATGGTGGACGGGCTGGCAACAATGGGGTGCTCTTTGCGTGTGACCCGGTTGAGTGCCGTATAATCGATGGTGAGCCGATAGCTCCCATCCGGCTTACGGACTGGCCATATGGGGGAGTTGGTACTGGACACCGCGGGTCGCAAGATACCGCGGCCGGTAAGTTCGGCCACAATGATCTCTACGGCACGCAGCGCCTCGGGTTTGATCAGGTACTGTCGGTGCGGGGGGTGTACAGGTCCGAGTATCCATTCGGGAGGGGAACGGACAAGGCCTCAGTCCTGGTTGCTTGTGGCCCAGACCTCCAGGACCATCTGGCAGACTATTCCGAAGGCGCCGTCTTCGGTCCAGTCCCGGGTGATAGGGACGCAGGGCGCGAGTGCAGCAACCGATCTAGTGGGGAACCATCTACCCTCAAGGGCGCTCTTATGGGATTTGCGGGACGTTCATAGGAGGCGCCGGTGGAACGCGTCCACCACTGCTCCCAGTTCGCCTAGCAGGTCAATGCCCAGGATTGTCCCTTCCGATTTCAGGCAAACCCAGAAGTGGACGGGGAGCAGAATGTCAACGATCTTCAGAATGGTGGCCTCACTACGGCGGGCCACAACCGAGCTTCCCCCCACCCCCGTGATGGAAATGGAGTGATGGGTGGAAGGGAGGTCGAGGTTGGTGAGGGAGACTGACGCCCCGACTATCTATCAAACTGTTGCATCGGCGGCCCTCAAGCGATGCAGAAACCCGGATATGGGGGTCGGTTCCCTCGGCGGGGGCCAACGCTACTCAGTCCTTACGCTGGGCGAGTAGTTGTAAGAGCTGAAGCAGCTGTCCACAACTGAGCTGGTCCCAGTTTGGGGGGGGAAGGCTTCAGGCTAGGGCTGTGGGGTTCGTGGTGCTTTTGCGGCTGTGGGTCGCCGTTGTTCCCTGCTTGGGGGTTCCTTGTTCGCTGGGGTGTGAGGGGCGACGACAGTGGGCATGCCGCAGTGGGGAACGGCCCCTGTGCTGACCCGGGCTGTCCCTGCCCTGGCCGGGCCTGCCCCCTCCCAAGTCGGGATCTCCGGGGCGTCGGAAGGAGAGTGGGCAGTTAGACTTGTAGTGACCCGTCTGTCTGCAGCGGTAGCAAACGAGCGGCCTGGGTGCCGACAGTGTAGCAATGGTGGCCGGGGCTTGGTTATTGAGGGACATGGCCCAATTCTCGATCTTCGTGAAAGAGACGTAGGGTGCCAGGCCTGTCCGGAGGACAGCCTGGTGTGTGGAGCCTAACCCGTCCTTATATACTTGGATAAAAGCAGGGTTCTGCCGGTCAGCATCGGGGATTCCACTATGCG
The DNA here is from genome assembly GCF_047496795.1 of Chiloscyllium punctatum. NCBI lineage: Eukaryota > Metazoa > Chordata > Chondrichthyes > Orectolobiformes > Hemiscylliidae > Chiloscyllium > Chiloscyllium punctatum. The sequence goes on along the minus strand of NC_092773.1, from coordinate 46,666,549 downwards.
CCTGGAAGGCCTCGAACGTACGGGCCCCATATTCCTGAGCACCCTCGCCTTGTTTCTGGGTGACGGCCACAATGGCATTCCAGTCGACCGGCGTGTGGCCGAGAGCCTCGCTGACATCGGCCTTAAAGTCTGCAAGGGCGGACTCCTGTTCGCGACGGCTGTCGCTGAGGTCGATGGACCAGGACCCATTCTGGTGCACAGATCGGAGCCTGGACCACAGGTTCTCCGGGAGTTTGGTCCGGATCAGACCGGCCACGTCCCTATTGTGGAGGTTGTGGCAGATCTGCATCTCCCTAAGCCGCTGCCAAAATTCAGCATTGTTGTGGCGGGGCTTGAGGGTGTGGAGCCTGTCCAGGAGTTTCATGGTATCACCCGGGGTTAGGAGATGTATGTCATTTTAAGGCGGGGGTTGTGGGTTTGGGACTCTGGTTTCCCCTTCTCCCCACCTCCGGGGGTATATTCAACTTTAACCGGGGCAGCGTGAGCTAGGCTCGCGTGTGATTCCCGGGGGCCTGTGTTGTCCACGAGCCCCTCCCAGTCCCAGGTGGGGGACGGCGGCGCGCTAAGAGGATCAGATAATGTCGTTAGGATCGTACAGTTGGCAAGCGCCTGGGCTTCGAGGTGTTCTGAGGCCTATTTCTGCTTATCTTGCATGTATAGTTGGACCTTGCTGGCGATCCTAACATGTGCCTGAAGCACAAGGATGCAGGCTTTCTCGTATATATCCTTTTTCTGGCGGAACCACCACTCCCGCTGGGCATCCAGCGGATCGTCGGGTCGCCAGCCCGATTGGAGCATAGCCTTGATGGTGGTGGGGACGCAGCGGGCTTAATGGAAAGAAGACTTAGAAATAACAACACTCCCAGTGTGGGAGCGCAAGAGTTTTAACTGGCGCTAACTTATTCACCTTCCAGTCGGGGAGACCACTCCCTGAAATCGGACCCAACCCCCGGGTCAATGAAGGCAGGTTTGGGTTAGGTACAAACGGGGCGCGTGTGTATACCCGATCGCGCGACCCCGGGTTACTGTGAGTCTCACTCTCACTGCCTAACGCGCAACGACCGTGCATGCCCAGCGAACACCGGGCGTGAACCAGGGGCCCGTGTGCAATGGGGGAACGGCGTGACTGCAGACCACTAAAGAAAAACAAAAATGAAATAAAAAGGGCGCGGGGCGGGCCTGTACCAGGGCACGCAACCTTAAAAAAACCCCCGTGAGTCTTTCTCTCACCGTCGGAATTTCAGCGGCCGTGTGTACCCGCCAGCACCATCTGAATTTCAGGGGCCCTTGTGCAAGAGGGGGTGAACTCAGACCTCTCCGCGCTAATCCCACAGAGGCCACCACCCGGGACTACGGAGGCAATGGGCGAAAGCTTGTCTAAGAGGCTCCGCTCGTCGGGCTGGTTTGGAGGACTTCCCGTCTTGTCGCACGCGTAGGCCTTCCAGAACCTACCGCGGACTCAAGGAATGGCGCCAAAATAAAAACCGGGCTCAACGTAAAATGGGATCCCCTAAACTCCCACTACAGAGGTTATCCAGGAAGACTTTGTTTGTCGGTGTTTTACACAGGGGGGTCAGTCTGTCAGGGTCTAGTGCCTAAAGTCCTTGGTCCAGGGAAATTCAGTCCATCAGTTGCTAGAACATGTTGACAATAAATGACAGTAAACGAAAATCAAAAAGATCTCATGCACACCTTTACCAGTGCTTCGCGATCCCAATCGCCCACCCGCGGAGGATCACTCACACACACACACACACACTCTCACAGAGTACTCTATCGTTACCTGACTGCCGGACCCACTCTGTTCACAGGTTTGGATAACGGCCAGCAGCGGAGTCCCTTGCGGGGCTCTGGGGAACTTTTACTGGAGAGGAAAAAGAGTAAAGATAATCACCAAGAGACTTCGCAGAGATCCAGCAGCCGTCGTCATCCCGGACGAGCCCCCAATTGTTAGCGCGGATGCAATGATCTCAGTCCGAGCCCAGAGTGCAGTTCGACAATCGGTAATTTATTAAAGTGTTTAACGCCGGCAGAGATCAACCGAGGTCCGAATCTCGATAGCTCTCCCGTTTCCCGCGCGATGTTACAAGTTATATACTTCATGAGTCAGGGTGTAGGAGATTGGGTATGAATGAGTGTGAATGGTGGCAATCATGGCTGGAGTATGTGTGAATGTCAAGCTTCCTGCCGTCCTCGGAGAGTCGGCAGCATACACAAAAGGTGTGCTGTTTATCTTTACGTAAATGGGTCCGGGTGCTATCTGCTTCTCTCTGCGTGAGGGCTGGAGGCTAGCACCCCCCTCTGTTACTTCCAAAGTGTCTGTTAGATTCATCCTGTTCCTTTGGTGTTTGCCTTTTGTGAAGGACTGTTTTGCATGATCAGGTTATAGGTGTGTGTCAGTTGGAACCTTGACGAGATTATAAAGTGGGTTTCGATCTGTGAGTCATGACCATTGTCTGGAGTCCTGACTAGTGTCTGGTCCGGTGTATATTCGGATCTGTCTTTGGGCCCCCTTCTCCCGATCATGTGGTCGGGCTGGCAGCTGCTGTATTAGAATGAATACTGTTTGCTTTAAAATGGATACTTCTGGCTCTCCCGATGTTGGCCTTGCTCCATGATAAACACGGGGCGGCTTATCACCCCGCTTCAGCACAAAACGATTCATGTCTGTGCAAATCGCAAACTGGATCAGTATGAATGCTTCAAATCGCGGACGTACGCCCTCAAACTCTAATGGTGACATGGTGTTATCCCCTCTGCTAATTTAAACCATGATCACAAAAGAAGATTCTCTGCGTGCTGTAAACTGTTACGATTCGAGAGGCAAAGACATATATCAGAATTCATTACTTAAAGTAAAAGTTAATAACTGTATTCTTGAAGCCCAGCAGAGAATGTTAAAGCAAACAACTGTTTCTAATTCCTTTCTTTTAACCTTATCTTTGTCTTCCCACTCTTCAATATTAGTCTGATAAAACTCCGATTCGGACTTTCTGAAGGAACACGTTGCAAAACCAGTCAGCTTTGCTCAGTTTCCTCCGTAGATTTTCTCTGTCGATTCTATACAGGTAGATTTTGATGTTATTCTGTGCAAATTCCTTCCCCAGGGCAGGTATCTCTCCGAGAGCTTGAGCAACAAGTCTCCATGGCAGTTCTCCCTCTATCTGTTCAAAATGTCCTGTTATATACCACAAAGCATCGGATCGTTTCACTGTTTTCAATATAATCAAAATACTAAATTCAAATTTAATTTGATTTCGGTATCACGGGTTATAATTTCAATTGATTAGCCTAATTTACAATTGTTTATTTTTGTCATGGAAATGCAGTTCCCCTCTTCGAGCTGACCATGCCTTAAATTGTTCAGAACACTTTGTGCTGTGCCAGGCAGTTTTACTAGCTTTTCAACTATCTTAAAGACAGTACCTCAACACTTTCATAACCAAATATGTGCAAGATAGTTGGATTGTCCAAACTTTAATTGGCAAGAGTGTTCTGTGATGTAATGGCCAGTTGTGTTAGTCATTGGGAATGCTGGTTTGAGTGGATGGGTACTATTCGGAGGATTAGTGTGTACTGCGTGCATTGAATGGCCTGCTTTAAACAAAATATGTAATCTATGGTATAATATAAATGTGCACGTCACTCAGACCCCATAAAATCTGCTAAGGTGCAGTTCAGAAACAGCAAGATGAAGCAATCATTGATCTGAGATACATATCAAACTCAAAACTGCAACACAAATGTTGGGCATGTTATAAAACAGGACATTATATATGCAGGTTTGTGGGTACTGCAGTAAACAAAGGTAAATTCAAGTTGCAGTTAAACTGTGCTCACACAAGTATATGCTAATGCTGAGAAGAATAGATTTCTTGATCATGAATGAGATTGTTAACTTCAACAGTGTGTTGAATATCAAGGAGAGTTTGCGAACTTTTAGAATTTGTGTTCTGTGATCAGAAGTGCTAATTGTACATATTGCAATAAAGAAGCTTGTGGGAGTCGTGGTCAGAAAACATGTTGAGTTTTCAATGGCCAGATACAAAATAGACCTTTTTTAGATGATGTGTATATGCCAATGTCAGGCAAAACATGAAGGTATGAGTGCAAGTTAGCTTCGGAGAATTGGAAATGTGCATGAAAAGGTTTAAATAAAAGACAGGCAATTTGCGTTATTTATAGAAAAGCTGTTAGGTGGAAAATATATGCATCTCCCTTCATGCTGCAAAACCGCAAACGGAAAGGTAACTCAACGATGTTTTAAAAACGCAGTTAAAGTTTGCATTCGATCAATTGACGCGGTCAGAAAAATGTTTCATGCTGTGGAGTCAGAGTCATTAGGACACAATTGAGGTAAATGAAGAACTTGATAAGTAACTCAAAAAGAGGAGATGAATACAAACTAACAAGAAACATAACAACTGATGAAAAGCTCCCGTTATTATTTGAAAGGACAAATGGCTGGAAGATCAAATATGGAACAGCGAGTGTGTGGACAGAATAATTTGTTGTCGAGAACAAATATAGTACAGGGAAATTAAACAATTGTTTTGTGTTTGTCTTCATGCAGGAAGACTCAGGAAATCTCCCAGAAATATCAAGTGACCATGGAACTTGTGTAACTAGGGACTAAAATCATTAATATCAGTGACGAGGTAGAATTTAAAAACATTGAGCATTGAGCATTGTTAAGTCTGATGGACCAACTTGACTTCGCACCAGAATTTCGAAGAAGCATAAATAAACTTATTGATTGCATTAGTGAATACTGTATCTTCTGCTATTTATTTTGAAAAAAAGATATATATACACAGTTTCATTCGACTTAAGAAGGGAAGATGAGGCAGAGGTGCAAGAATGAGCTGATGCATTTTGAAATATCGAATTAAAGTGCGAACTGTAGAGGAAATGGAAAAGGCCTGAGGAAAGTTGATGTGCAGAGAGATCTGGGTGTTTAAGTCCAAAGAAGGTGGCAATGCAGGTCGATAGAGTGGTCAAGAAGGGATGTGGCATTCTTTCCTTTACCGGATGGCGTGTTGAGTACAGGGGTTAGCAGGTCATGTTTGTGTCGTATAGGACTTTGGTTAGTTCCAATTTGGAATACTGCACACGGTTCTTGTCTCCACATTATCAAAAGGTTGACGAAGCTATGGACAGGGTATAGAGGAGGTTCAAACACATGTTGTTTGTTATGGACGGTGCTAACTATGAAGAGAGATCGAGTAGGTTCGTGTTCTTTCATTCGAAAGACGGAGGTTGAGCCGGGACTTGATTGAAGTCAACAAAATCACGAGAGCTACAGGCAGATTGGACAGCAAGAAGCTTCTTTGTACAGAGTGTGCGACTCAATTGATAGGGGTCACGAGTTCAGGGTGAGAGGTGTAAACTTTCCAGGAGATATGCATGGCATGTTCTTTAGACAGAGTGGAATGAGTGACTGAAACAAATTTCCAACGAAGGTGGTAGAAGCGGTTAGGAAAGTGTCATTTAAGATACATCAGGACAAATACATGACTGGGCATGACACACAGACGGACACAGATCCTTCGAAAATAGTCGAAGGTTTAGGTAGAGAAATCCTGATCGTGCAGAATTATACTCCAGTAAGCGTATAATTCACAGGAGGGAGTTGATTATAAAGAATATGACATTGGACACTTCGAAAGTAACAGCAATTTCCACAAGAACGATTTCGCATTTATGAAAGGGAAGCCATAATTTGCAAACCTCTTGCTTGAAGGTATCTCCTTTATGCATAGTCAATGGATAACTACTGGATGTTAGATATTCAAGAGAAATTTCGAAAGACCTCACACGGTAAGTTACGTTAAAGAAACAAAGGGAACATCGGCAAACGGGAAAATAAAAGTTAGGTTTGCCTTGACTTAAAGAAGAACCGGAATGTTGATGATGAAGCACATCATCTCGACACATGAACTTGCTGTCTCTCCATGAACCTTGTCTGACCCACTGCAATCTCCAGCCTTTGAATTTCTCAATACAGATTCCAGGACCTGCAGTAATGTGCTCTCACTAAAAGTAAATGCGTCCTGCATGCTTACAAAGTGTGTTAACGCGACTGTACGTGGAATAGTGTTCGCAGTTTTGGTGTCCTGATCAAAGGAAGAATATCTTGAGCACATGTAGTGAATGAGAATTTTCCAGATTAATCCCTCAGATGGCATGATTGTCTGATGAGAAAGCTCGACCTATGTTCTAGAGAGTTTCAAAGAATGAGCAATAATCTTAATGAAACCGAAAGAAAATGCGCCCAGAAGCGACTGAAGAGCACAGACAAGGTTGACGAGAAGTCTAAGTTATTCCAAACGAATGGCAAGCGGAACTGAAGAACAGGAAGCAATTACACCCCATTACAAATCAAGGTGAAATCTGTGCATGAAGCTGGTGAACATTATAGATAGTCACACGAGTCCTTTGTATCTGAATTACTAAAAGAAGGGTGCAAAAGCAGAATTCGACAAGATGAACGGTGGATATAGTGTGGTTCCACTTTCAAGGAAAAGTGGAGTAGATAGATTATAGATCTGTCGACCAATGGATATCGGATCTCTCTTAAGGAAGCTATTGGAGAAAATAGAGAAGATGAACTCGATTGCGGATTAATGATAAAGTTTCACACGTAATAGTCACCCTGATGTTATCCGTGTGAAGTAATACCTAATTATCTTTTCGATGTCTTTTTCGAGGACATTCGTTATGTGGTATTTCGGCAAGACCTTTACCAAAGCCCCATCTCGAGACAGAGAAGCAAAGACTCCGAGAAAGCCTGTGTGGCCCAATCTGGTGCATGTCGACCAATATTTCCCTATTTCCATTGACTTGGGTGATATTCTTCTAAACCGTTCCTATGAATGTATTTGTCCAAATGCCTTTTAAACATTGTTTATGTCCCCACCTCAACCACTTTTCCTGACATCTCATTCCATATGCGTACCATCCTCTGTGTATAAGTGTTGCCCATCAGGTGTTCTTTTATTATTTCCCCTTTAGGATAAACGGATATCCTCTTGTTATTTATACCCCAACATTGGTGAAAAACTGCAATCACACACCTCATACATGCCTCTCATGATTGGGTTGAGTTTTTAAGATCCTCCCTCGGACTCTGATGCTTTAACAAAAAACGTATCCGAGTTTGTGTAACGTCTCCCGCTAACTCAGACACTTAAGTCCTGGCAACATCATTTTAAACTTCTTCTGTGCTCTTTCCAGAATAATAACATCCTTCCTATAACAAAGTGACCAAAGACTGAACACAAGACTCCTGGTGTGGCTACACCTGTGTCGTGTATAACTGCAACATAACATTCCAATTTTTTCACAACTCTGTCTCCTTCTGAAATGGGACACTGATAAACCAATTAAAGTGCCGTCGTTTCAAGAGCAACTTGTAAAGTTATATTCAAAGTTGTTTCAGTAGCAGGAGACAGAGGGTGTTGGTCGAAGACTGCTTGTGTGACTGGAGACTTGTATCCCTGGTTGTACCACATGGATTAGTGCTGTGTCCCTTATTTGTGTGGTATTTAAAAATTCTGCAGATGTTAATACGGAGAATGTGGGGCGGATGTGAACATTAAATTTGTTTTTGGCATAAATATTGTTCAGGTGTTTGGCCGTGAGCTGGAAGGTCTTATGTTACAGGAAGATATGCATGGAATGGTCAGATGGACAGTCAATGATAGAAATTAACACAGATAAATATGAATGGATGCAATGTGGAAAAAAGGAACTAGACAGAGGAATATGTATTGACTGGCAGAACACTAAGAAACTCATAAAGTTCTTCTCCACAGATCCTTGAATTGGACTGGATGTTATATGAAGAATACAGTTGCAGGAGAGCGAGTGCCGAGAAAATTAATCAGGATGACCCTCCCGGCAATGGAGAGTATCCGCTGTAAAGAGAGGCTGAATCGGCTGGCATTGTTTGCTCTGGAGCAGAGAACAGTAAGTGTGATAACATTTAGAACTATCAGACGATGAGGTGCATGGATAGGGTGAATAGACAGCAGCTGTTCCTTTTCGTCAAAAGGACAAGAAAATGACAGAAACAGTTTAACATGGAGGGCTTGTGCTTGGAGAGGATTTGAGGATTATTTTTCACCCAGTGTGTGTTCGGATCCGAAATGCACTTCCTGAGAATGTAGTTTTCACAGTAACCTCGCAAACTGTAAAAGGTATTTGGACGAGCACTTGAAGTGTCAAAGCATTCAGGGATATGGACGTTATGTGGCAAAGCAGGCCCAATGTAGACCCTGCTGTATGTCTGATGGTACTGTCTCTATGCTTCTGTGATTAATTGGTTGTGGAAAATCAATCATTGAGCAGAATAAAACTGTAATTGCTGGAGTTTTGAAAAATATGTTAACAAGGGTGAAAAGAGTGATCTAAAACAGCGTCTGAAAGTTTGTCAATGGTCAACGTAAGAGACAACAAATACAGCATTCTTACAGACTGAAACCAGGGAATGCAGAATGGGGAACAGGGAAACGGCACAACTATGAAGCAACTATTTCAATTCTGTCTTCACAGAAGAAAAAAAAAACAAAAATGTCTGCAATACTTGGAAAAAATAGTCTGTAGAGGAAAAGGGATTGGAATGATATCAGCAAATCAACGGTTTTGGAGAAATTATTGCGAATGCAAATAAAGGGCATAGGCAAAGTCAACACAGATGTATGAAATGAGAATAATATTAGAGAAGCTGATTGGTCGATAAATTGTGAAGAAGCAATGTCTGCAATGCATTTGAATTTTCAGAGAGATGTTTTGATGAAATCTCAAGCCATGTGTGCAAACTCAAATATTATTATTAATGAATAAACAAGGCTTTAGAATGGAACAGCTGACAGGAAATAGTAAATATGAATAAAATAATTTTGTTTTGACTGGAAGGATAGGGGAGTCTCACAGGGATCAGTGATAGGGCCTCAGCTATTCACAATATGTATCAAACATTTGGTTAAGTGAATCAAAGGCAATGTTTCCAAGTCTGCTGACAGCACTAGACAATATCGGAATGTAAGTGGATGAGGATGTGAAAATGCTCCAAGGTGATTAAGACAAGTGGAGTGAATTGGCAAATACATGGCGGATGAAGAATAGTGTGGTTAGATGTAACGTTGGACACTTTGTTGGGAAAAATAGAATGGTAGCCCTATCATTTAAAAGGAAATTTGTCGAAAATTTTTTATCTTTCAAGCGACTTAGTTTCATTTTCTGAATTCTTCTGCACATTCCTTCAAAGTTCATCCAAAGCATTGAGTTCTGAAGCGAGACATTAATACGGGAAATATCATTGACACGCTAAACAGTGTACATAGACCCACCCAAGTGGGTAGCTGTAAAATTGAAAGGGATTTAGATCTCCCCATGCATCAGTAACGAAGCACAAAATTGGAGGAACCGAAAGCAAATCAGAAGGTAAATGAAGCGTTGACCATTATTTCAGGCGGATTCGACGACAGGAATGTCTTACTGTAGCTGCACAGAGCCTCAATAAGAAAACATCTCGAACATTGTGCAGTATTCTGTGCAGTTTTGGCTTTTTGCCGAAGAAAGGACGACGCTAACATTGAGGGAATGCAGTGAAGGATGACCAGACTGATCTCTGAGATGACAGGCACGTTGTGGAATCAGAAATCCTGTCAACTGGGCCTGTATTCCAGGGGTTTAGGAAAATGTGTGTGGAGATCTCAGTGAAATATCTAAAATACTAACAGAGTGAGAAAGGTTGGAAGCAGGGATGGTAACTCTTCTGCCTGCGATATCTAAAACAAGGGGACACACTGATAGATACAGAAAGCCTCTCAGCATTGTGACGGGAATAAGTATCTGCATTCAGAGACTGGTGACCTTGCAGAATTCTCTATCACTTAAGGCTGTGGAAGTAAAAGCACTGCATATAACTTAGGATTTCTAGACACTAAACTTATGTGGAAAGGATAAGAGTATGATGTGGTGACAGAGGATCAGCTATCATTATATTGTGTTGGATCGAACACTGGGTGAACCAAAGGCACGACTGTAGTTCCCATTACATAGTATCTTAAGGTCAATCACGTTCAGTAATACAGTACAGCTGAAAGTAAGGATGGCATTTGCTGGAAATCAGAATTGAAGAGTGTGGCGTTGAAAAAGCACAGCAGTTTAGGGAGTATTCCAGGAGCGTGCAAACTACGTTTTGGGTATAAATCCTTCATTCGGAATGCGGGGACCCTACTCGTCACAAATATTCTTAATGAAGGTGTTACGCCAGAAAGTTCGCCTCTCCTGCTTCTCGGATATTCCCTAACCATCTGTGCGCTTCTGGCGCTACAGTTTTCGATAGTAAGGGATATGCACGTTGTGTGGGTAGAGTGCATTGAAGAGACATTCGGCCATGAACTGTGGTGGGAAAGGTTTGAGTGGCCTTCTCCATTCCCGATGTTTCTGTGCAGTCTGTGTGAAAGCTCTATAAATGTTCTCACAAGCCCTCAAGTGTTCTCTGAACGATCAATAAGACTGAGTTTCACATTTCCTATTCTGATACCGAGGCTGGATCTGGGTGTTCTGTCCAGTTTTGACCTTTAAGACCTCAGAGCAGTTTTATCCAGTTGAATGTCTTACATGGACATTTCATACACCAATGAAGAGTTTATCACATATCTGTGTATCTGGAGTCACTTTTCCAACAGACCAGGAAAGCACGGTAGGTGTGCTTACTGAAAGTACATTGCGGAAACAAATTGGTGTTTACAGTCGATATTGGCTTTTAGACCACTAATACTGATATCAGATTCTAGATCCCGATATTTTGTGAATTGCAGTATCTTGGTCTTGTTTTGTAATTGAGTGACATTTCCACAACAGCTACATTCACACATGGGGACCTATCGGAAACCACACTGAGCAGGTTATTTCTGTTCTGCTTACAGCTCTATCAAAATTTACTACAATCAATTTGGCTGCAGTTATGGGACTGAGGAAGTGGTAATCGGTCAGATTATAATTATCCTCCTGTTAGGAGACTGGAGTTAATTGAGTAATTTTCCACATTGCTCGGGAGATAGCAGTTTTGGAGCTGGAATGAAACAGTTTGCTCAGGGACATGGCTTGTTGTGCTGCATATCTGTTCATTCCTATTGCGGGAATGGGGTGAGGGGCAATTGCCTTTGTCGCACCGACTGTGTTCAGCTCGTTCTTCATGTCACGTGCAGCGAATCGAATTGTTGAAAATCGGCATGTGTGATTCTTTTGGCATCGAGGGTGAGGTAAATTATCCACTCAACAACTCTCGCTGAGCACAGTTCAGATGGAAGATCCGTGTTTTTGCACTGACGTGCAGGGCTGTTCCATTGTTTTGGATGGCGACATTTGTGGAGCCCTCTCCTCCAGTGCGTCACTTAATAGTCGATCATCATTTATGAGTGGATGGGACAGGCCTGCAGTTTCGATCGTTTCTGTTGGTTTTGGATCAGTTCACACCTCTCCATCAAATTTTAGTTCTGCTGTTTGGAAAGTAATCAAGCAAGTGCCGTAGATTTAACGGGTTGTCACCAGTTTTAGATACACATGGTGATGAATCTGGCATTCTCATCCAAACTCGTCACTGAACTAGAAATCAGCTTGATGGGAATGTTACAATGAGGGATCATCCGGGTGGCAACAGTTGCAGACTGGGATTGAGTGAATTCTGCTTCTGTGGCTGCTGTGCTCTGCAGCCCCACATCAATGTCAGGAATGCTCTATTCATATTTAGAGTAGCTCGATCATTGAGATTTAACTTTTTTTTACCTGAAAATAAATTGAGGGCAATAACGAGTTGGTGATGACAGAAGAATAATGAAGTCATAAAGTGTTACAGTTACACAATATGTAAACAGACCCTTCGGCCGAATTCCTCCTTGCTCACCAGGTTTCCTAAACTCAATTAGTCCTATACGTCTGTGTGTGACACCTACACCTCTACACTTTTGTTAATCATGTATTGGTCCAATTTTCTTTTCAATATTGTAATTGTGTACACCTTTAACACTTCATCTGTCAGCTCGTTAGATCGACCTAGAACACTCTATGAGAAACAGTTTCCTCTTAGATCCCTTTGAAATATTTCTCCTCTTAATTGAAACTGGTGCCGTTTGGTTTGAACACCTTTAACCTCGAGAAAAGACCTTGATTATTCATCCCATCCATACACCTGACGATTTTCTGGTCACCCCTCAGCGTCCAATGCAAATGGGATAAAATAATTATAGCCTGTCCGGCCTACTCTTATACATCAAAACCTCTAGTCTCTGACCAATCAATTTAAATATATATGCACCCTTTCCATTTCATAACATATTTCCGAGAGCAGGTAGACAAGAATTGTACTCAATTGTGGCCTTACCATTGCCTTTTTCAGCCATAATATGATGCTCCAATTCATATACCCGTACTCTGATGAAGGCAAATGTGCGTAACAACTTCATCACAACCCGATCCCTCTGCGACCCCACTTTCAAGGAACTATGTAACTGCACCCGTATTTTTATGTTTGATAACATTCCCCGGGGCCCTACTCTTAACTGTGAATATCCTGCTCTAGGTCATGTTACAAAATGTAACACCTCGCATTTCTCCACATGAAGTACCATTGCCCATTCCTTGGTCCACTGGCCCAGTTGATCAAGATCTTGTTGTCTTCTTAGATGACCATTTTGACTGTCCACGATACCACGAAGTTTGGTGTGGTCTACAAACGTAATATCCATGTTTTGTATATTCTTATCCAATGCTTTTTACCATGATTCTGTACCTGGAGAGTGGTGTTTGTTGTGGGGGTGGGGGAATGGGGTAAATTTGTACTTACAGTTGCGTCACATGTGGCAACATTTAACCTTCGATTATCGTCATGTGAGTACATGTGACAATAAGGCATGACTTAGGATGCGTGGATTGGAAAAATAGGCTTCTAGGGAAGAACACAAATGATATGTGGAGATTGTTCAAGGAACAGTTAATGGGTGTCCTTGATAAGTATGTACCAGTCAGGCAGGGAGTAAAGGGTCTTGTGAGGGAGCTGTGGTTTAACAACGAATTGGAATCCCTTGTGAAAGGGAAGAGGACGGCCTATGTAAAGATGAGGCGTGAAGGTTCAGTTGGGGCGATTGAGAGTTATAAGGTAGCCAGGAAGGATATAAGAGAGAGCTAAGAGCAGCGAGAAGGGGACATGAGAAGTCCTTAGTTGGTAGGATGAGGGAAAACCCAAAGGCTTTCTATAGGTATGTCAGGAAGAAAAGGATGACTAGGGCAGGTATCGGTCTAGTCAAGGATAGTAGTGGGAAGTTGTGTGTGGAGGCGGAGGAGATCGGTGAGACACTAAGTCAATACTTTTCATCAGTATTCACTCAGGAACAGGACATTGTTGCCGATGTGAATACTGAGTCACAATTAATTAGAATGGACGGCTTTGAGGTATGTAGGGAAGAGGTGTTGGAAATTCTGCAAAGGGTGAAAATAGATAAGTCCCCTGGGCCTGATGGCACATATCCTAGGATCCTCTGGGAAGCTAGGGAGGAGAGAGCGGAGCCATTGGCCTTGATGTTTATGTCGTCGTTGTCTACAGGAATAGTGCCAGAAGACTGGAGGATAGCGAATGTGGTCCCCTTGTTCAAGAAGGGGAGCAGGGATAGCCCGAGTAACGATAGGCCAGTGAGTCTCACTTCTGTTGTGGGCAAAGTATTAGAGAGAATTGTAAGGGATAGGATTTATGAACATCTGGATATGAATAATGTGATCAAGGATAGTCAGCATGGTTTTGTGAAGGGCAGGTCGTGCCTCACAAATCTTATTGAATTCTTTGAGAAGGTGACCAAGGAAGTGGACGAGGGTAAAGCAGTAGATGTGGTGTATATGGATTTTAGCAAGGCGTTCGATAAGGTACGCCATGGCAGGCTAATGCAAAAACTACAGAGGTATGGCATTGAGGGTGCATTAGAGATTTGGATTAGGAATTGGCTGGCTGGAAGGAGACAGAGGGTAGTATTTGATGGTATAGGTTCATCTTGGAGCGCAGTTACTAGCGGTATTCCACAAGGATCTGTTTTGGGACCATTGCTGTTTGTCATTTTTATAAATGACCTGCAGGAGGGGCTTGAAGGCTGGGTAAGCAAGTTTGCGGATGACACGAAAGTCGGTGGAGTTTTGGACACCGAAGAAGGATGTGGCAGGTTACAGCGGGATAGAGATAAGTTGCAGAGCTGGGCAGTAAGGTGGCAACGGAATTCAATGTAGCTAAGTGTGAAGTCATTCACTTTGGTAGGAGTAACAAGAAGATGGATTACTGGGCTAATGGTAGACTACTTGGTAGTGTGGATGAGCAGAGGGATCTTGGTGTCCATGTACACAGATCTTTGAAAGTTGCCACCCAGGTACATAGTGCTGTGAAGAAGGCATATGGTGTACTGGGCTTTATTGGTAGAGGAATTGAGTTCCGGAGTCCTAAGGTCATGTTGCAGTTGTGTAAGACTCTGGTGCGGCCTCATCTGGAGTATTGTGTGCAGTTTTGGTCGCCATATTATAGGAAGGATGTGGAGGCATTGGAACGAGTGCAGAGGAGGTTTACCAGGATGTTGCCTGGCATGGTAGGAAGATCGTATGAGGAAAGTCTGAGGCACTTGGGGCTTTTCTCATTGGAGAAAAGAAGGTTTAGGGGAGATTTGATAGAGGTGTACAAGATGATTAGGGGTTTAGATAGGGTTGACAGTGAGAACCTTTTTCCGCTAATGAAGTCAGCTGTTACCAGGGGACAGAGCTTTAAATTAACGGGTGGTAGGTATAGGCCAGATGTTAGGGGTAGATTTTTTACTCAGCCGGTTGTGAGTTCATGGAATGCCCTGCCAGGAGCAGTTGTGGACTCTCCCCCTTTATGGTCATTCAAGCGGGCATTGGACAAGCATATGGAGGTTATTGGGCGAGTTTAGGTTAGGTAGGCTTCGGTTGGCGCAACATGGAGGGCGGAAGGGCCTGTACTGCTCTTTATTTTTCTATGTTCTATGTTCTGTGTTCGATGTTCTATAAACCTCATTCACCTATTTCATCTCCTGTTAGTATATACACAAATGGGTCATTGATTTTTAAGGGGCCCTATGCTCTTCCTACCTTCACCTTTGCCCTTAATATCCTCGTAGAATATCTTTAGATTCTCTTTAACCTTACCTAATTAAGCTATCTAAGCCCCCTTTTTGCGCTCCTGATTTATCTTGGAAGTGTACTCCTGAATACAATATCCCAAGGATTTCCTTTTGCCAGATGCCTGTAGCTAACATATGTCGTCTTCTTTGGTCTTTATCAATGCCTCAATATCCACTGTCATGTGCTGTTTCCGAATCTTGGTGGCACTGCCCTTCACACTAACAGGAACATGCTGTCCCTCAACTTGCCGCTTATCACTTTTAAATGACATCCAATTGTGAGACGGTCCTCTTCCTGTGAACTACATTTCCCCAATCATGTTTTGAAAGTTCCTGCCTGCTAAAATCAAAATTAGCCTTTCCCTAATTTATATTTTTAACGTGTGGACCAAGCCTGTCTTTTAGCAGAACTCTTTTCATACTAATAGAATTACGGTCACTGGTCCAAAAGTGCTCTCATGCCAAATGCTTGGTCATTGGGCCTGTCTTATTTCCCTAGATGGAACAATGTTGAGACCTGGATCAGATCAGCCACAATCTTATAACATGACAAGGCAGCCATGAGGGGCCTAATGTTTGCATATACCTATGTGTTAATAGCTGTGTGTTTGCTTGTGTTTGTCTTCTCCTTTTTGTGTGCTTTAGTGTATTATTGCGTGTAACTCCGTCTCTGCAATCTCAGTGCATTTGGGTTTCTATTGTTTCAGGACCAAATCAATTGAAATGGGGATCAAAAAGTTACTCCTCACTCTCTCACACTCAGTCTGCCTTTATCTCTCCGTCTCGTTTTTAATGTGATTTAATGCAACTCTCTGCTTGCCACTCGAAGCCACCGCACAAGCAGCAGCTTTATTCGGAAAATGTATGAAAGACAAAAACTCTCTCTCATTTGAATTGAATTCCCCTTATTGTCACTTGCACTTTAATGAGTGCACTGAAAAGTGTACAATGTCCTCACATATTGCGTCATCGTAAGTGCAGGTTCTTAAGTATTTGTTACAATATTCAACCATAATTAAATGGAAGCCAGCACAGGAATAACAAGAAGAAAAAACGAATCAATTTGCAGTCCTTTCACCCGATGCTGTGGCAGTATCGATACTCCAGACCGGACCAGGTCAAGTCGCCAGACCACGTCCTACCAAGTCTCCAGACGGCAGTGCGCTCTGGAGCCAGTCTCCGGACTGCGCTGGGCACAATCTACAGACCGAACTGGACCCAGTCTTGGACTGTACCAGACCATGCCTCCAGCCCACACAGCTCCATGAGTTGAGTCCGGTCAGGGCCCAGTTTCTGGAGTGCCCCAGGCCCAGGCTCCAGACCGCACTGTATTCAGGCTGCAGACCCCAACTGGACTACTGACTAGCCCGCACTGTGCTATGAATATCGAGACCTCGCCTCCAGATGCCAGCCTATTATCAGGTACTTGTCTCCCTTATTCAGAATCAAATCGCTTCACAAAGATACAACATTAAAGAGGGAAAAAAGTGTAACAAAAAAAGGATGGGGAGAGCGGTGGAGCACAGGCTGGACCATTCCGACCCTGCCGCCATCTCTAGGACATTTCATGGCTCTTCCCTTTTTCAAAGAATGACTATGGTGACTCAGCGCAGTTTAGTCCGTTTCTTCGCAAATTTGCCTGAATATATTAACAGAGAGAGAGATGAACATGCCAATTGCTGGTTCGTATGCTGCCATTGGGTTTGTTTCATGACTTTGCAATCCAGTATAATTCTCACTAAAAGTGGAAGAGGAGATTTTAAAAAAACCGTTGCAGGTTAGAGAGGTTGCAGTAACATTCATTTCAACATTCTCCGAAGTGCATCTATCAGAATGGACTGAACACAATTGTACTGCTGTAGTCTACATAGCTCCCCGTGCGGGACAGATAACTATACTGGTTTTATATATCAATACACTGTTTCACTCAACATAGTTCTTCGTGCTTGACAGAAGTTTCGTCTGTGTTTGCAGTTTAATGCAGTGTTCCCAGAGCTCTATAGATATCTAGTCCTCTTTTATAGATCAAAGCACTGCTGTGGTCTGCACAGATATCCAGTCTGGGCAGATTGCCGACTTGGACAAAGCATAGCCGACTTCATCTCAAGGTTTATGGTATCTGGGCTGATTCTGTGATGTCTATTGAGAAAGGCCTATGACTAAGCATTTTCGCAAATGTGTGAATGCTTTTCTTTATTGTTCTTACTCTCGGAATTGGACCCTTCATCTCTCACTCCATTAATGCCAAAGTGTTACGATCCACAATTCTTCATGTTGGCGAATATGCACTGTCCTGGCAACAGTAACATCCTCTTTTTTCAGAAGTAGTCATCCATGTGGAAAGAAAGGATGGCCTCTCAGATAAATGCCGACCCTTAATACATTCCTCAAAACATTCCAACTCCTCACCCTAAACTACTTACCACAAAATATCCGAAGTGCGCTGCGAGCAATGGGGTCACTGGGATTATCAAATAGCAGACAATCAAGGAGATGGGCCAACACTTCCGATGTCTGAACGGGTCAGAGTGAACCCTTCAGTGCACACTATGTCAAAACGTCCTGCAATCTCTTCCAGTTACAGAAATACAGAATTTATTCTTGAAACGAATCACATGTTCTCAGTTACCCACTTTATATTTCATCTGCTAAATTGTTGTCCATTGCGTATTTATTTAAATACGCTCTAACTCCTTTGGTGTTTAGGTTTCTGCCTATCTGACAGGCAATGACAAATTTAGTTAGAGTACATTTTTTCTACTTATCTGTATCGTTGATATAGTTTGCAGACAGTTGTGGACTCAGCACTGGTCTATTTTTACTGCAGTCGTCAATTTCTGTGAAGTAACTGAGACTCACTTATCCTCAAATTATCCCTGCTTCCAGGACAGTAAACAGTCCTCCCGATATTTCTGTGGAGGAGCAGTGAAAGGATAAATGTTCTCATTTATTTCCAGGTTTGAGCGATTTAAAGATCTGTTCCAATTTCTGAGTCACGGCCTTGAATGGCTGAATGGACTCATTATGTTCTGTTTAACATTCTTGATTAACTGAATGGACTGCTTCAGTCCAGGTGAAGTTGTCGTTGGTGCGAAACATTGCGGGACCATTAGTGAACAGCCCACTTTGACCTTATGATAGTGGAAAGGTCATTGATACTGCAGCTGCTGAGTGGGCACAGTGTCTCATGGATGTCCAGTACCCATTTGCTCAGTCCTTTCGAAATATGTCGCACTTCGCAGCTGGAAGTGCCACATAACACAGTGGGTGGTATATTCAATATGAGGTTCAGATTTTTCCTCCACCAGAACTGCTCGTTGGGTGTTCCTACAGCTGATATTCAGGTCAGATCCATCTGCGACAAGTCATTTGGTGAAAGATTTTTTCCCGTCTTGTTGGTTCACTCATCGCTTCCCACAGTCTGGATGCTCTGCATTTGAGGCCTCGCCCTGTTGAGTAAATGGTGGGCCTGTAGACACACTCATGGTGATGGACATTGAAATACCACAACCAGAATACCTTCTGTGTCCTTGTCAACCTCAGTGCTTCCACCGATTGGTTTTCAGTATGATAACTGACTTGTAACCGAGGGTTTCTGTGGACGGTAGTAGATGTCCATCATCATGCGATTTCCTTGAAAATATTTGATCAGTTATCATGAGTTTTCTCGGGTTCTGGAACCAATTTTTAGGGAATTCCATGGTAACTCATTCTCTTCCTGCATACCACGGTGCGGGAATTGGTTTAGATCATTTGGCTGAATTGTTAGTTTACAGTGCAATGGGATAGCAACAGTTTGTGTTCAGTTTCGTTGCAGGTTTTAAATTAACATGGAGGACTCTTCTTCTAAACCTCCACCCTTACCTGTTGTCTGTTGGCCCACAGGTTAAATCACCACCAGTCGCTTCTCTCTCTTATCAGTGAGCATCCCCTATGGTCTGGTAACAGTATGGCGACAGAGCAACAATCAAACAACCGCGGACCTCCCACAACTGGTGGGTCTGTCCTTCCAGTGGGACAGAGTATACTCAGGAATGATGATGGGGCATATGGTGCATTATCCATCAGGTCTGATTCTATGAGTATGGCGATGTCAGTCTGTTTCCTGACCAGTCAATATGAGGAATAAAGTTGACTATTTAGCAGGAAATAATCTGAAAGATAGGCCGTCCATCTCAATGTGTGTTGTAATCTCAGACAAGATGGAGGGATCCAATGCATACATTGAGGCAAAAGTATATGATTAATTGACCTTAGAGAGGCATAGTGACATTTTGACTGATGCTGGGAACTGAATATCCAGGAAGATTTTAATTGTTGTACATCACTCCTAGTTGTAAAAGCTGTGGGGTAGACCTCCTAATCAGGGATGGCACCTGTCCGATCTTAAAACGTGATCTATATCAAATGATCGAGGGAATGCCTTAACTTATTTTTGTTGAAAAATGCCGGAAGTGTTGGGTTTAGGGAGAGTGGGTCGAGTGGGTCACAACAAACTTAATGGTCAGAATGGAATCCGTGATATGGGTCTTAATGAATTATCACATTCTATCCCCAGCATTCCCTTGAACATTCTGTATGCGGCATTCCCTGGAACATTCTTTGCCCGACATGTCCCAGAACGTTCTATTCCCGACATTCCCTGTAACATTCAGTACCTGACATTACCCAGAACATTCAATATCCAGTGTTCCCTGGAACATTTTAAACTGAAATTTCCCCCGAAGATTCTGAACCCAACATTACGCAGAGTATTCAACACCCAACATTCTGCAGAACATTATGTAACTGACATTGTCCTGAACATTCTATATCCAACATACCCAGGAACATTGTATACGGGACATTTCCCGGAACATCCTGAAACCGACATTCCTCAGAATATTCTACATGCGAAATACCCTGGAAATGTCAGCAACTGACATTCCCCACAACATTCTTTAACCGACAGTCTCTGAAACATTGTATGCTCATCTTTCCCAGGAATATTCTATACCCCACGTTCCCTTGAACTCTCTATACCCAATATTTCCCGGAGTATTCTGTATCTGAAATTCCTTGCAAAATTCTGTACCTGACATTGCCAAGAACATTCCATACCCGAGATCCCCGGAACTTGCCGTTACCGACAGTCTCTGGAGCTTTCGATTGCGTTATTCCCCCCAACATTCAAAACTTCACATTCCCCAGAATGATCGACACGCGACATTTCCCAGAACATACTCCAAATTATTCTATACTCGATATTTTGCAGAACATTCTATACCCGACATTCCCCAGAAACTTCTACACAAGACATTCCCCAGATCATGCTCCAGGATATTCTATACTCAACATTCTCCATAACATTCTGCACCTGACATTGGCCAGAACATTCATAACCTCACATTCCATTGAATGTTCAATACCCGACATTCCAGGAACTTTCCATAACGGACATTTCTTGACCAAAATTTCCCAAAATGTTCTATCCTCAGCTTTCCCGGAACATTTTATGCCCAACATTGACCGGCACTTTTGGTCCATGATTTTTTTTTGTGGACGGACAGATAACATTAAATTGAACAGAATATAAGGTCCCGAGGGAATAGGTTTCATTCCAGGGAGATGAAGGCAATGTTTCGAAGTCGTTCAGGCAGTTAAAGAGTTGAATATGTTTTCCTGTGTTTACATTTCTTTTTGACACAGGATCAATCACAATTTGCACTAATAGACAGAAACTTCCAACCTACGTTTGTCTTCATGCTGCAGCTCCTCAGTTGCTGCACAAACAGTGCGATTTATGCCATGACCCAGACTAAGCTCAGGCAGCAGCTGAAGAATGTGCTGAAATAACCTTTCACCCAAATCCATCAATCAATCAAATTCTCTTATTATCATAATCTGTGACTGTCAGGGGTTTAGGGTGACACTGTGGGACTAAGTGTGAGAAGGTCAGCGTGAAATTTACGGAGTGATTGTGAGGGATCAGTGTGACGGTGATGGATTGAGTGCAAGAACGTTAGGGTCACGGTGATGGGGTTAGTGTATGGTGTCAGGGTGGCAGTGGCATCGAGAGTATGATGAGATCAGGGTAAAAGTGATGGATCGAGTCTGAAGTTTCTGGTTGATGGTGACGGAGTGAATGTGAGGGGGTCAGGGTGACAGAGGGGGAGTGAGTGAGGGGGTCAGGGTGACAGAGGGGGAGTGAGTGAGGGGGTCAGGGTGACAGAGGGGGAGTGAGTGAGGGGGTCAGGGTGACAGAGGGGGAGTGAGTGAGGGGGTCAGGGTGACAGAGGGGGAGTGAGTGAGGGGGTCAGGGTGACAGAGGCGGAGTGAGTGAGGGGGTCAGGGTGACAGAGGGGGAGTGAGTGAGGGAGTCAGGGTGACAGAGGCGGAGTGAGTGAGGGGGTCAGGGTGACAGAGGCGGAGTGAGTGAGGGGTCAGGGTGACAGAGGCGGAGTGAGTGAGGGGATCAGGGTGACAGAGGCGGAGTGAGTGAGGGGGTCAGGGTGACAGAGGCGGAGTGAGTGAGGGGGTCAGGGTGACAGAGGCGGAGTGAGTGAGGGGGTCAGGGTGACAGAGGCGGAGTGAGTGAGGGGGTCAGTGTGATGGTGAAGGAGTGACCGTACGGGGATGAGGGTGACTGAGTGAGTTTGAGATTTTCCAGGTGATAGAGGAAGTGAACGTGAGAGCGTCAGGTGGTCAAAGCGCTCGTGATATGGTGAGTGTGAGCGCATCATGTTGGGGCAGAAAATTATGCCCTCATTCCTGATGAAGGGCTCCTCATGGAAAGGCCGCTTGCCTGCTCTTCAGAAGCTGACTGATGTGCTATGCTTTTCCAGCAATACTCTAATCTTGACTCTGATCTCAAGCCGCAAAGTAGAAGAGTGACTTTAACGAGTTCATGGTAACAGTGACGGATTGTGTGTGAGCGTGTCATAACTGTTGTGACAGAGTGAGGGCAAGGGTGTCAGGCTGACAGTGACGTAGTTGCTGCTAGTGGGTCAGGGTGATGATGGAGCGAGTGTGAGGGGGTCAGGATAATGGTGACTAAGTGTGAGGGTGTCAGGATAATGCTGATGGAGAGAGTGTGATAGGATCGGGATGACGGTGATGGGGTGAGAGTGAGCGGGTCACGTTGACAGTAACGGAGTGAGGTTTTTGTAGCGAGGGAGATTGAGTGAGTGTGAGGGGTCAAGGTCACAGAGGGAGAGTCAGTGTCATGTGGTCAGGATGATGGTGATGGAGTGAGTGTAAGGGGGTCATGTTGGTGGACAGACTGAGAGTGTTTAGGCTTGGCTAAAGAATGTGTTGAAGGGTTCATGGTTATGCTGACAAAGTGAGTATGAGGGTATCAGATCTGCGGAGGCAGAGTGAGGGCACTAGTGTCATGGTGATGGTAACAGAGTGAGTGTGATTGGGTTAGGAAGAGAGTGATGGGTTGAGTGTGAGGTGGTCTGGGTGACGATAATGAAATGAGTGCGAGTGGGTCGTGGTGATGATAGAGACAGTGTGACGGCGTCAGGATGACGGGTTAGAGTGAGTGTGAGGGAGTTTGGTGACGGTGATGGGTGAGAGTGAGTGGGTAATGGTGAATGAGTGCGATAGATCGGGGGATGGTGAGGAAGTGAGTGTGACGCAGTCGGGTGACAGTGATAGAGTGGGTGTGAGATGTTCGAGGCAGCGTTGAAAATGTGTGAGGGGTTCAAGGAGACCGTGACGGAGTGAGTATGAGTGGGTCAGGGGGCTGGGGATGAAGTGACTGCGAGGTACTCAGTATCACAGTGAGGGAGGAGGTTTGAGGGTGTCACAGTGTGATGGGGAGCGAGTTTGAGCGGGTCAAGCAATTGGTCAGAGAGCGAATGCGAGGGGATTAGAGTGATAGATGGGGTCAGTATGTGTGGTCACTGTGATCGGCATGAGGTTAGCATAAGGGTGTCAGGGTGACAGTGACATAGTGAGTCTGAGGGTATCAGTGTGATGGTGATGAAGTGAGTGTGAGGGGTCACGTTCTCGGTGATGGATTGAATGTAAGGAGGTCAGGTTGCAGAGGGGGAGTGAGGGGATCAACGTGATGGTGACGGTTTAGTCTGAGCAGGATGAGGGTGATTGAGTGAATATCAGAAGCTCACGATGACAGAGAAGAAGTGAGAGAGAGGGCTTATGGTAATGGTGACGGAGTGAGTGTGAGCAGGACTCGGGTGATGGAGTGAGTTTGATGGGTTCAGGTTGAAACTGACGGAATTGGCGAGATGGTGTCAGTGCAATGATGATGTAGTGCGCATGAGCAGTTCAGGATAACGGTAATGGAGTGACTCTGAGGTTGAAGGTGGTAGCAGTGACAGTGTGATTGTGCAGGGCTGACGCTTTAACGATCATAGGGTAAGAGTGAGTGATTAATGGTGTGCGAATGTGATAGGGTAGGGGGGCGAAGAGGGATTCAATGTGAGGGGTTCAGGGGATGGTGACAGAGTGAGTATGAGGGGGTCAGGGTGATCGTGATGGAGTGAGTGCGAGCCAGTCAATGTGACAGTGAGGAACGGAGTTTGAGCATGTCAGTGTGATGAGGGGAAGATTTTGAGAGTTTGAGGGAGTGAGTTCGAGAAGGCCAGTGTGAGAGTTATACTGTGAGTGTGAGGATCATGGTGATGATGCCAAAATGAATGAGAGGGTGTCAGGATGAAGTGATGCTGTGAGTCTGAGGAGTTAAGAGTGACAGAGAGGGAGGAAGTGTGATGGATCTGGGTGACCATGACATCGTTAGTGTGAGGGTTTCAGAGTGACATTGGCAGAGGGAGTATGAGGGTATCAGTGTGATCATGTCAGAGAGATTGTGAGGGGTCAAGTTGACGGTGACAGAGCGAATGTGATGTGATCAGGTTGACAAAGGTACAGTGAATGTGAGGGATCAGCGTGACAGTGACAGAGATTGTGTGAGTATGACAGGCTCACAGTGACATACGCAGTTGCGATTGTCAGTTTGAAGGTGATGGAGTGAACGTGAGAAGCATCGGATGACAGAGTGGAGTGAGCATGAGAGGCTCACCATTACAGAGCGGGAGTGATTGTGAAGGTGACAGTTTGGTTGTGAGTGGTTCAGTTTGACTTTGACAGCGGGAGTGTGACAGATTAGTGTGAGAGAGATTAGTGACAGAGTGAGTGTAATGTGTCAATGTGACCGAGACAGAGTGAGTGTGAGGGGTCATGGTTATGATGATGGAGTGAATGTGAGGGACAGCAGGTAGCAGACAGCGAATGACTGTGAGGTTGTTACTGTCACGGTGACAGTGTGAGTGTGAGGCGGGTTGTGTGATTGTAACCAAGTGTGTATGAGGGTGGTGAGGTTGACGGTGTCTGCGTGAGGGGGTCAGGTTAAGTAGGACAAACTAAGTGTGATGGTTTCAAGGTTACATTGTCAGAGTGGGTTTTTGGGTGGCAAGCTGTTGGTGACAGAGTGAATGTGAGAGTGTCAGGATGACAGTGACACTGTGAGTGTGAGGGGGTAAGTGTGATGGTGCAGGAGTGAGTGTGAGACGGTCAGGAAATGGTGGTGGAGTGAGTGTCTTGTGGTCAGGGTCACAGAGACGGCGAGAATATGACGGTCAACGTGATGGTGATGGAGTGAATGTGGTGGGATCATAGTGACAATGATGGAGTGATAGTATTGGGGTGGACGATTCTGTGACGGAGATAGTGTGAGGTACTCATTGGGACCGTGATGAATTCAGTGCGAGGCCCTTTGTGTGACAATGAGGGAAGGAGTTCGAGCGTGTCATTGTGATGGGGATCGAGTTTGAGTGTGTCAGGATATCAGTCACAGAGTGAGAGTTAGGGGTTGAGAGTGACAGTGAGGGACCAAGTGTGAAAAGGTCAGTGTGAGAGTGACTGAGTGAGTGTTAAGATCATGGTGACGGTGATGAAGTGAATGTGAGGGTGGCAGGGTGACGGTGACGAAGTGAATGTGAGGGTGTCAGCATGAAGATGACGGGGTCAGTGTGACGGTGTCAGGGAGAGAATGACATAGTGAGTCTGCAGGGATCAGGGTGATGGTGACGAATGTGTGTGAGGGTGCAGTTTGACGGTGATGGAGTGAATGTGAGGGGTCAGGTTGACAGAGGGGGAGTGAGTAAGAGGGGGTTAGCGTGACGCTGACGGGGATAATGTGCAGGTGTCAGGGTGACAGTGAGAGTATGAGATGGTCAGAGGTACGGCAATGGCGTAACTGTGAGGGGCTCAGGTTAATGGTGACCAAGTGAATGTGAGTAAGACGAGGGTAATGGAGTGAGATTGAGGGAGTTAGGGTGACACTGAAGGAATGAACGAGATGGGGTCAGTTAATGTTAACGATGTGAGTTTGAGTGGTTCGGGCTGATGGAAATGGAGTGAGTCTGAAGTCGTCAGAATGGCAATAATAGAGTAATTGTGATGGGGTCACGGTGTCGATGATGGGGTGAGAGTGAATGGGTACTGCTGGGTGAGTGTGGTAGGTTTGCGGTATGGTGAGGGAGTCAGTTTGAGAGGTACTGGGGAGGTGATAGAGTGAGTGTGAGGGGGTCACGGTGACGATGGTCGGGGGAAGAGTCAATGGGTCATGGTGGGTGAGTGTGAGAGTGTCGGGGAGAGTGAGAGAGTGAGTGTGAGGGGGTCAGGGTGACGGTAATGGAAGGAGTCTGAAGTTGTCAAGGTAGTGGTGATAGAGAGATTGTGAGCGGTTCTCGGTGTCGCTGACGTGGTGAGAATGAGTGAGCAAAGATGGGTGAGGGTGAAACTGTCAGGGTACCATTAAGGAATCAATGTGAGAGCTTCAGGGGAATGGTGACTGAGTGAGTGTGAGCTGATCAGAGGAATAGTGACGGTGTATGTGTGAGGGGTTCAGAGGTACTGTGATGAAGTGAGTCCAAGGCTGTTAGTGTGACAGTGAGGGATGTAGTTTGAGCGCGTAAATGAGATGGGGGAACGAGTTTTAATGGGTCAGGCTGACAGTTACAGAGTGAGTGTGAGGTGTTTAGGGTGACAGTGAGGGGGAGTGCTACAAGGTGTGAGAGTAACTGAGTGAATGGCGGGGTTCATGGTGACAGTGACGAAGTGCATGTGAGGGTGTCAGGATAAGGTGATAGTGTGAGTGTGTGGGGTAAAGAGTGGCGGGGGTGGTGTGGGGGTCAGGGTATCTTTGACGTAGTGAGCATGACGGGATCAGTTTTATCATGACAGAGTGAGTTTGAGAGGTAAGGTTGATGGGTGACAGAGTGAATGTGAGTGGCTTAGCGTAACAGAGGGAGAGTGAGTGTGAGGGAGGTAGCGTGACGGTGAAGGATTTAATGTAAGAGTTTCAGGATGTCAGTGTCATCGAGACTATTAGATGACCAGGGTGACAGGTAAGGAGTGAATATAATGGGGGTCAAGGTAACAGAGGGGTAGTGAGTGTGCTGAGCTCCCTATTACAGAGGGTGAATGAAAATGAGGGGCTCAGAGTAAAGGTGATGAAGTGCATGTGAGAAGTGCGGGTAGTGGTGACAGATTGGCTGTGGGTGGATCACTTTGACGTTGACGGCAGGAGTGTGATGGATCAGCGTGATGGTTACAGAGTGACAGTGAGCGTTCATGATGGCAATGACATAGTGACGATGAGGGGACAGTGTGACAGTGACAGTGTGAGTGTGAGGGATCATGGTTACGGTGACGACGTGAGTGTGAGGGAGAAGGCTGACAGACGGGGATCGATTGCGAGGACATCACAGTAACGACGACAGTGTGTGTATGAGGGGATTTGTTTGACGGTTATGTAGTGAGTGTGAGGGTGGTGACGATGACGAAGTGTGTGGGGGGTCAGGACAAAGCTCATATAACGAGTGTGATGAGATCAGGGTCGTGCTGACAGAGTGAGCGTGAGCGGGTCAGGGCAGCGCTGGCAGAGTAAGTGCGAGGAGGTCGGAGTATGGTGACTGTGAAAGACAGGGGTCAGTGGCGGAGTAAGGGTGAGGCAGTCGGTTTGACAATAAGGGGCGGAGTGTGAGAAATTGAGTGTTAAAGAAGGGGAGCCTGTTTAAGTTGGTCAGGCTGACTTTGACAGAGGGACTGTGAGAGAATTAGGGTGAGAGTGAGGGAGTGAGTGTGAGAAGGTCAGTGTGACTGTGATAGTGTGAGTATGAGGGGGCTGGTTAATGGTGATGAAGTGAGTTCGAGGGGGTAAGCCGATGGTGATGAAGTGAGTGTGAAGGTGTCACGGTGAGGTTAACAGTGTAAGTGCGAATGGTGAGGAGTGACAGAGGTGGGACAGTGTTAGCTGTCAGGGTGATGTTGATGGAATTGTGTGAGGGTGTCAGGATGACAGTGACATAGAGAGATCAGGGTGACGACGACGGAAAGAATGTGAGGGGCAGGGTAACAGAGGTGGAGTAAGGGTGACGGGCTCAATTTGCATGTGACGCAGTGAGTGTGAAGGGCCAGGATGATGGTGACGGAGTGAGTGTGAAGGATTAGGGTGACAGAGGGTGAGTGAGTGTGAGGGACGACTCGATAGTCCTATTGTATAATTTCTGAGAGTTAATCTCATGAAGGCATGTGTTCATTGTGTGTGACGGGAGGGCGAAGTGCATTGAGGCAATGTTAACCATGAACTAGAATTGCATAATGCTCAAAAGGTATCAAATGGCCTACGCCTTTCACAATGTTTCTCTTCCGTCTGTGAGACAGCTATGTAAATTTTGCCACAAGCTATCAGATGTTTGGAACAATATCTCTGCAGGATCGACACGACTGTGTTTCCCAATCACTCTTCTGATACTGAGCAACTATGCTGGTTTTATTCTTTAAGGTCTCGAGGTAGTTTGGTACAATTGAGTGTTACAGGATAAGCGCTTCTGCTAATTTAAACCAGGCACACAGATAACCTAATCTCGCACTGTAATCTGTCAAATTTCGAGTTGACAAAGAGCTATCTCAAATATAAGTTTTTAAAGAGAATAAGTAATAATTTATTCGTTACGTCCAAAAGAGAACGTTAAACAAGAATAGTTTACAACTCCTTTCTCTGAAACCTCATTTTATCTACCACTCTTAAATACTGGTCGGACAAATTTCCTTTTAAATTTACGGCAAATTAATTTTCAAACCAAATTGTCATCTTTGAATGTCAATATACCTCTGTGGATTCCTTTAGGTCGTCATTGGTCTTGAGCTGCACAACTTTCTTACGTATAGGCAACTTTAAGAGAGCTATTGTTCTGGAAGTTTGTGCTTGGCTGCTCTTTGCTGTTCTCCCCAACTATTCAAAGTACCCGATTTTAACATATGCTAAAATATTGGCTCAGCTCGTTGGTTTGATATAATCCAAAAATGTAAAACAGTGTGGCAGCCAGAAGTTAAATATACAGTAAATATACAGTAAACGTCAACAACTTCATTACACCTCCCCACGTCAGTAAAGACGAACCATCATAAAAAAGGCTTTGTTTTTTTTTATTCCTTAACATTACCACGACATACATATAACTTTAATTAAAGTTCATCCTAACTTCTTCCCATGTGTACATAATACAGTGGATAAATATCAATCTCATGTAAACTTTATCAATTAAATCGCGATAACGCTCACCGATCACATTGTTTTGACTCACAACTTGCACGATTTGTAGTTTAAAAGTCTGTAACATAAGACGCCAACGTAATAGTCTCATATTCTTGTCTTGAAAGGATTGCAGGAGCATTATGGCCCTTGAACACAACCAATTCAGACACATTCTTTGTTACAGACACGAGGACGCTGCCTGGTGCTAACTATGAAGTGAGGTTGAGTCGGCTAGGTTTATTTCAACTAGACGAAATTAGAGTATGGGGGGACCTGTTTGAGGTTTACAAAATCATAAAGGGTATAGACAGGGTGGATAGAGCCAAGCTTTTTCCCAGGGTAAAGGATTCAATAATGAGACAGTACATTTGAATTGGCTCAGGCTTGAAGGATTGAAGGGCCTGTTATTGGGCTGTAAATGTTCTTTGTTCTTTGACACATTAACATGTTATTAGGCAAGTATCAAAGTCAATAGATCTTTTTCGATCATGGAGTATTTCCTCTCGTGGATGTTGACTCTCTTTGTTTAATCATCTTTCTGTAGCAGTACAGCTCCAAGTCCTATGTCACTCAAATCGATGGCAACCTTGAAGGGTTTCCAACAGTTTGCTATGGCTAAAACAGGTGCGGTGATCAATATTGGTTTCAAATGATCAAATGTCTACTGATACTAACCTGTCCATTCGTAACCCACACAACTCTGTTAATGAATCTTTGGAAGGTGGCATGAACGTTTTTCATTCCAAATGGCATCACTTTGAATTAATGCAGCCCATTTTGGATTACAAATGCAGAGATTTCTTTCGCCGTCTCTGATAAAGACACGTGCCAGTAACCACGCAGTAAGTCCAACTTTGTGATGTAACTGGCTTGTCCAACTTTCTCGTCCTCCAATCTCGTTATTGGATCTGTGTCCGTTGACTTTCCGATAATTCACTTAAAATCGTTGCTTCCTGTCAGGATTGGGAACTAAACTGATGGGCGAAGTCTACTCGCTCTGTCTCTGGGTGTGATAATATCCTCGTAGAACATCGCCCCCACATTCTTTCGGAGCTGTCTGGCTTTGAAAGGATTATGCTGATAGGGTGTTGTTTTATTCAAACAACATTCACTACGTCTACTTCAATTATAATAGCATTAGTCCTCCTCATCTGATTCTTACATATCTCTTCATACTGCAGTAACAAACGTTTTACATGCATTCTTTAGTCTGGAGAGAAATAGTTTGCTAACCTATCACACTCATGAAGAACCTTTCGATTTTTAAAGTTTTTTGAGAAACATCAAATTCCACACCATCTGGATTTGTTTCCTCACTCTCCAGGGCGGTAATTAAACATGTTTCTGCAGTGCTTTCAGGTAATAAATCTCAGAACTATTTTCCATCCCCCTTCGGTGTCTGCATCAGCATCTATTTCTTCAATTGTCTCTTCGTTCCGTTGCAAGTTCATTAGCCTTTCAGCTGTAAACACTTCAGTTTAACACTCTGCCTGTCCAGGTTTTTCCTCACTATTACATCAAACAGGGTTTCCGCTAACTGACCCTCAACTCGTTAATCATCCTCTTTAGTTTTCGCTTCGTTCTGTGGCTTATGACAGTGGGATCTCGATACTACACAGTCTACCAGACTATTTCTGTTTTAACTCCTCAGTTTCTGGTCTTCCATGGGCTTCTACATAACAAGGGATGTAAGTCTCACCTTCGAACCTGCTAAATGATTCAGAATAACAAACTGGATTCCTGAAACTGCCAATCTGTCAATCAATCCCCACTGTTACTTCCACAGACTGGATTTGGTACTCCAACCTAATCTTACACAGAGGAACGCAAACTTTCTGTCCATCTATCCCACAAAATACCACACTCTCGGGTAACAGATCACGAAGAGTAAAAATTCACTCAACTCTTAGTATTACAGACTGGTTAGATGCTCCATCCTTTAAAATTATAACTTCTTGTCCTTCTCTCCTCCCACGCGCCCACCCCCCACGTTCTTTCAGAATAGCCTTTCCCCACAGAAGTGAATTCTTTATAGTGATCAGGCAAAATCCTCCCCTACCTAGTCTGTGCAGTCTCCTGATGCTCCTCGACGTTTATTGTGCTTCTCTTTACTACTTCCACTCATACAACGAGCTTAACTTATTTTACTACATCTTTTTCCGAGTTATCTGTGTGGTTACATGTTTCACATTACCACAGTGGAAACACCTGAGGCCTTTCACCTCCTTTCCACCCTATTGGGCTTCTTTTTAAACCTCGTTATCTGTTTCATCTACCCTTTGATTTGTAGTGTAGTATCTCCCCTTCTCCCAGGTTCTCTATCTCACGTCATGGAATTCTGGATGGACGCTTCTCATAGGCACCAACATGCATTCATCTGCTAAGTCTGTTCTTCTCACTTCCTGAAAATTATGTTAATACATGTGAATTCTTTCTCTGAATCCCTCTGGAAGAGTTTTTTTTAACTCCTCCAGCAGAGTAATCTCTCCTACAGCCTCATATGTCTTATCTAATTTAGA
Organism: Chiloscyllium punctatum; assembly: GCF_047496795.1. Lineage (NCBI taxonomy): Eukaryota > Metazoa > Chordata > Chondrichthyes > Orectolobiformes > Hemiscylliidae > Chiloscyllium > Chiloscyllium punctatum. Next base: position 46,635,302 of record NC_092773.1, on the reverse strand, counting down.
GACCTGCACCCTTCTATCTAAAATGACGATTTTTAATTCTTTAGAACTCAACACCAGATGGACATGGTTCCGTCTTTATATTTCTGAACCACTGTTTGTACACTTACGGCAGCAATTAATAAATACGTAAAATAGCCTGTTGACCTCTTCATAATCTCTTGACTGCTCATCTGACAACGCTGCAAATACCTCACGAGCTCTGCCGACCAGTTTATTCTGAAATAACATTAGCCCTAAATCTCTGGACCACAGTATCTGCCTCGCCAATTTTTCACACGAAATGAAGAAGGCTTTCTCAAACAAATGTGTTAGAGTTTTGACATATTTGTATATATGAGTACGCTCTGTTTTCATTTCCATTCTGTTAATCTAACTTCACTGACTAATTCACAAATTCAAAATTTTAATTTATCTTACTTTTTCTCTCTGCCTTTCTTCTCTTTCTCTTTTCTCAGCTAAGAACATTCTCTCTCTTTCTTTCTCTCCCATTCTCTCTTTTGTCACTCTTTCACCTTCCCTTTATCTTTTCTGGCACTCTCTTTGTATGGCTTCGAACTCCGTTTTCCTTAAATGCAATTGAAAGTTTTTGAACTCTACTGCACTTGTCTTTCCTCTGAAATACCTAGGTATCTGAGTTATTCCCTTACCAATTTAGCTTTACTTCTGTCTTTGATAAAATCCAACCCTAACCTCTTTGCTAATTATAAGAATAAGGTATTTTTATTTCCTTCTGGACTTTCTTAGCAAACTTAGGAATCATCCTCATTCCCCAGAACGTTTTTTTGCAACTTTCATAGCCATTTCTGTCGGATTTAAGTTGCAGAAACCACAAGTAGCCACAACTAAGCAATATGTCTCTCCAATGTTATGTTTAAACATTAACCGGCAAGTTTTAGAATCGACTGGGCTTTTTCGTAATCCGAACTTATTTAAGTCTATCTAAATTGGGTCTATCTAAACGGTTCAAATCACGGAAACAGAGATTCCAAACGTTTTTGACACGGGGTAAACCCTTCTGTTACTTAAACCTGACACATAGAGAAAAAACTCGCCTTGCCCCTTAATCTCATAAATTGTGAATCAGATAGAATTTACCAATCCCACAACTCAGTGAAAAATTACTATTTATCATTTAACTCCCAGAAAAATATTAATAACAAGTATGTGCACTGCAATCATCCTTTGGCTGAACAATGTATCAATGTCCTACTTCATAACAATATACTGATTCTATCCAAAACAAACGATTGACTTTAACAACAAATTGAAATTTCAAAACCAGTCATCTTTCGGATTTCCTTTTGTATATTCCTCTGTAGATTTTCCTGTTTTCTAATCTTTGGTCATCTGTTTCACAGATTTCATATGAACAGGTAGCTTTCAGAGAGCGGTTCTGAGGGCAGTCTGTTGGTGCTCTTTGCCAGTCTGATGAACTATTTAAAATGCCTGATTTTTATAACCAAAACATCGGGCGGTCTCATTGGATTAGTGACATCACAACATGTAAATTCAAATTCGATTGGATTTTGCTACCTGGGTGAAGAATCTAAAATGATTGGCCAATATCAGATTTGTTGTGCATCAGAGTAACTCAGCTCCAGTTACTTGTTTCCCAGACAATTGTTACCATTTTCGATTTTTCAGCACACTCCCTGTGTGTTAAATCTTTGCCTGCTTTCACTCACCTGAAATGTGCAGTATACAGCTCCACCTTCAGGACAGTCAGCTGGACCATCCCAGCTGTATCCACTGAGGTTCTTAATTAAGAGAGCTGGAATTTCTTGGCTATTCACACTAAGATTTCAAATTTAAAACGTTGCACCACCCTATCTACTCACATGGAGATTTCCAGGATCCAGAGCTGGACTATAAAGGCTATTCACACCGAGATTCTCAGTTCCAGGAGCTGGACTGTACCGGCTGTTCCAAACAAGATACCCAGCTTATACAGCGGGCTTCTAGAGCTGTCTCCCCCAGAGTTTTTATAGCCAGATTCCCAGTTTACTGAGCTGGACCATAATCGCTGTTCAGACTGTGATTCCCTGTTTTGAGACCCGGAGTATCACGGTTGTTTATAATGAGATTCCCCATTTATAGATCTGGACCAGCTGAACTATATTCGCCGAGATTCCCAGCTTCGAGTATTGCCCATATCAGTGTGATTAACAGTTTAGAGAGCCGACCCAATCCAGATTTTCATACTGGGATTGCCGGTTTGGACAGCTTAACCATCGTGGAGATTCATACCAAGTTTTAAAATTTAGACAGATGGATACATATGGCAATTTGCACTGAGAAACCCAGTTTACAGAATTGGACCTTCCCGACTGTTTACAGTGAAATTCCCAGTTTACACACCTGGAGAAACCTGGCTTTTCACACGGAAATTCCCATTTTAGGGAGTTTGATCAACCTGGCTGCTCACACTGAGATTCCGAGTTCAGTGTTTTGGTCCATCCCCACTGTTCACACCGAGATTCCCACTTAAGAGAGCAAGACCATACCGGATGTTCAAAACGATACTCCCAGTTTAGAGAGCTGGATTATCACGGCTATGCACACCTGGATTCCAATGCATTAGAGTTGGATGATTCTAATGTGTTCCCGATGAGATTCCTAGTTAAGAGAGCGCGACCAACTTTTTTATTCACACCGAGATTACCAGTTAAATACGTGGATCATGACGGCTGTTCACACTGACTTTCCCAGTGTAAACAGCTCGAACGTCCCGGCTGTTAGCAATAAGATTCCCAGTTTCGAGAGCAGGAGTAACTCAGCTTTTCACACTGAGTTTCACAGTTTAAAGTGCTGGGCCAACCCGGTTGTTCACAGCGACATTCCTTGCTTAGAGACCTAAAGAGACCTGGATGCTCACAATGATGTTTTACAATTTAGAGAATTGAACCATCCCGGATGTTTGCACAGAGATTCCCAGTTTAAAATGCCCGACAAATCTGCAAAATGCACTGTGAGATTCACTGTATCGAGAGCTGGACCATTTCCGACTATTTACACTGAAATTCCCAGAGTTGATAGCTGGAGCATCCGGTGTGTTCACACAGAGATTTCCGGTTTAGAGTCTTGGACCATCCCAGTGTGTTTACAAGAGATATCTGGTTTAAAAAGTTTGACCATCCCGGTGTATTCATGCTACGATTTGCAATTTAGAGAATTGGACCACTCCGTATGTTCATGCAGAGCTTCCCAGTTAAACGAGCTGGACCATAACAGCCATTCACACAGAGAAACCCAGTTTAGAGAGGTGGACCTTTCCAGCTTTTCCAACTGAGATTCTCAATTTAGTGAGCTGTCCCAACTCGACTTGTCACAGGAAGATTCCCAGTTTAGAGCGCTGTACCACCCCTGTTGTCCACACTGACATTTCCATTTTAGAGAGGAGGATCATTCCGGCTGTTCACACTGAGATTCCCAGTTTAGAGAGCATTCTGATCCCAGCTGTTTGCATGAAGAAATCCTGGTTCAGAGAGCTGGACAATCTCAGCCCATCAAAATAAGATTCTAGGTTTGGACAGCAGGAACATCCCAGTTGTTCACACTGCGTTTCCAAATTTTGCAAGTTGGACCATTCTGGCTGTTTGCACTGAGATTTCCAGTTGAGAGAGCATATCCATAGTGCTGTGTTCACACAGTGATTCTCAGTTATGAATGCTGTACAATCCTGACTGTTCACACTGTCATACCTAGTTTACAGAAGTGGGACACCCTGGCTGAACACAGCGATATTCCCCGTTTAGTGAGTTGAATCATCCCAGCTGTTCACAGTGAGATTCCCAGCTTAGAAAGGCACACGATCTCAGGTGTTTAAACCGAGACAGCTGTTTAGGAGAGCTGCACCATCCCAGCTGTTCACACTGAGATTACCAGTTTAGACAGCTGGACCATTTCCGGATGTTCACAGTGAGATTTCCCATCTAGAGAGCAGGACCATTCCCAGCGGTGCACACTGAGATTCGAAGTCGGGTGATCTGGATCATTCTCGGCTGTTCACACCAAAATTCTCAGCAGAGAAAGTTGGATCAATCCGGTTTGTTCACACTGAGATTCCAGGTTTAGCGAGGTGCATCATGCCATCTGTTCACAACGAGATTTCCAGTTTTGAGAGTTGAACTATTCGGTTGTTCACATGATGATTTCCAGTTTGGGGAGCTGCACAAATAAGATTGCTCCCAAAGAGATTTCAGTTTAGAGAGCGGAACCATTCCTGCTGTTCTCACCGAGAATCTCAGTTTAGTGGCTGGACCAACCCATTGTGATTCCCAGTTAATTGAGCTGGAAAATCACGGCTGTTCACACCGAGATTCCCTGTTGAAGGAGGGCGAACATCCTGGCTGTTGATATTGAGATTCCCAGCTGAGAGAGCTGCAGTATACCAGCTGTTCCGATCGAGATTCCGTTTTAATAGAGCGGGACCATCCCAGCTGTTCACCCCGAGGTTCCCAGGTACCAGCGCAGAACCATCACGTCTGTTCACACTGAGATTCCAGTTAATAGACCTAAACTATCCAGGTGTGTTCACACGGACATTCCCGGTTCAGAGTGCCAGCCCATCCCAGTATATTCATACTGAGATTCCCAGTTGAGAGAAGTGCACTACCCCATCTGTTCCCATAGAGATTCCCAGTTTAGAGACCTGGACTACTCTAGTGTGTTCACAATGAGATTCCCAGCTGAGATAGCTGAACCATCCGAGCTGTGCATATTGTGATTCGCAGTAGATCAAGCTGGATTATTTCAGCTGTTCACACTGAGATTCCTATTTTAGAGAGTCGGACCATCCCTTCTGTTCACAGAAGGGACATTCCCAGATTAGAGAGCAGAACCATCCTGGCCATTCCCACTCAGATTCTCACTTTGAAGAGTTACACAATCCCTGCTATTCACACCACAGTTGCCGGTTTAGAGATTTTCATGATTCTGAATGTTCACCCCGATATTTCCACTGAAGAGTGCTGGACCAATCCAACTGAGATTCCCAGTTTCAAGAATGTAAACGTTCTGGCTGTGCAGACTAAGGTTCCCAATTTGGAAAGCTGTAAGACCCAAGCTGTGAAAAGTGAGATTGCCAGTTGAGACAGCTCGGCCACACTAGCTGCTCACACTGAGTTTTACTGTTTTAAGAGTCTGACCATACTGATGATCCCATGGAGATTCACAATTTGGAGTGCATAACCATCCCGCTGTTCAGACTGAGAAGGACTTTTTGCACTAAACGGCCGTTCTCGTGCTTCTTTGATGCTGTCTGTCCTGCTGTGCTTTTCCAGCAGCACAGTATTGACACTCATTTGCAGCATCAAAAGTCCTCACTTTCGCCTAATTTTCCCAATTGAGAGAGTTAGGCCATCAGAGCTGTTCACACTGGGATTCCCCGTTTAGACAGTAGGAAGATCCCAGCTATTCCCACTGCGTTTCCTAGTTTAGAGTGCTAATCCCAGCCAACTGTTCCACTGGAGAATTGCTGCACGTTCGGATAAAATTACCTAATTTCAATGCTCAGCTGCTTCAGGTTCGGGGTGTGAACTGAAGGCACTCCTCACACTCAGATCTTCAGCTGCAAAAGTTAGAGAGTGTTTGTGTTCTCCAGGATCACAACCAAGGGTTTCCACAGAGAGCTCACAAAGAGATCCACACAGTAGGTGTGCTGTCAGAGCAGCCCTGGAATTAGGCAGGCAGGGCATTTTATCATTTGGTGAGTGGCATACAGCTCCAGTTCACCGCCCTTAAAGCCAGGGCATAAGGGAATCAGAAATCAGGTCAATGGCTTCTCGCTTGATTCATAGTGGAAGGCAAAACCATTTTAATAATTACAAAGAATGAATAGCCCTGTAAGACGAGGAATTAGAAGATGTAATCACATTTAAAAACAAGAACCTGACAATGTTGGAGATCCGAAGTGAAAGCAAAGTGTTGGTGAACCTCAGATGGTATTTCAGCACCTGTGGTCAGACTGGCCTAGCATTCCGAAGAAGCCAGTTTAATTCTTTGCTGACAGGAGGTAAATATTAGTATGACATCTGGGGGACTGTGAATGTAATTCCCAAAAACTCAGAAGGAAAATGTTACTCCCAGTAATGGTGATTATGAAACCATCATCAAATAACAAAAATGAAAAGGTCAATTCATGTCCTTTAAGTGAGGGACATTTTGTCAACCTTACCCGGTCTGGCCTATATGTGGCTCCAGCCCAGCAGCAAGGTGATAAGCTCAAAAGGATAATGTATACAATTCATTGCCTTCTGTCGTCAGGATACTTGTTTTAAAAATGAGGAATTGTTGTTATATTTGTCCTGGAGGAAATTGAATAACATTCAAGTATTTTGTTTGTTGTTGTTCACTGGTGCGATGTGGGCTTCTCTAGATGGGGCTGTATTTTACTAGGCACCCTGAGTTTTCCTTGAGGATGTGCTGGTGAGTTACTGCCTTAAACTGATGCGTTTCCTCTGTTGAAGATTGATGCACAATGCAATTCGGGAGGGAAATCCCAGGACTTTGACTGAACAATACTTAAGTGATAGTGGTGTGTTTACAGGTTAGGATGGTAATTTGCTTGGACGTTTGGGTGCATGAATTTTGTGGTGCTCCTTTGGATATACTGCCCTTGCCTTAGAGTAGTACCGGATTTGGAAGACGCTAAAGCGCTTTGGCAAATCATTACAGTGCATCTTGGTAATTTGAATACTCTGCTGTTACTCAGCATCGCTGGTGGAGGGAATGGATGATGATTAACTGATGCTACACAATATCTGCCATTCAGATATAAAGTCTATTCATTCATGCTCTTTGTATTCTGGCTGACAACAAGTTCACCATTCATGTGTTGGGGGCAATGCACTCACGTATACTTTATTTTTTCATGATGCCTTCCGTTTTGGGTTTTACAAAACGTCTTCAAAAGTCCAAGTGAATCATATTCGCTTGCTTCCTCGGACCATGTTTTCAGAATCCTTAAGGGGGAGGGTATGCAGTCAGAAGTCGTGGTGCACGTTGGCACCAACGACATAGGTAGGAAGAGGGGTGGGGAGGTCATTCAGGTGCTCAGGGAGTTAGGCTGGAAGCTAAAAGCTAGGACGGACAGAATCGTCATCTCTGGGTTGTTGCCGGTGCCACGTGACAGTGAGGCAAGGAATAGGGAGAGAGTGCAGTTGAACACTTGACTGCAAGGATGGTGTAGGAAGGAAGGCTTCAGGGATTTGGACAATTGGACTGCATTCTCGGGAAGGTGGGACCGATACAAGCAGGACGGGTCTCACCTGAACCAGAATGGCATCGATATCCTGGGAGGTAGGTTTGCTAGCACTCTTCGGGGTGATTTAAACTAATTTGGCAGGGGGATGGGATCCGGACTTGTAGTCCAGCTGTTTGTAAGGATGTCCAAGATTGGAGGGAGGCTGTGGAGAAGGTAGCACTGACAGGAAATACTTCGAGACACAGAGATGGGTTCAAGTGTGTATACTTCAATGCAAGGAGTATCAGAAATAAGGTGGGTAAACTTAAGGCGTGGATCAGTACCTGGAACTACGATGTTGTGGCCATCATGGAAACGTGGATAGAAGAGGGACAGGAATGGTTGTTGAAGGTTCCTGGTTACAGATGTTTCAGTAAGATTAGGGAGGGTGGTAAAAAAGGACGGGGGTTGGCATTGCTAATTAGAAATGGTATAACAGCTGCAGAAAGGCAGTTCGAGGGGGATCTGCCTTTGGAGGTAGTATGGGTTGAAGTCAGAAATAGGAAAGGAACAGTCACCTTGTTGGGTGTTTACTATAGGCCCCCCAATAGCAGCAGAGATGTGGAGAAACAGATTGGGAAATTGGGAAACAGATTTTGGAAAGGTGCAGAAGCCACAGGGTAATAGTCATGGGCGATTTCAACTTCCCAAATATTGATTGGAAGCTCTTTAGATCAAGTCGATTGGATGGGGCGGTGTTTGTGCAGTGTGTCCAGGAAGCTTTTCTAACTCAGTATGTAGATTGTCTGACCAGAGGGGAGGCCATATTGGATTTGGGACTTGGTAATGAACCGGGACAAGTGATGGGCTTGTGAGTGGGTGAACATTTTGGTGATGGTGACCACAATTCTGTGACTTTCACCTTGCGTATGCAGAGAGATAGGTGCATGCAACAGGGTAGGTTTTACAATTGGGGGAAGGGTAAATACGATGCTGTAAGACAGGATCTGAGGAGCATAAGTTGGGATCATAGGCTGTCAGGAATGGATGTCGTGGAAATGTGGAACTTTTTCAAGGAACAGATACGACGTGTCCTTGATATGTATGTACCTGACAGGCAGGAAAGAAATGGTCGTGTGCGGGAACCTTGGTTGACAAGGGAGGTTGAGGGAGGGTAGGATCAAGGATAACCCCAAGACATTTTATGCGTATGTGAGAGACATGAGAAGTACGAGAATGAGGGTAGGTCCTAACAAGGACAGTAGTGGGGAACTGTGTATTGAGTCGGAAGAGATAGGAGAGGTCTTGAATGAGTACATTTCTTCAGTATTTACAAACGAGAGGGACCGTATTTTTGAAGAGGAGAGTGTTAAACGGACTGGTAAGCTAGAAGAGATACTTGTTAGGAAGGAAGATGTGTTGGACATTTTGATAAAATTGAGGATAGACAAGTCCCCCGGGCCTGACGGGATATATCCTAGAATTATGTGGGTAGCAAGAGAGGAAACGGCTTTACCTTTGGCAATGCTCTTTTCGTCTTCAATGTCAACTGGGGTGGTACCAGAGTACTGGAGAGTGGCGAATGTTGTGCCCTGTTCAAAAAAGGGAACAGGAATAACCCCGGGAATTACAGGCCAGTTAGTCTTACTTCGGTTGTAGGCAAAGTAATGGAAAGGGTACTGAGAGATAGGATTTATGAGTATCTGGAAATACACTGCTTGATAAGGGACAGCCAGCACGGATTTGTGAGGGGTAGGTCTTGCCTTACAAGTCTTATTGAATTCTTTGAGGAGGTGACCAAGCATGCGGATGAGGGTCGACCAGTGGATGCAGTGTACATGGATTTTAGTAAGGCATTTGATAGGGCTCCCCATGGTAGGCTGATGCGGAATATCAGAAGGCATGGGCTAGAGGGAAATTCGGCCAGTTGGATAGAAAGCTGGCTAACCGGTAGAAGTCAGAGAGTGATGGTAGATGGTAAATATGCAGCCTGGATCCCAGTTACAAGTGGAGTTCCGCAGGGATCAGTTCTGGGCCCTCTGCTGTTTGTAATTTTTATTAGTGACTTGGAAGAGGGAGTCGAAGGGTGGGTCAGTAAATTTGCAATTGATACGAAGATTGTGGATCGTGAGGAGGGCTGTTGTCGGCTGAAAAGGGACTTAGATATGATGCACAGCGGGGCTGAGGAGTCCAGAAGGAGTTCAACCCTGTTAAGAGTGAGGTTGTCCATTTTGGAAGGATAAATAAGAATGCGAAATACAAGGTTAACGGTAGGGTTCTTAGTAAGGTGCAGGAGCAGAGGGAACTTGGGGGCGATGTTCATAGATCTTTGAAAGTTGCCACTCAGGCTTGCAAGAAGGCCTATGGTGTATTAGCGTTCATTAGCAGAGGGATTGAATTCAAAAGTCGTGAGGTGATGTTGCAGCTGTACAGGACCTTGGTGAGGCCACATTTGGAGTAATATGTGCATTTCTGGTCGCCTCACTTTAGGAAAGATGTGGAAGCTTTGGAGAGGGTGCAGAGAAGATTTACCAGGATGTTGCCTGGAATGGAGAATAGGTCGTACGAGGATAGGTTGAGAGTGCTAGGCCTTTTCTCATTGGAACGGCGAAGGATGAGGGGTGACGAGATAGAGGTTTTTAAGATGATCAGAGGAATAGATGGTGTAGACAGTCAGAAACTGATTCCCCGGGTACAACAGAGTGTTACAAGGGGTCATAAATTTAAGGTGAAGGGTAGAGGGTATGGGGGGATGTCAGGGTTAGATTCTTTAACAAAAGAGTGGTGGGGGCATGGAATGCACTGCCTGTGGGAGTGGCAGAGTCAGAATCATTGGCGACCTTTAAGCGGCAATTGGCTAGGTACATGGATGGGTGCTTAAGCTAGGACAAATGTTCAGCACAACATCGTGGGCCGAAGGGCCTGTTCTGTGCTGTATTGTTCTATGTTCTTTAACAACCCACTGCAAGTAATCTCTGAACATTGGAGTACATGTGTTAGGTATCATTTCCCCTTTTTAAATCCGTGCTGACCGTAACACAGTGTTCCAAGCGTTCTGTTATTACATTTTTTTACAATTGGCTCCCGAATTGTTCTCACGTCTAAGGTAATTCCAACAGATTTAATACTTTGTTTGCTCTCTACATCATTTGTTTTTAATAAGTAGGGTTATGTAACTGCTCTCCAATCCATGGGACCGACTTGAGAGTCTACAGATTCTTGAATGGTGAACACGAATGCATCCACTTCTTCCAGAGCCAATCCGTAAATACACTGGGAAGGGTTATGACACAGTTCTCAGTTCAAAGGAAGTTTTTCTTATAGAGGCAGAGGGGTAGTGTGATCAGCACTTTAAGAATTCATTCAAACTCCATCTTAAAGCCAGCCATGCGTTCTTTATTACCAGAGGTGCGTAGGTTTCTTATTTGTTATAGGTATTGGTTCCAGCAGCCCACAGTAATCTGTGACGTCGAGAAGTCGAGTTGTTGCTGAATTGGAGATTTTTCTGTGCTCCTGGATGTGAAGGTTCTGGAGGAGAAGCTGACCTGCTACATTGCTAATTAGTATTAGCTGTTGAAAATTAAGGGTTATCATCTCTTTGTCATCAATAAAGTTTGGAATGCTTTGATTTGGTTCCAGCTTGTGTTCGTATTTTTTTGACCACATCGGTATTTTGGTATGCCTAGCCAAATTCCTTCATAACATTCCAATCAGAGTTACCTCAATGGTTTCAAGGAGAAACTGGACAGTTTTGATATGTTGGAACAGTTGAGGCATAGAAGTTAAATCACATATTATTTTGCCAAGTCTTTTGAATGTTTCTCCAGTTCTTCTGTTTTTGGTTCTATTTTAACTGTGGTGAAAGAATAACGTGCGTCTTGATTACAGACTAGTCGTTTCACCATTTGCATCACGTCTGGAATGTAGAACCTTTTATTTGTCTCGAAATAAGGTAAAAGCCAGAGTCAAGGAATATCTTCTTATAATGTTTTATGGGAACAGGGTCTGGTCCGTAACAAACGTCTTCAACTTGACATAATAATTACTGAGGCATGTGCACTAATACTATCAGATCTCACTAATACAGCATTCAGCTCGATTTGGAGACATTTATCGTCAAATCTAGAGGAATACTTTTTCAAAACAATTGTTAACGTTTAATTTGTGGAGTCAACAATTCCACGGACACTATATGTGAGTGCAATGAAATGCATGCCCTTCCAAATTTATACCGTGCAATTCGCAGAATCCCATCTGATAACGAAATGAATAAACGTTGAAAAAAACGCAAAGATTCACAGTAATTCAAAAAACCCGGATCGGAAAGCACTGGCCGACAGACTGCAAGAACTGCAGTAGATTGGAACGAGGGCCCACTGACAGATCAATCTTGAATGGTTATCTGTGAATTACTGCTGTCAAATTCTACAAAGAGATATATGCCACGTTGCAGATTTCTTGAACGAATATAGGGGACCGATTTTTGCAATGAAATCAAGTGCATATTGTGATGTGGCGAAGTGGTCAAAAGTGCGGGAGTCCGTTTCAGTCGCAACAGAGGCATGGTTAGAGTCCTGCTGCTGTCAATAACGTAACCACTTCAAAATTGAAAAGGATCAGAGAAGAGTGAGAATTATGTTGCCAGGCGTTGAGAATTTGAGCTTGCTGAAGATGCTGGGGGCGTTTTAATGGGATGATCGGAGGGTGAAGGATGACCTTATTGAAGATGAAAAAATCATGAGGGCCATGGATAGGACAAACAGTCTAGTGTTTTTTTCCCTGGGGTGGGCGAGTTCAGAACTAGAGGACATATGTTTTGGGTGAGGGGGAAAGATATAAAAGGTACCTAAGAGGCAACCTTTTCACACAGTGAGTTGTGCATGTTTGGAATGCGATGCTAGCAGAAGTAGGGGGAGCTGATGCAAGTGGTGGATGAGGGTGGAGCACACAACAGCAGAGAGTTCACAAATAAACCTGACCATATATTAATTAAGGAAAAAAAAGATATGCAACAGAACTCACAATCTTTCTATGCCGAAATCTACATCCACATAAACAATTTTTCAACATATCAGAGTACTTGCAATGTGGAAATGACTTCAATAGGTTATGTCACACGGTATTTATGTCAGATAGGGCAAGTTTATTTTAAATGTAACTGTCATCATATTAATTTGGCGAATTTGCAGGAAACCGTCACAGTGGGTATTGTCAGAAGATATGATGCTCGGCACTGCCTACGTTTAGTACAACAACCGAGTAGCTCAAATATCGCTCTGGAAATTCCAAAGTGTTTTTCTGCACAGCAGTGATTATGTCTCACCTACCCAATCTCCATGCCTCAGATTCAATGTGAGACCCGTTTTGTTGCATCATTGTTTTTTCTTTATTTGAGCATGTTGGACATTTCACAAAGTGTTTTGACGATATTCAGGAACCAGGTTGGAGACATAGGTTACTTACCTGGTGAAGCAGTCGCGATTGGATCTGCAAAAGCGACTGTTTATGGACGCAATGGCAAACAGTTGCTTCCAACCCTCTGTGTAATTGATTAGATTTCTTACATTTTATGATTAGATTACTTACAGTGTGAAAATAGGCCCTTCGGCCCAACCGGACCCTCCAAAATGCAACCCATGCAGACCCATTCTACTACACCACGGGAAATTCAGCATGGCCAATTCACTAATCTGCACTTTTTTGAACTGGGGGAGGAAACCCACGCGCACACCGGGAGACGGTACAAACTCCATGCGCAGTTGCCTGAATCGGACATTGAACCCGGATCTCTGGCGGTGTGAGGCATTAGTGCTAACCACTGTGCCACAGTGCCCCCACTACTTGTGACGCTTTAACACACTGGACCCAGTCGTACAAACAACTTTATACATCGACCCTGAATCTCCTGTCACTGAGCCACGATTGCATTCAATACCCCAGCTGTGATATCACCAAAGTCCTGCACAATTCCACCAAGACATTCATGTTCTTGTACCCAAATCCACTCACTGCGAAGATCAGCACACCACTTCACTTAATCTGCACCTGCTCAATGTTCAGAGATTTGTATATCAGGATGTCCAGATCTCATTACACCTCCCAGTTTCAAGTGTAGCACCATCCATGTTTTTTACTTCTGAACTGATTCACTGATTCAGATATTGTGAAAAGCTGGGGTCCAGGCATGTCTTTTTTTGTCTACCATACAGTTCTCTCTCCGTGACATTTCACCATCCACAATGTCACGAGTCGTAATGGTTTCATGCTAATCTATTCTGTAGGATTTATCAAAAGCCATTAGAAAAGGTCCAAGAAAACTACACCCTCTGGTTTCTACTAATCAATGACACTGTTTGCATCCCCGAACAATTCCAATAGTTTGTGCAACATGATTTCCCTTTTGGCAATTCATGGTGATTCTGCATAATACTTCATTCTTTTACACACGCTCAGTGAGTAATTGTTTCATAATGGGCTCGCGTACTTTGGCCAATGCCAACATCAGGCAGACTGGTCCAAAATTCACAGTTTTGTCTCTGCATCCCATTTTAAACATTGAGGCTACATTAACAAATCCGCAATCTGTAGGAACTATTCCAGAATCTATCGAATCTTGAAAGATGACCGCTAATGTTTCCAAAGGTTTTTTTTAATTCCTGATGTATTCTCCGATATAGATTATTAATATTTATGGATTCATCAAACTTTAATCCCATGAAGTTTTCACAAACCAAACATCCATATTCCTGTACTCAATTCCACTCATTGAGTAGACCAACATACCACTTGACTTCTTCACCACCTGCGTGCTGATCTACTGCGACTGATGTATTAGGACGTCTCATGACACCTTCCCACTTCCAATCTGTCACCATGCATATTCGATCCAACTTTAATCCATGAAATTTCCTCAAACTAAGGAAGACATCCGTGTTGCTGTACACAAATCCGCTTACTGTGAAAACCATCATACCACTTAACGTAATAAACCGAATTTTCTCCATTTCATCCTCCCTCTGTAGTCTGTGATCCTAACATTTTCCTATGTACAAAGATACAGAATGGAGCAAATGTAGCAATGTCATTTCCTCTTACTGTCAGCGGTACTTTTCAATATCATTTCCACAAAACGATTTTAGATATGAATGATGAACTGCAAACACTCTCTTTGTGACGACATTTAATTTCCTATAGTCTACGCAAAATCAAATCAAACTGTTTGGGCGTGAGGATTGGTTAGGAATCAATGCTACAGGAGAATTTCAATGACTCTGAGAGTAGAATCAAGACGCCCTCTGTCCGGTCTCTAGATTGTCATCAGTAATTTGTCTATTTTAGGTGGGTTAAATCACTCCCAAGTACTTGTTTCAGCCATTGGAATTCCTTAGGAATACAAAAGTAATACGGCAAACATTTAGCTCAGTTGGCTGGGCTGTTGTTTCACAGAACAGTATGATACCAACAGCGTGTATTTAATTCCCATTCCTGGTTTGTGGTTAACATGAAGGAATCTCCTTCCTCATCGGAGCTGTGGTGGCCCTTCAAGTTGAACCACCACCAGCCGCTTCTCTCTAATAAGAAACCAACCTCTATAGCGTATTAAAGCTATGGCGAAAACACGAAGAAAGCAACAGTTCGATTGTTCTGGGCAAAAAAAGAAAATTCTGTGTTCATTCAAGACACAAGGTTGGTATAATGCAAGAAATAAAGGCAAATTTAATTCTGCGAAGGACAGTAATTAAATGCATGTTATACTCTATTAGAAGACAAGCAGCAGTTTTGATCACAGGCACATTATTCAGGATTCCTACCCAAAGGGACCCATGAACTGACAACACCTGCCATAGCCTCCCTGACAGCTTGTTTGGAAACTTTGGAATGCCAGGATTTCCAGCTCCCCATCGAGGGAAGGACCGTTTTAAAATGTGTACAATTTCTGAGGTTCTCGCCTTCGATTCTCTTGCCTCCAAATAGCCCTGTGTTTGAAAGGTTTTGCTCTGATAGCGTCTGGTTGGCATTTCAACTCTCGGATGTCTTTATTGAGATGATGTTCTTGTTTGATTTCTCTATTCAGTATCTCTTTTCTGCCTCCGTGGTTCTTGGTTCTGAAGCTGTTGGGTAGGCCTGGAACCTGTGGTGAAGCTCTTTATCAAAAAAAATATTGTTGGAAAGTCTGTCCGTCAGGTCATATGAGGGCTACTGTTTATAGCCCCGTTTTGTACCCTCAAATCTATGTTGTCCATTTTGTTTCTGGTATTCTCCTGAAGGTCAGTTGCCTTCCTGACAATTAATATGTGCGAATGCATTTTGATTGACGCTGAATGCCCGATATCTCTGCGAATGAATTGAGTTGAGTGTCCATTATCCACATAGGTTCAAAAAGGCCATTATATATAATGTGAGGTGTAAAGGTCAGTTTCAGTCTAGAATGTTAGGCATGGTTGATTTCTGGTGGAGCTGTGAATTGGAAATCAAGGGAGAACAATGGTTCCAGGCAGTCTTCTATGTGTCTGCGTGTTTTTTTTTTCCAGAGCTCAGCCCAGCTGCTTCTTTGTTATTCAAAATCCAGGGTTTTAGATTAGAGGGATGTTTTGCTCAATCCGACACAGGAGAACTCCAATTACTCTGGCAGTTCAATCATTTCATTGGTTAATAAGTTTGAACTTCACTTATTATTTGGCCCAGTTTCTCCAGATTTAAACAAAATGGGCTTTGTTTTATTGGGACTGAATTACCTACATCCGCTTCATATTCGATTAACGTGGTACATCCAAGTGTATATTTAAACGACTATACATTGATGTAGCATTAGACCTTTCGACCATCGAGTCGGCTCTCCCATTCTGTCATGTTTGAGTGGTTTGTCACCCCCATTCGCCGACCTTCTTTTCATTATGTTTGAACCCATTACCAATCAAGAACCTACCTGTTTCAGCCTGAAATACACACAAATTGGCCTTTGCAGCCCTCTTAAGTGATGTGTTTCACAGATTTACCAGTTGCTGGCTGAATAGATTACTCCGAACCTCAGTTCCTAAGGGTGGTCCTATCACTCACAACCTGTGCCCTTATATCCTAGTCTTTCTGAGTCGTTGACACATCTTCTACAAGTCTACTTTATTCAGGCCTCTCAGTAATCTATAAATTTGAATGAAATTCCACATCATCCTTCTAAACTCCATTGAGTACAGAACGAGCACAGACGTCAGCCACTCCTCATATAAACGTCTTGCATTCTCTGAGCAATCTTTATCTGTGCCTCTATTTGTCATTCTCCAGATGCAAAAGTATGGTGTCTGAATTCTCCACCATTTATGAGTTTGTTCATCTAACAGGAGGAAATTCATTTTGGGAATGGCCCATTTCTCTATGACTGTCCTGCCTTTACTCATCCACTTCTCCACTACACTCACTACTTGACACACCTACACATGACGGAATGGTTCCTTAAAAACTGGGAAAGGGATTAAGGATGCTGCTTTCAACACATGGTGAGGTTTACCTACAGCTTGACAAGTTTTTTTTTATTCATTGATTTGGGTGGATGCGGGTGTTCCTGAGATAATATTACTTGCCCGTCATATTTTACCCTTGAGAGGCTGACTTCATGAACTGCTGCAGTCCACCCGGTGTGGGTTTAACCAGAATCACATCAGGGAGGCAATTCCAAAATTTGGGCGCAGCAACAGATAAGGAACGATAATACACTTTCAAGGCAGTTATGTGAGTGGCTTGCGGGAGAACCTGAAAGTGGTGGAGTTTGCCTATATCTGCAGACCTTGTCCTTCGAGGTGGAAGTTGTCATGGGATGGGAAAGTGTTGTCTGAGGATCTTTGGTGAACTTCTGCTGTGCGTCTTGTAGATAGTACACACTGCTGCTGCAGAGCGCCAGTGGTGAAGGGAACGGATGCTTGTGGATGCAGTTTCAATCAAGTGGGTCCCTTTGTACTGGATGCTACCAAGCTTCTTGAGTGGTACTGGGGACTGAACTCGTCCAGGCAAGTGGAGAGTAATCCATCACACACATAACATGTCCCCTGTCGACTTTGGCAAGGATTTTAGGAGTCAGGTGGTAACTTGTTGAAATATTTCTTGCCTCCGACTTACTCCTCTTTTTATGTGGCGAGTCCAGTTGAATTTCTAATCAACGGGAACTCCCATTAGGGATGCAGTTTTGATAATACAATTCAATATCAAGGGGGGATGGTTAAAGTGTCTCTTATTGGTGATGGACGTTGGGTGGTATTCATGTAGCACAAGTGTTAATTGCCACTTGTCAGCCGAAGCCTGGATATTTTCCAGATCTTGTTGCATTTGGACATCAACGCCTTCACTATCTGAGGAGTGGAAAATGGTACTGAACATTGTGCACTCATTGGCAACAATACCAACTTATGATGGTGGGAAGATCATTCATAAATCAGCTGAAAATACCCCGAGGAACACGTGTAGCGATGTTTTGGAGCTGAGATGACTCAGCTCCAACAACCACGGCCATCATCCTTTCTGTCCGGTAGGACTCGAAACACTGGCATGTTTCTCCTGAAAACAATTGTTTCCAGTTTTTTTCTGTTGATACTTGATGCCACACTCAGTCGATTGCAGCCTTAATATGAAAGGCTGTCCCTCTCAACTCACCTCTGAAAATCAGTTTGAACAGAGGCTGAAATTACATCAAGACTGATTTGTATTTATAGAACCCAAACTGAGCGTCACTGAGCAGTTTGTTGATGAGCAGGTGCTGCTTGATTGTGGTGTTGATTACTCCGTTCATAACTTTAATGAGGGTCGAGTGAAGTCTGACGGGCTATAATTGGCCAGAATGGATTTATCCTACTTCGAATGTACAGGACATACGAGGGCAATTGCCAACTTTCTCAGGTCGGGGTTGATGTTCTAACTGTACTGGAACTGCTTGGCTGCGGAGTGACAATTTCTCGGATGAAAGTCTTCAGTGCTGTTACCGTAATGCTGTCAATGTCTGTAGGTGCGTTTCCGCCGACAGGAGGAGAAGAATCAGTATGCAGGCAGAACTCAGTAAATTGGAGGTTCATTCATGTGGGAACGAGTTCCATTACGTAGAAGGCCAAATGATCTTACCTGAATCTGGGCTCGACGTGCAAGCTCAGTTATACACTTTGTCTTTCGCTAGGATTAGAAGATAGATCAATGACATACTCTAACCTGTACAGGACGAAAGAAGCATTTATTTTAAGACACTTCTATATTACAATAATAACAATCAACGTATTTACAGCGCTTCACGCCTAATTCATGAAACCAACTTGTTAAAATTCTAATCAATGTAGCGAAACGCTATGGGTAGCCTCAGTTTCCTATGACTTCATGGTGTTTATCAGGTAGTATAATCTCGAGTCGTTGAGGACTTTCTTTGGATATTATTCATTCGCATTCCGAAGTGACTGGCTGTAACTCCCTCAGATCTCTTTCAGACTTCATGACTATTAACGACAGCTTGATTTCCTGTAATCACTGAATTGCATTCATTCGTAACTAAGTGCGAAAAGATTTGTAATATTGATTTCTGTTATAAACTGTTAACGTCATTAAACTCTTTCAACTTCAGATTTTTGGGGTTGTTTCCATCAGGGTGTAAAAGAAAAATGATTTTCCTAAAGGTAGTTAACTTCACATCGAGGTCTAAATGTTTTGTTTTCTTAAATACGTTATGATGCGTTGGTTTATATAAATCTACCCGCACAAATCGAGAATTTCTTGCTGGAACTTTTTTGAAATGTTCTCAGTAAACTCATAGAAACATTATTAATTTAGCTGTTATACTGATGCCTGCTCAGGTAATTTATAAGCTACATCTTGTAGCTGGTCTTTCTGCTTTTAGTGGCGTAATTGTTTTTTCGTTAGTGTGCTGAGATCATTTGCTTGTTTGTTCCTGAGCATGTTCTTAATATAACTGTCCAGGACAGCTGCTGCTCACTTTACTGGCTTTAGTGCAGTTTTGGTCAAAGGTATCATTGTTTCCTTTATTTAAAGACATGGACAAACTGTTCGTCTCGTTTATCCCTTCACATCAATCTTCTAATCCGAAAGCATGCTGCCTCTTTCTGTTGGTCAGCCAATTTGTGTGTGAAGACACGGACCATTTTATTACAAGCACGTGCGTGTCACCCGACAGTCTGCGACAAGTGAAATGACTCCATGCAGAAAACCACTCAAAGATGTCAATTCGTGACCAGTGTTCAACTGAAGAGAAACTCAGATTAGAACGAGTTCTCATTTCCTGAAACGATCCAATTGAAAACTATTTCTTGTGAGAACCACATGCGTTTCAGCTGATGTGAATGGAATCTCGTATTTCACAATAATGTGAGTAGTAGGACGCTCCAGTTCCATAGCCATGTTTTTGACCTGGCTCGTCCACCTCTCTTTTCACTTCAAACAAAACTTAACCAATTCTTGTCTACTTAATTTTCTCCAGTCCCTAGAGTAATGCACACCCCACTAATATCCCCGGGCCTTCAGAAGCCTTGTTATATTTGTAACGTCCTCCGGACCGTTCAGCCATTCTGATTTCTGCCCAGAATTCTATTCCATCTTTTCATAGAGGCAAGTTAAATAACAGAGCAAATATATTAAAACAGGCCAGATGTACCGATCATACTGTAGGTTTAGCAGCTGAGTGACCAGGATTGGAAATTGAAGGATGGTAAACATATATTCAGGTAGGGTAAACAGGCCAAGACTGTGAAGTAGATTTGTGCATAAAGGATACGATCAGTAGTTGTGAAATTATCCAATTTACATTCTGCTCTTCCCAGCCCTGGGCCGTCACCCTGATGCATCGATCCTGTCAGACAGTGGTAACAGCACATGTAACAGGCTCAATGGGAAGATTGGTCTCCTCATGTTTCTGTTTATCAGGTTCAAGCGGCTGAATGGTCCCTCCTGTTCATGTGTAGGAGACTCTGGAGGCTGAATGACCATCTCCGCCTCTGTAACAATCATGGTAGGCTAGACGAATTACTGTCTATTCTTCTGTAACAGGCTCGGGAGGCTGAATGACCTACTCGTCTTCGTGTCTAACAGGATTGTAGCTGAGTATGGCCCTCCAGCTAAGGCTCCCTGCTCCGAACATTATTTTTCTTTTCTTCCTCTATTTTCCTTCTTTTCTCCATTTTTATTCAATTGCACTTACCCGGAGGTGAAGGGATGAGCTAGAGAGCCCTCGAGCCAAAACTCAGAGTAGAGGCCAGCACAGGGAATCACTCACGGAAAAGAGGCTGGCGCAGGAAATTGAGTCAGAGCAGAGGCTTGTGGGGGGAACCCAGTCCTGGAGAAAACTTACTTTGGAGCAGCTGAGAACCATACTGTAGGCTTGAAGCGGACTGGTGACTGTTGCTTTGACTTGGAGCTAGTGCTGTCGATCAGGACACATGTGGAAACCCTGCGCTGAGCTCCTGCTATGTAGCATTAATTCGTAATTTGTCTTTCTGACTGTAAGTTCCACCTTTGTAATTGTCATATTTCTGAAGGACACTATGAATCACTGCAAAGTAACAGTAACTACTTTTCTTCTTTATTCTGCACACTTTTTATGTAAGTTTGTACCTAGGTCCTTTGTACATAAGATAGCGCCACTTGAGGCAAGACTATAAACTGTACTCCAGCACTGCTGTGATTGAGAACATGTGCCAATAAAGGATACTCAAAATAAGGGATATTCTACTAAAAGACGATCAAACTCTAACAAAATACAGAGACGGAATAAAATCCTTCTGTAAGTCTGTAACAGTCACGAGGTATTAAATGACACAGCAACCAGGTATTTCGAGCAGCTGTTCAACTCTCAGTTAGGGCGGTCCCTTCTTTCTCAGTTACCCAAACGCAAGCAACACAATGTACTCCAAGTGTTCTCTCAGTGAGACCCCGAAAACCTGCAGTAGCTTTTCCGAATGTTTTGAAACATTGCCTTTGGAAAATGTGTGAATATTCCAGTATTCCACCTCTCCTAGTGGGTAAGCTCGAATGGTGTCCCTGTTTCCATCTGGAAAGGCACAGTGGGGCCGAAATGCTGTCCTCTGTTCCCGAGCAGCAGCCACAATGCTTTGAATAATGTCTGAATGTTCTGAAATATTTGAGTATAGCGCACTTAAAAATAGGAGCTGTCTTACACAAAGTCAATGAACACAACATATTGTTACCCTCGGTTATGCATTCTAAAAATTCACCCCACTTATCATTTTATGCAGCTAGTTGTTACTTTATCCCAGTCATATTGAATATACAGTATGGAACATATACAACCCTGCACTGTTCTGGCTCTACTCTCAAAAATAAGGAAGAAAAATTAAAATGGTTGAACGATTTAAGGTCCATCCCTCAGCAAAACTCAACTATTGCATCTAGACCCAGGAAATGTTACCTTTTATGTGACATCAAAAGCGATGGAAGTAAGGGGTTAACTGATCTGTTTGTTTGGTAACTGTGATTAATGTCAGTTTCCATGGTTACTAATTATTCCAGTGAAGGGTTTCGAGTTTTTCTTTATAAACGGGTGACGTTCAAACTGTTTTCCCGTACTATGAACGTGAGCATAAACTAACAGAGAGCAGTAGTTCCATAGAGAAAGGGAGGGAAGAGATCAGAATCTGGGAAAATTGTACTCGGATGTTCTAACAATGGTTCAGAATGTGACAACAATAGACTGGAATGTTGCAACAATGGACAGGAGCTTGACCTGGCATGTTTGGTACCTTTCTAAATATTATGGTGGAATGTCATATTCGAAGCGGATCCAAACTGTAATGACGATTATTCAATATATTTATTATCCTATTCTGGCTGTTGTTGGTGTCCCTGGTAAGTCTCACTGTCATGTTTGTTTCTGTCCACATATATGATTTTATTACTGTTCCTTTTATGTTCTGTACATTCCTTGCCACTATTACACTTCCTGTTGACTCTCTGAATTCAGACATTCACTCCACAAACCACGGCTAACCGTATAATTGAACTTGTTTATTCACTCTCCATCTAATTGATTCTCGCAGTGTCCACCATGGGAGACGATGTTTACCTAATCATTCTCAGCTAAAAACGTTGTCCAATTGTATCACTGTTCTTATTACTTAAATATCGATTTAAAAATCTCAAACCAACAGGTTATATTCCAATAGGTAAATTGGACGCTCACCAGCTTTTGGAGTGTCTCTTCGAAAGCGAGTGTGCTTCCAATTAAATGTGTTGGACGAGAACCTGGTGTTGTGTGATTTTTAACTTTGTACACCCAAGTCTAACACTGGCGCCTCCCAAATCTTAAATATCGAGAACATTCAACTCACTGTCTTCTACTCTGATCACAAACTACATTTTCTTCCTCTGGCTCCATCTCATCCCTGGACAATATCTGAGGATGAAACACACGAATCGCGACTCTTGTTATCACATTGGCCATAACCTGATAATTTCTACTTCTTACAATTCACACGTTCCCATATACGTTATGGGCGAATCCCGTTTGCTATTTGACCCTTGAACTGTGAAATATAATCTAATGGAGGCTCATATTCTGACACACCTGAATCTTAATACTGACACAAGAATATATCGGTCGATTTTCTACGTTGTGTAACGGACATCACGCCAAAATTACATCGAGTTGAAAGTATAGACGCAATTTACTGTCAAAGTTTGCAATGCTCCCCATGAGCTGAGCAGATAGCCCAGTTTACTGAGAAGTGCGCGATCATCGTCAGCACAGCTATCCATGGTGGGCTGTCATCTTGCCTCAGTATTTGGTATTTGATCTGTTTATGTGAGGCTGACTAAGAATTTGATGGAACGCATCATTTCGACTGACCTGGCAATGCCTTTATTCAAACTTCATGTGATTTGGAACCTTCAACATCTCACTCCACAAGGAAGTCTCCATCAATGGTTCCTTTTCCCTTGCGTTTCCTCGAAATCGTTCAGTCAATTGACTATTTCTAATTTAATCTGAATCTCCCCATTTAAGTAATGACTGCCTTTTACGCTGCATGAAAACAAGGACAGGTTATGTTTCGTAATATATTCTACCTTCCAAACTGTTTTACATTGAATTTACCTGTTTATATCTATTTTCAGATTCTCTGTCTTCTCTTGATAATTGAATTTTCTACTTATGTTGACGCCATCGTCAAACATAGTGATAATGCATCAGTTCCACTCATCCAAATCACTGATATAAATTGCAGCACTTGACACTGTGTGACTCCCCTATTTACGTTCTGTCAAATTGTCAAGAATAATATATCCCGAGTGCCTGATTCTTGACTGATATCTAGTCCTCGGCTCAAGGGTCCAGACGACCTACTCCAACGACAGTTTCTTATCTTCTTATAGATTTCATCACTATCCACATCTCTACTAATTTGCATGTCATCCGCAAACTTACTAATTAGTCCATCTGTATTTCCATCCACACCAATTGTACATATAACAAACAGCGAGGTCCCAGTACTGACGCTTGCAAAATACGACTGGCCACAGGCCCCCAGTGAGAAAAGAAAACAGCCCACACAACTATCTACGTCTTCTTTGACCAAATGAATTTTGCCTCCAACTTGCCAACTCAGCATGGATTCCATGTAACTTAAGCTTCTGAGCAAGTCTACGATGAGGTACGTTTTAACATACTTTAGTATCTCCATGTCGACAACATACACGGCCGTACCACTATCAATCACCATCGTCACTTCCTCAAAGAACTCAATCAAGTCTGTTAGACTGCTTCACATGGAGTCATGCGAGCTAACTGTAATAAGTCCATGCTTATCGAAATGCACGTCAACAAGGCTGTTAGGAGTTATAATAGAGACATGAAAATAAAAGTGCTGCCGTAATCAGATCAACCATGATCCTATCAAATGATGCACCAAGCTGAGGGATGGAATAGCCTACTCCGAATTCATATGTAAACAAATTTTCCTGATTTTAGTAATAGGTGTACGATTCTTAGTATACACTGTCCGAATCTGTAGCCCAATTTTCAACATAATACAGAGAACAGAGACCATGACAGCGCAGTACAGGCCGTTCTGCCCTCGATGTTGTGCGGTCAGGAGGAACCAATCTGAAGCCCATCTATTCTGCACTATTTCGTTTCCATCCATACATTTATCGAATGAAGACTTAAATGTTCTTAAAGTTGGCGAGCCTTCTGCTATTGCAGACAGGGCATTCCATGCTCTGACGACTCCGGGAGTAAAGAAACAACCTCTGATATGTATATTGAATCTATCACAACCCAATTTAAAGATATGCTCCTCACTATCCGAGCTCAATGGCTCTCACTATCTACCGATCTACACCTTTGATTATCATACATGTCTCATTTAAGAAATCTCTCGACCTTCTTCTCTCGAACGAAAACAGCGTCAAGTCCCAAATCCTTTCCTCAAAAGACCTTCCATCCATTCCAGGCTTCATTTGTCGTAAACCTCCTCTGAACCCTTTCCAAAGCTTCCACGAACTTCCGATAATGTGGTGACCAGAACTGTAGGCAATACTCTAAATGTGGCTGCACCAGAATCACTCAATGCATCTAGCAATAAAAGCTAATGCACGGAATGCCTTCTGAACATCCTGATCTAGCTGGTGGCAAAACTATCAGGGATCTATGTACTTAAACACAGAGACATGCCTGCAAATCTACACTGACAAGAATGTTACCATGAGCGCAGTACTCTTTATTCCTGATTTGTAGATGCCAGTGTTGGACTGGGGTGAACAAAGTTAAAAATCAGACAACACTAGGTTATAGTCCAACAGGTTTAATTGGAAGCACACTAGCTTTTGGAGCGACGCTCCTTCATCAGCTGATAGTGGAAGGCTCAATTCTAACACAGATTTTATAGCAGAAATTTACGTTGTGATGTAACTGAAATTATACATTGAAAAATTGATTGTCTGTTTAGCATTTCATCTGTTAGAATACAGTGATAGTTTCTCTTCTTTCATGGGTAAATCAGAAACTTTTCTTTAAATGTTGGATTCTCGGGTTAGCTGTTAACGATGGTGATAGCTTGACAATATGTTAAAGCTGTTGGCCCCCTGTGTTCTCTGTCTATGCCATGATGTTCAGATTGAATTTAATCCACAAAGTGAGATAACTCCAGGTTTGTGATTTACTTATGAAAGAAGTGAAACTGTCACTGTATTCTAACAGATGAAAGGCTTAGCAATCAACTTTTCAATGTATAATTTCTGTTACATAACACTGTCAATCTTTGCTATAATTTCTGTGTTAGGATTGAGCCCTTCACTATCACCTGATGAAGGAGCATCGCTCCGAAAGCTAGTGTCCTTCCAGTTAAACCTGTTGGACTATAACCTGGTGTTGTGTGATTTTTAACTCTTGATTCCTGTTGTTCCTTTCAAAGTGAATTAACTTGGACTCTTCTACATTAAACTCCATTTTCCACGACATAGCCCAGATCTGCCGGTTATCTATGTCCCTCTATAATCTGCGACATTCTTCAATACAACCCACAATTCCACTGACCTTCGTGTCTTCCGCAACTTTAATACTCATCTTTCTACTCCGCCAATTAGGTCATTTATAAAAATGACAAACAGCAGTTGCCTCAAAACGGATCCTTGCGTTACACCACTAGCAACGAAACTCCAGGATAAGCATTTCCTATCAACCACCATCCTCTGTCTTCTTTCAGCTAGCCATTTACTGATCCAAACCGCTAAATCATCCTTAATCCTATGCTGCATTATTTGGTGAAATAGCCTACCGTGCGGAGCCTTAACAAACATCGAACTGAAATCCATATACATCACAACAACCGCATTACCCTCATTCACCTGTTTGGTCAGCATGGAAATGAACTCAGTGAGGTTTGTAAGGCAAAACTACCCTTCACTAAACCGTGCTGACTACCTCTCGTCAATTTATTCCTCTCTAGATTATGATAAATCCTATCTCTCAGAACTTTTTCTAAAACTGTGTCGACAACCGAATTATTTCTCCCTGGTGTATCAATAACAGAGTTATCTCCACTCCTCTTCTTCAATAAGGAAACAACATTTGTTCTCCGCTATTCTTCTGTGAAAACTCCTGCAGGCAATGGCGATGTAGAAAATTCAAACCCGAAGGGTCTGCAATCTCCGACCTGTCTTCCCAGTGTTTGCTGAGCTAAGTCTCATACGGCGAGGGGATTTATTTATTTTCAATCTTCCCAGAATTGCTAACACCTCTTCTTGGGAACGAGGTTGTTTTTCAGACGGGAGGCCTTTATCCAGTGGAGTGCCACGAAGATCGATGCTAGGTCCAGTAGTTTTCATCATTTATATAAATGATTTGGATGTGAGCATAAGAGATCGCGTTTGCTGATGACACCAAAATTCGAGTTTTAGTGGACAGCAAAGAAGGTTACCTCAGATGACAATAGGATCTTGATCGGATGGGCCTGTAGGCTGAGAAGTATAAAATGGAGTTTAATTCAGATAAATGCATTTTGGAAAGTCACATCTTAGCAAGACCTAATGGTAAGATCTTCGGGAGAGTTGTTGAACAGAGACACCATTCAGTGAAAGTTCACAGCTCTTTGAAATGGACTCTCTATTGATAGGATAGTGAAGAAGGCGTTTGCTATGCTTTCCTTTATCATTCAGAGTATTGAGTACAGGAATTGGGAGGTATTCTTATGGCTGTGCAGAACATTTGCTGGACCACTGTTGGAATATCTGTTCTCACTCCTATCGGAGAGATGCGTGAAACTTGAAAGGGTTCAGAAAATATTTACAATGATATTGCCATGATTGGAGGATTTGAGATGGAGGGGGATGCTGAAAAGGATGGGACTGTTTTCCGTGGAGCGTCGGAGGCTGAGGGGTGACATTATAGAGTTTTACAAAAGTATGAGGGGCATAGATAGGATAAATAGACAAAGTCTTTTCCCTGGGGTGGCGGAATCCAGAACTAGATAGCTTAGGTAAACGGTGAGAGGGGAAAGAATTAAATGAAACCAAAGGGGCAACTTTTTAACGCAGAGGGTGGTGCATGTATTGAATGAGCTACCTGAAGAAGTCATGGAGGATAATAAAATTGCAGCATTTAAAAGGCATTTGGATGGGCATTTGAATCGGAAGGATTTAGAAGAATATGGGCCAAGTGCTGGCAGGTGGAAGTAGATTGGGTGGTATATCTGTTTGGCGTGGATGGGTTGGACCGAATGGTCTGTTTCCAAGCTGTACACCTGTATGATTTTGATTCTATGCCAGCAGTAGCCGGTACCTCAGTATTCTCCTCGACAAAATTGTATCTTTCAATTGTGAATACTGACGGAAAACATTCATTTCACACTGCCACATCTCCTCAGACTCCACGGACAACTTGTCACTAATATCCTCGATTGGCCCTAATATTTCTGAATGCTTTCTTTTATTCTTGATTTACCGATAGAAAGTTTTCGGGTTTTCTTTGTTACCACCTGCCAATGAGTTCTTCATTTCCCCTCCTGGCTCTTCTTCTCATTCTCTTTAGGTCTTTTCTGGCAAACGTGTAACTCTCAAACGCCATAACTGAGCCTTCATGATTCATACTTATATTACCCTCCTTCTTCCCATTGACAAGAGATTCAAGTTTTTTAGGGAATCATGGCTCCTTCGTTCCAACACTTTCTCTCCGCCAAACCGGTACATATTTATGAAGGACACGCAGTCGCTGTTCAGTGAATAATTTCCACATTTCTATCATGCCCATCCACTGCTGTTTCCTTCCCCATCCTATGGATCCCAAATCATGCCTAAAACATCCCATGGTTGCATTTCCCTACCATTAACTTGTGCCCTCCATTGTACATCTATCCCTTTTCATCGTTAATATAAACATAACCAAAGTGCTCATCTACCTCCAAATCTAACACTTGGCCATGATCATTACACATTACAAAATCCAATGTGGCAGCGTCCCTTGTTGGCTTTTCGACATAATATGTCCAGAAACCATCTTGCAGACATTGGTCAAACACTGACTCATCTATAATACTAGAACTATCGTGTTTCCAGTCAATATTTGGAAAGTGAAGTCTTCCCGTAACAACTACCCTGTTGCTCTCACTCCTATCCAGAATTGTTTTTCCTGTCCTTTCTTCTAACTCTCTGGAACTATTCTGAGCCCTGGACAGAACTCCCAACAGGGTAACCTCTCCTTTCCTGTTTTCAACCTCATTCGATTGTGCCTCAGTAGACGAGTGTTCAAACATCCGTACTCATACCGTAATACTGTCCTTGACTAACAATTCCAACTCCCCATCCTTTACCATCTTCTCTGTTCTGACTGAAAAATCTGAATCCGAGAACCTGAAACAACCATTTCGGTTTCTGTTCTATCTGTGTCTCCAAAATGGCCACAACATCAAAGTCCCAGACACCAACCCATGAGACAAGCTCAACCACCTTAATTCAGATGTTCCTGGCATTGACATAAATACACTTTAAAAGCATCTTCCTAATTGCCCATGAACTCTTACGACCTTGAAACCAGAATTCTGACCTCACTACTCTGAACGTCCTGAAAACAGGAACTACAATTTGTGCCCACCGCCCCTCGCTGAATTAACTGAAACCATACCAAATAGCATTAGCAAACATTCCCACCTCAGGAAATTAGTACCCCTCTGGTTCAGGTGTAGACCATCCTAAATGAATAGGATCACTGACCCCAGAATGAGCACTACTTATTCAGGTGTCCGAGCCCCTTTCTGATTTTTCTCCTACTAAGCTTCCACACTACCTCCCTGGATTTCCGCCATAAATCCCCATCCCTTTCCTATCTATACCGATAGTTCCACTGTGGACCACGACTTGAGGCTTGTCCCGCTCAACCGAAAGAATCCCAACACAAGATCCAGGATTTCACTTACCCTGACACCTGGCAGGCAATGCAAAAAGCTGAGACTCTCTCTTTCCCACAGAACCTCCCATCTGTCCCCCTAATTGCAGAGTCCTCAATTAGTACTGCTCTGCTGATCTCCATTTTGAGCGACAGGGATCGACTCTGTAACCCATTTATTACCGCTCATAATTCGTACCGCCCCAACCGTATCCACACCAGTATTGAACTAAGAAAATCGCAAGAATAGATTCTGATTTCATTCAACATTTCATAAATATGGCTGAAATGCTTTGGCTATTCGCTCGGCAATATAACCTAACTCTCAGGTTAAGCAGTGGGGTCCTAGTAGTCAATGAAGAACAGAACAACCGCAGAATGAATTGGTGCCAGTTGCTCAGTAAAAATTTTGCATCTGCCCCACCGATGTGAGCATAGTGATCTGTTATCCAGAGAATATGACACATGCCTCATGCACACACAAACTCGGGATGTACTGAGAATAACCCCCATCTGCTGTGAGAGGTGCAGTAGTAGGACTGAACTGGCTTTGGAGCGATCCGGCACAAATGCGATGGGATGAATGACCTGCACAGTTTTTGCAACCACTCTCAGATTGTGTGATAATCCCACGAAAAGGTTTTCCTTATTTAGTTCGCAGATCATGAGAGCTGCCTGCGAATGTCTAAGGCTATGGCTATCGGTAACTACAAATGCAGGCCATCACTAACTTTGAGCCCTTTAATTGAAAAATGTCTTTTAATCATTTTTTTTTAGAAAACGTATAACACTCTTCTGGAATCAGGTAGCATTTGAACTATGATCGTCTGCCCAGCTGAGTGACACTTCTACTCTTCTCAAGTGTTCACTCCTTCTTATTCTAAGATTGGTTAAGTCTGCAATAAGATGTGATGTGTGTGGCTTTCTACACCTCAGATATCACAGCCTCATATTCTCTCCTGGATTTATTAGTAGCTACGTATTTGAGCAAGAGTAGGATATTCACTCCCTCAAACCTGGTTCATCCTCCTGTACTGTGCTGGTTGCGCAATATTAGTCACCAGAGCCGCAGGAATGTGATTGACTCAACTGTTTTCTGAAATGACCTAACAAACCACTTAGTTTTCTCCATCTCTACAAAGTCTCAACAGAGAAATAAATCTGCACGGACACTTAGTATCGACATAAGCACTGAAAAGACAATTGCAGAAACAACCTTTTTTACCCAGCATAGTTCTTCGTACAAACATCTGGGGGCTGGTGTTCAACTTGGGAGAGCTATCTCACAGTTTAGTCAAGCAACAGCCTGACATAGTCTTTCTTATGGAATCACATTGTCTAGAAAATTTTTCAGCCAGTATCATCACCATCCCTGTATGCATCCTGTTCTACGTTCCACCCTGCCTTGGCTAATGAATCAGTATTCCGTCCTGTTGAACACTGTTTGGTAGAAAATCTGAGGGAGGCAATAGGACAAATTTAATTTGGGTGGGGCATTTCTATGTCCATCTCCAGGATCAGCTTGGCAGGAGCACTACTGATCTCAAAGCTTGGATTGCAAAAGACAAAGCTGCTAGAATGGGTTTCGGCAGGTGTGGAGAGAATCAAGAAGAGGGAAAAGCATCTTGGTCCTCAAAATTATACATTGACAACTGCGTGTTCAAATTCCGCCTTAATTGCGTTTGCACATTTGCTGACGACACCACAATTGTAGGTCAGAATTCAAACAACAGCGAGACAGTATACAAAAAAGAGTGCTTTGCAGGACGGTGTAAAGATAGCACACTCTCCATCAATATCAGAAAAAATGAAGGAGCCATTCATTGACTTTCGGAAGTGGTGGACAGGACACACACTTGTCTTCATGAATGATGCTGAGGCAAAAAAGTACAGAGTGTCAAGTTCCTGGGAGTAATGATCAATTACAATTTGTCCTGCTCCAGCCATGCTGATGCAACTGTCAAGAAATTTCAAAATTAAAAATCGCACACCACCAGGTTATATTCCAACTGGTTTAATTGGAAGCAGTAGTTTTTGGAGTGCCACTTCTTCATCAGGTGGTTATGGAGGACACAATTGAAAGACACAGAATTTATCGCAGAAGTTTACAATGTGATGTAATCTAAATTATGCATTGAAAATTATCTTGATTGTTTGTTGACTCTTTTGTCTGCTCGAATACCATGATAGTTTCACTACTTTGTATGCTGCACAACCACAACCAAAAGGAGCTGCGCTTCGAAAACCAGTGCTTTGAATTAAACCTGTTGGATAATAAACTGGTGTTCTGTGATTTTTAAATGTGTGCATCCCAGTCCAATACCGGCATTTTCAAGTCAAGAAAGTACAGTAACTTGTAGGCTTCCTCTGGAGGCGAAGGAAAGTTAGCATGTCCATAAAGACGTCTACCAATTTTATAGATGAATCGTGGAAACTGGCCTCTCTATGTGCAACACAGTGTGATTTGGCGTCTGTTCCTCCCAATATTACAAGGAATTACAGATATTTATTAACACAGTCCATTCCATTTTTTAAAAACCAGTCATCCATTCATTGACTCCATACATGCGTCCTGCTGCCACGGGAAAACAACTAACGTCGGAGCCCCTCCCACTCAGGTTATATTTTCTGTCCATCAGGCAGAAGATATAAACGTTTGAATGCACACACAAACAAATTCAGGAACAATTTCTTCCCTTTTTTTTAGACTTTTGAATGGACTCCTCAAATGTTAATTTTGATCTCTCTCAGCACATTCTCTGCAGCTGTAACATTGTACATAACACTCGGTTTGCGACCCTTATGCACTTTTTATGTTCTGATCTGTCTGTAGAGCAGGAAAAACTACACCCTGGACATGTGACAACAATATTATCAAACTCAAACTAATCCTTACCTATATGCCAGCTGCAGATGCTTCTGTCCATGATAGTAAATAGGATCTCCAAGATTGACTAATGCACATTCCTTGGATTGATGAAGTACTGCCTTCAAATTGCGATCTTCCTCATCGTGTTCTGTAGCACACAGACCTAGTTAAATGTGACAGACTTTGAACAGATTTAGCACCTCAAGTCTGGCTATCCATGAGACGCAATGGGCATCAATAGCAGCAGAGCTGTACTTCAGAACAACCAGAAACCTCATGGTCGGAGTATCATTATGTCAGTCATGATCCTCAAGGCATGGAATCCACCCTTATTCAATGGAGAGTGCACAAGAGCATACCAGGAGAGTATCAGACATAATTAAAATGGACGTGTCCACCTAGTGACGGTACCAAATAGGACTAATTGCACACCAAAAAACGTAAGCAGTAGATGAGAGAATTAAGCATGCCCACAATCAACAGATTAGAACATCAATTACGAACGGGAACGTACAGTGGAATAACTCATTGGAGGAGGAGGAGGCTCGACAAGTATCTCAACCCTCAATGATGGAAGAGACCAATGCATCAGCGGAAAAGATATAACTGAAGCATTCGCATCAATCTTCCAACTGAATTGCCAAATGGATGTTCTACCAAGGCGTTCTTCACTGGCCCCAGCATCAAAGATATCAGTCTTTATACAACGCTAAAAATCACGCAACATCAGGTTATCGCCCAACAGGTTTAATTGAAAGCACACTAGCTTTCGGAACGATGCAACTTCATCCTTCACCCTTCATCACGATCACCTAATGAAGGAGCGTCGCTCCAAACGCTAATGCGCTTCCAATTAAACCGGTTGGACTATGACCTGGTGTTGTGTAATTATTAACATCGTACACCCCAAGCCAACACCGGAATCTCCAAATCAGGTCTTTATACAATTCGATTCACTACGTGATATCAAGAAATGTTTGAAGCAGAGGATCATGCAAAGGTTTTGGGCCCTGATAATATTCCAGCAATAGTACTGAAGACTTGTGTTCTTCCAGTACAGTCGCAGCACAGGCATACACCTGACAAAATGGAAAATTGCCCATATATGTCCTGTACTCGAAAAGCAGGGCCCATCCAACTAGGTTGATTACGTCCAATTTTTCTACCCTTGATAAGCAATTTAGTCATAGTAGGCATCATCAACAGTGCTAATCAAATAGTGCCTGCACAACAATAACCTGCTCGGTGACGCCCATTTTGAGTTGCGCCAGGGCCACTCAGCTCTTGATCTTTTTGCAGCCTTCTTTCAAACATAGGCAAGTGATTCGAGAGGTAACGTGAGAATGACACGCCTGACATCAAGACTGCATTTGACTAGGTTTGCATCAAGGAGTAGAAGCACAAGTGTAACCAGTGAGTATCAAAGCAAGCTCTCCGTTTCTTGGAGTCAATCTTGGCATATAGGACGATGGTTGAGTGTGGTGGAGGTCAGTCATCTCGGATCTCGTACATTACTGCAGGAATATTTTTGCGTAGTGTCCTTGGCCAATAATCTCCAGCCGCTTCTTCAACGACATTCTCTCCATCATATGGTCAGAAGTGGGGATGTTTGTAATTGAATGCGCAATGTTCAGCACAATTTACGGCAGCACGTTTCGATTCCACGACCAGATGACTGTCTGTATGGAGTGTGCATATTCTTCCTCTGCGTGAATTTCCTCTGGCTGCACCGCTTTCCTCCCATAGTCCAAAGATATGAAGCCAGATGAATTGGCCATTGCAAATTGGTCACAGTGTTCAGGGATGTGTAGCCGACGGGAAATTAGCCATGGGAAAAGCGGTATTCTCGGAACAGTGTGGTGGGGTGTGTTGGGCATGGTTACTCTTAAGATGGTCAGTGTAGATATGATGAGCCGAATGGCCTGCTTCTACACTCTAGTATTCTTTGAGTTTCATTTTTCAAATACTGAAGCAGTCCATGTGCAAGACTTGGGCTACGTCCAGGCTTGCGCTGCCATGTACCAAGTAGCATTGCATAGCCACACACATGCCAGGGAATGACTGTCGCCAGTAAGAGAAAATCTCACAACCGCACCTTGACTTTCAATGGCGTTACCATTACAATTGTCGTAATAATTGTGATTATCAATCCCGTGGCATCAACGTCCTTCTGGTTATCATTGACCAGAAACTCAAATGGACTTGCACATAAAAACAGTTGCTACATGCTACATTGGGGCGGTACGGTGGCAGAGTGGTTAGCAGTGCTGTCTCACAGCGCCAGAAACCCGGGTTCAATTCCCGCCTCAGGCGACTATCTGTGTGGAGTTTGCACGTTCTCCCTGTGTCTGCGTGGGTTTCCTCCCACAATCCAAAATATGTGAAGGTTAGTTGAACTGGCCATGCTAAAATTGCCCTTAGTGTTAGGTGAAGGGGTAAATGCAGGGGATTGGGTCTGGATGGGTACGCTTTGGGGGGTCGGTGTGGACTTGTTGAGCCGAAGGGCCTGTTTCCACACTGTAAGTAATCTAATCTAATGTGCAGGTCAGAGCCAAGGAATACTGTGATGAACAACTTACCTCCTGACTCAGTAAAACATCTAGAACACCATACGTCAGGAGTGTGATGAACTAATCTCTATTTCTTTGGTTGTATGCATCTACACGAACACTG
Source organism: Chiloscyllium punctatum (assembly GCF_047496795.1). Lineage (NCBI taxonomy): Eukaryota > Metazoa > Chordata > Chondrichthyes > Orectolobiformes > Hemiscylliidae > Chiloscyllium > Chiloscyllium punctatum. The sequence continues at coordinate 46,600,712 of NC_092773.1, read as the reverse complement.
AGGCAGCTTGAAATCATCCAGGACAAAGCAGCATGCCTGATTTGCATGACGTCAACAAGCGTCCAGTGACGCTCATTGGCAGCAATGTGTTTCATGACAAGATGCACTGTGAAACTTCAGCACAGATCTTTATACAGCTCCTTCCAAACCAGCTATAATTTCTGCCGAGATGGTGAAGGGCATCGATACATCAAAACATCAGCACGTGCAAGTTCCTCACCAAGACACACACCAGCCTGACTTGAAAATATGTCGTTGTTCTTCACAGTTGCTGAGTCAAAATCCCGGACGTCGGTTCCTAAGGGACTGCAGCAGTTCAAGAAGGCTGCTCTGCACCATCCTCTCAGGTGCAACTAGGGATGGGTATGAAATGCTGTCCAGACAGTGACGCCCTCGGCCCATAAACCGAGGACGTTGATGACAAGCGACTGAGGAACATTTTGGGAGGAGGTCAGATTCACTGCAATGCAGGAGTGAGTGCAGAAGAGCTGGTGTCAGTGAACAGTGTGAGGACGACCAACAAAGTCTGAGAAGCGAATGAAGAGGATTCTGGTAGGAGTTGTCTCAGCCACTGCCCAGAAACAAATAACAAAGCAAACTACAGCAGAGTGGCTATTTTAGAGCGGCCAATTTGGGAATGGCTGCTTTGTGGTTGAAATTATGCTGGACGTCTAAGTGTAGGCAAAACTGGATATCGGGCTATGGTTAGGAGGACGACCAGCAGTGAAGTAACGGAGTCGAACGAGGAAGGTAGGAGAGGGAAAGGTAAAATCAAAGGAAATTGAACTGTGATTCCACGGGCAGCAAGTAAGTGAGTGGCTGTTGAATGGTGAGTAGCTTTTCTTCTGTGTTACTTTCCCTTGGCTTTGCTGCCACTGTTAAGGTAACTTAAAGGTTTAAATAATGACAGAATGTCCCAGGGTCGTGTCAAACTCCTCCTGTATAATGTCTGAATTGAGATTTGCTTCAGATGACCCTGACCGATTTGTGACCATCTGCAACTTCTGTCTGACAGCTTTACAGGTCTGGAGCTGTGGTCAGGTTGACTGATGGATTAATGGAGTCCTGCAGAACGGAGAAAGGCTCTTCTGCCCAAACTGGTCAATGCCAAACAAAATGCCCACTCACACAAAACCTATTTCGCTGAACATATCCCATATCTTTCTAAACATTTGTTATCCATGCACTTGTCCAAACGCCTTTTGACTGTTGTTTATGTATACGAATCAACCATTTCTGCTGGTACCATATTCACTATGCGTAGCACCCTCTGTGTAAAAGACTTGCCCCTCAAATTCCCTTTTATTCTTTCCCCTCTAACATTACACAATACTCCAAGTGCAGCCTCACCAACGCCCTGTACAACTGCAACATAACTTCCACACCCAGTGTCCTGACAGATGAAGGCCAGTGTGCCAAAAGCTTTCTTCACTGCGCTGTCTACTTTTGACTCCACTTTGAAAGAACCGTGCACCTGAACTCAAATTCTCCCTGTTCACTGCATTCCTTCAGACCGAAACATTCGCCATAGAACTCCCACCCTAATGTGACTTTGTAAAATGCAATACCTCACTCTTATCTATATTATCTATATTTATTTTTATTTTCAATTTCTCATCCAACTTCCCCAGTTGATCCATATCCTGCTGCAATTTCTGATAACTTTTCTCACTGTCCATTATACCGTGTATTTTCGCGTATTGTGCAAACTTACTAATCATGTCTTGTACATTCCCACCCAAATAATTCAAAAAACATAAGCTAATTAAGTCCCTCGACCAAGCGAATACGGGAATTGAGAGAAAAGATTGCTGCGCCACTGGTGATGATCTTTGTATTCTCACGGTCGACTGGAGTAGTGACAGATGATTGGAGGGAGGCGACTGTTATTCCCCTGTTCTGAAAAGGGAAAAAAAATATTCCTGGGAACTGCAGACAGTCAATCCAATGTCGTTGATGAGCAAATTATTGGAGAGGACTTTGACAGAAAGGATTACATGGAAAATGATAGATGATTACAGATATTCAACATGGATTTGTGAAAGGTAGTTCACGGCTCACACGCATTGTTGAATTCTTTGAGGACATGATTCAACACATTGATGAAGCTAGAGCAGTGGATTTGGTGTAAATGGATTTCCCGAGCCGTTTGAAAAGGCTTCCCACGTTTGGGTCATTTACAAACTATGGAGCCATGGCACACGGAAGTCTGGCTGTGTGGATATAGAATTGGTTGATGCATAGAAGACAGTGGGTCTTAGTCGATGGAAAAAACGTTTCAGACTGGAGCTTGTTGATTGGTAATGTTCCACAGAGATAACTTTTGAGATCTCTGTTCTTTGTGCGTTTTGTAAATATTTTGGATGAGGACGTGGACGGGTGAATTATAAATTTTACCGATGACGTTACGTTTGATGGAGTTTTGTAATGTGTAGAGTTGGAGGTTGCAACGGGACATTAACAGGATGCAGAACTTGTCTGACTAGTGGCAGATATACTTGAATCTTGAAATGTGTGAAATGATTCATTTTGGAAGGTCGAATGTGAATACAGGATACAGGGTTAAAGGCAGGATTCTTGACATCGCCGTTCTGGACGACGTCAGACTATTCAAAATATTTTCACGCAGGGAGCTTCGTCCAGACCTTTGCAATTTGTTTCCTCCGGTTAAAGTTAACCTGAGTAAATAAGCATTTGTAAACATAAAAACAAACATAAAATGACACACTGAGAAACAAAGAACAGAATAAAAAAGACCAACAGAACTCCGTCTATCCAAACTTGATTCTTTTCTATTGCTTGGAATATATGCAACAGTCCTAATAAACAATCCTACCTTAAAATCCTTTATAAATTGAACAAATGCTTACACGCTGAAGATCGAAGAGCAGGAGCAGAGAGAGAGCACGTCCACACAAATGAACTCCAAACTAGTTCTGAACTGAACTGCACAACTGCAGAGCTGACCACTCCCCTTTCAATATACAGATAGTTTCTAAAACATGACCACTTTGGCCTGAAGTCTCATGTGTTTATAAAAAAACAAAAAGGCATCCCTTTAATCTCTGTTTCCAAACCAGACTAATCGGAACTGAAAAAAATATTTGCGACCTTTCTGAAAAAAACAAACTTGTTCAATAGTATACTTGAGAAAACAAAATAATTTTTAGGAGAATGTAACCAGATTTGGACACCTACCCCACCCCCCTTAAAAAAGAACCATCAATGCCAAAAGTTGTCTTCATATTTAAAATTCTTCCAAATTCCAGTTAGTTGTCAAAACACACGAGTCTTAAAGTCTCTTGCTCCATCGTTAAATACTTCTGATGATAGTTCAGCTTCTTGGAAAATTGTTCGTTTTCTATCCCCTCGTCATCCACCTGCAGGAGAACCGCAACAACATCCACATCACTGGCATCGACAGTCACATTGACAGGCTTCCTGCAATCCAGTATGGCTAATACGGTGGCAGTGGTTAACTCAGTTTGTAGTCTGTCAAACGTCTTTTGGTATTCCCTGACTTCTGAAACGTCTTGCCTTTTTTTTCAACAATTCAGTGAGTGGAGCAGCCACACTGCTAAAATTTGGCACAAGTTTTCAGTAAATTCCGCTCGATTCCAAGGAACTAGAGTATAGCTTATTGCATTGACGGTGTGGGAAATTTCTGAATTACATTCGTCATCGCATCCCGTGAGGCCATTTGTCCATGTTCAATATAATGGCACAGGAAAGTGTATTGGGCATTGGCAAATTCAGTCTTGCCTTCGGTAGTCTGTCGAACAATTCCGAGAAATGCTGTAAATGTTCCTTCTGTGACTGACTAAAAGTCACACGTCATCAATATACACCACACAGTTAGATAATCCGAAAACTACTTTTTTTCTCTCAGTCACTGAGACGTGGCTGGAACGTTTTTAATACGAAATGGCATACCTTTGAAGAGATATTGTCCATTTGGCGTTATGAAAGCCGAAATCCCCTTAGCTCTTTCTCACAGAACTACTTGCCAGTAGCCTTTGCGAAAGTTCAACTTAGAAACGTAAATTGCTTGGCGAACGTTTTCGTCACAATCCTCCAACTGTAGAATTAGATATGCATCAGTCTTTGTAACGGCGTTGCATTTTCAATAGTCAACACATACCCATTGGGTTCCATCTGGCTTTGGCACCATGACTATGCGTGAATTCCAGTTACTGTAACTGATTTCGATTATGTCATCTTGCAGCATGTGCTGTATTTCCTTCAGAACCTATGCCAACTTTTGCGGGTTATGTTCATAAGAATTTTGCGTAATAGGAAAAGCATCACATTTAAATCATGCATAATTGGATCAGCACTTCCCAATGTATTTCTGCATATCTCCCCATTTGATAGCAATAATTATTTCAGTTCATTTCGATTTTCCTGTGGAAATTAACTCAACAATTTGACCAAATTTTGGCAATTTCGTCATTGCGAATTTGATTAAATGAATGTCCAAATCGGAATCGTCTCCACTTGGTTCTTCTTTCCTTCGCTGTCAAAATAACTTTGAGAATATACACAACGCATTCTGTGGGATTTTTCCCATCTGGAGGCCTTTTCAAGTTGTTCACCTCAATAAATTTCTTCTCGATTTCATAAGGTCCACTCAACCTTGCTTTTTAAGGGTGGAAATGGCACCAATAACTTATCCCCAATTGTAAGATTGCGCATTTATGGTTTCGTACCCGTTCCTGTTCCATTTAATGCTCTGATCATTTTAAATGTTGTCTAGCCAACTCTCCAGTTTTATTTCATCGTTCTCTAAAACTTGACATAAAGTCCAAATGGATGGTCTCTGAATTCTGACTCATAATTTCTCTTCAACCAATTTTGACTGGTCTCTTACTTCATGCACAAAAAATAATTCAAATGACTGAATTTGGTCGATATATTGCATGCATCTCTCATCAGAAAAAAGTCCATAATGAAGCTGCCTTATCCCATTATTCTGGATAATCCTGACCAATAGCGGGCAACATGATCTTTCCTGATTGATGCTACCTGTCCAGCGCTCCCTGCGATGCTCGATGGTACACAGTAGATTTGAACTGCTTTATTCCCAATTTATCGATGACATTCTTGGATAGTTTGGATGCGACGTTTGATACTTGATCTAACTGTTGACAGTATCTCGTAAAAAATAATTAATTCTACTGCAGCACTTTTAGCTGTGATATTACGTCATGGGAATGCCTCTGGAAATCTAGTCGACACATCCATTTTGTTGATAAATACTTATTCCCACTTTCTGGTTGATGTAGTGGGCCTACACAATCTATCAAAACTCTTCTGATAGGTTTTTCAAATGCTGAAATAGGTATTAAATGTGCAGATTTATTACTGCCTGTGGTTTTTCGATTAGCTAATATATGTGAAATGTCTGGGAAGGTTCAACGACACCCTTGTGTAGTCCAGGCAATAAAAAATATCTTTGTATTTTCGCAAGTGCTTTCTTCAGCCCTAGGTTAACGCCAAGTCGCAGTTGATGCATCACTCGCACCACCGCCTTCTGTACCCTAATGGCCAAACAACTTGATGAATCTCTGCTCATTTCTCATCTGCTTGAATGTGTGATGATTTCCATTTCGACATGAAGGCATCAGTTGTTAAGTAACAATACACAGAGATGCTTTCACTTTTCTTGTCTGTAGATGTTTTCCGTGACAACTGTTACAACATCTCATCTTTCTGCTGTAACTAAATTAGCCGAGCAGAGTCAACGTTACTGCATGCTTACCTATTTGCACCCATTCTGTCCCTCTTCGCTGATCAAAAACATTTTGGATATAGCTATTTCAGCTTATTTATCATAGACTTCTCTCTGATTTCGTCTGTTTCAGCTTGTGCTTTTGTGATCTTGTGACCACACAATCAGGGAAACATTCTGCATAAACATACTTCATGAGTTCAGTTGACTGCTTCCCCACTGGCTTTTCAATCACGCCTACCGCTGAATCACCTCTATCATTAGCAAGCACAAATTGTATTCGTGGAGCTGAGAGTTTGACCAGTCAGCCTACCACAAATTCTCCACTCTTCTCTGGAGTCGCTAGCCTCACTTCACCTAAATGAGCTCTTCTTGTCTCACCATAAATTTCTGTTGCCAGTACCTTTTCTGGCAATTGTCCCTCTGGAGTACATATTTCCTCATCTTTCAGCATTACAGACTGAGATAATCCTGTTTCTCTTAATATTGTAACCCATTTCCCTGCTACTTCTGGCCTATTTGAATAAACTTTCCCCTTTCATGTATTCTTTTAAGCAAATCCGGCACTTTCTCCCTGACCAACCTCTGATCATCTCGTAGACACGAAGAAAGTTGTTTAACTTGCATTGTGTTTTTGTTAATTGTGCAAAAAAATTTCAAGGCCTGGCCGTTTTCCTACATCTGGCTTTCTCCTAGCTCACGAACACTGTGATTTCCTGTGCCCCACTTTATTACAATGAAAACACCGCATTTTGATCTTCTTTGCTCCCCTCAAGGTTTTTCTTTACCGTGTGGTCGGTTAATATTCTGATGTTCACTGAGATCTACCTTTCCCTTTCCACGTCAGAATTTCTCTTTCCCACAATTTCGATCCCTCATGCACTGTGTTTAATTCTGGAAGCCAAACCGAGTTTACGGATCCTGCTCATAATCATCAGAGAATTCTCCTGCTAACATTGTCACTTTTAACTCTCAGCTCTTCCACGGGTTTGCACTACTTCAGGCAGTGAATTTGAATTTCTCCAAAATAATTACCTCTCTGAGGGCATCGTAGGTTTGTTCTCTTTTTAAAGCTCTTATCCGCTACCGAAATTACTGTATGTGATCCTTACAAACGCAATATTGGTTTGACCTGTCCGCAGGCTTCTCGTAATAGTTCATGTGAACTGCACATGGTCTTTTTTCAACTCCTCATGCTCCCCAGGTACCTCCTCTGATAAGGATGCGAATAACTCACGAGCCCTATCTCCAAGGTTGGTTTGTATCAACAAATCCCACATTGCCGCTGGCTAATGCATCTGATTAGCCACCTTTTCAAATGAGAGGAAAGAGTCTTCCTCATCTTTCTAATCAAATTTTGGAAATGATTGAATATAACCGTTCACAAACAGTTTCTCACTCTGTTTCTGAAAACCAGGGCTTTGCTCATCCTCACTCTCTTGCTTGTGAATCATACCCTCAGTCTTTATCTCCAGCCTCTTCAGCTGACTTTCCCTTTGAAGTGTCAGATTGAAGTTCAAATGTTCTTTTCTTTTCCTTTCCCCACTCTTTCTTTACTCCCTCTCTTCTGCTGCTCTCCCTTCTTCTCTCTGTTCCGTCGTTCTCTCTTCTTTCACTCTCTTCTGCTTTTAATCGTAACTCAATCTGTTTCATTTCTTGCGTGCTTTTCTTATCTCTCGTCTATAACTCAAACTGCTTCATTTGCAATTGAATACCTGCTGCCTGTATAGATTCTGATGGTTTCTCCAGCAATTTTAAATGCGAAACTACTGCTGTAATTATCTCTACTTTCCTCACATAAGCAGGCAGTTCCAATTCCAGCTTGTCTGCTAATTGTTGCAACTTGGTCTTTTTCATCTTTTGCAAAATTTCCAAAGTCACCCCATCCAAATACATAAAGCTTTTGGCGACTGAAAGAATCATTACTATCCTAAACGCTGTCCACCCAAGAAAAGAAAAATCCGAACTACAGACACTGGCAATTACTACTCACTGTAGAAAACCTTGCAAAGAGCCCGCCGAACTGTTATGAAATCAATTAGACCAGTCAAACCATTCTTAAGCAGGCAGCCCAGACCACAACTTTGCAATTCGATTCGATACTTGTACAGTGAAAATAAGCAGAGTAAGATACCTAGGTTGACTGCCTGGTTGTAAAACACACACAATGTATTCACAAATTTACACAATGAAGCAGAAGGAAAAGAAAAACGATCGCTGACGGAACTCAGCCTATCCAAACATTAATTATGCTGTTCCAAATATATGCAATAGTCCCAATAAGCAATGCCCCGAAATATCTGTTTAAATAGAACAAATGCTTACTGTTTGAAGTTAGAAGTGCCGAAAGAGAGAGAGAGAGCTGTCTACACAGCTGAACTCCTAACTAGTTCTGGACCAAACTGCTCAGTTAGAAAGTTGATGAACCGCCTTTCATTTTAGAGGTCACTTCTAAAACATGACCGCGTTGGTCTTATGACTTCTTTGTTTACATACAAAGGAATGTCTCTCAATACCCTTCAATATCTGTACCATGCCAGACGAATCTGAACTGGGAGATGTTTACGAAACCTCTGATTAAAAAATCAACACAATATCCTTGACAAACGACACAGTTTTCAGTAAACATGTCCAACTTTGTGACAGTCTGGATGAATAGAGAGATCTTATAGTCCATGTCCATCAATTCCTCAAATTTATCATTCCAGTTAATAAGGTTGTTATTATTTCGTATTGTTTCTTGACTTCCATTTCCTGGGATAATAGGTTTAAGAACTGCTATGCTATTTTACAGTTCTATAGAACTCTCCTTCGAGTGCACTTGGCGTATTGTCTGCAGTTCCATTAGACTCATTACACGAAGTATGTGCACGTTTTAGAGTGAGCGCAGAGCGGATTTACGAGAATACTGGCTGGACTGGAGGGCATGTCTTATGAAGTAAGGTTGGGCAAATTACGACTTTTCTCATTGCAGAGAAGAAGAATGAATTGTGATGTTATCTAGATATCCAAAACGATGAGAGGCATAGATGGACTATGATTTGGAGATGTTGGTGTCGGACTGGGGAGTATAAAGTTAAAGTCACGCAACACAAGGTTTTTGGCCAAAAGGTGTAATTGGAAACACGAGCTTTCGGAGTGCTGCTCCATTTTCAGACTAGGTAGCCAAAGACTTCTTCCCAGCGTGGAAATGGCAATTGCAAGGAGGTATAATTTTAATGTGAATGGAGGTAGATTTAAGAGAGATGTCAGAGTTTGGTTGTTTACACAGAGAGTGGCGGGTCCTTGGAATGCACTGCCCGCGTTGGCAATAGAGCCAAATACATTCGGGACTTTAAAGCGACTCTTGGAACGCACATGGAAGAAAGTGCAATGAAGCTGGTGTACAGTAGGATAAAAGATCGGCACAACATCGAGGGATGAAGGGCTTGTACTGTGCTCTACTATTCTATGTACTAATCCTCTACAGCACATTCGAAGGGCTGAATAAGAACGAGGAACATCAGTCGGAAAATACTCCTCTTCAAGTCTGCTCACGGCATTGAATATGATCACGTCTGATGTCATTCCAGACATATTTCCATTTCCCTGCTCGCTCTCCATAACCCTTCGTTTACTCAATGTACCAGAACCCACTGCACTCTGGACATTTACACAGATTCACAACTCTTTTAGAGAATTAAGATCTCGTTACACCTATATTAAAACTGCTCCACGTTATCCTAAAATCATGACCTCTTGTTCTCGATTGCCTCACGCGACGGAATTTCCACTCTACATCTGCATTTTCAATCACCTTTGGCATCTCACATCCTTTACTGAGATCCCCTCTCATTCTTTTAAATTCCAGAGAATGTTGGCCTGAAATGCTCAATATCTCTTCATACGACAATCTCTTCATCTTTGGAAGCAATCTGGTTGTTTCTGAACTGTGTCTAACGCAGCTAAATTCTTTCTCACGTCAGGGTTCCAGAACTGCATATCGTGTACATTTGCCGTCTCACGAATGTCTTGCAGAGTTGCAGCAAAACTGTCTTACGTTTGCACTCTATTCCTTCAGATATAAACTCTTAAATTGCATTTGCCTTTCTCTTTACCTGCTGGACTGCATGTCAGCTTTCTGTGATATGTACGAGTAGACTCATATAGTCGGAACTTCAGCAATTTTCGAAAATAACGTATCTTGACATTCCTCTGACCAAAATAGAAAAAAAATTAAACTTATCTGCTAATTATTGGTCCATTCATAATATCCATTTATAAAACTTTTGTTGTAAATTTCTGACATATTATCTGCAATGCACTTTTACACCGATGTTACTTGCAAGTAAAAATGAAGTTATGGTATTTCGTAAACCCTAATCAAAGTTATAATACAGATTTTAAACAGTTGGTGCCTGAGGACCGACATTTATGGCACCCGAAATATTGCCCACCACGAAACGACTAATCTATTCTGTCCACGGTGGTCATAATTTGGAGACGCTGGTGTTGGACTGGGTTGTGCAAAATTAAAAAAAAACACATTAGTTAGAGCACTACAGATTTATTTTGAAGCACTAGCTTTCGGAGTACTTGCAGAATTATATTTAACTTCGCTGAAAAACTGAATGAATCCATGTAAGATTCTGTAAATCCATTTTCTGTATTAGAATCAGTCTGATCATTATGACATTGTCAGCCTTAGGAGGAGTTAACGCCTTCAATACCTTACCTGGGCTGACATGACACCAATTGTTAAAGTGCACGTGACAATCTAACATTAAATAAAAATGTCTTGTGATTTACATATGAAAGATCTTAAAGCAACATGGTCATTATAAAAGACTTAACAAACAATCCGTGTATTTTCCAATATAAATTTAACAGTTACATCCCACTCTAGACTTCTGTTATAAATTATGTGTCTTACAATCTAATTCCCTACAATCACCTGACGAAGGAGTAGCGCTCAGAAAGCAATTCTTCCGAATAAATTTGGTGGACCATAATCTCTTGTTGGGTATTTCTTTTAACTAGTTTTCCTGAAGAAAGGCTCATGCCTGAAACGTCGATTCTCCTGTTCCTTGGATGCTGCCTGACCTGCTGCGCTTTTCCAGCAACACATTTTCAGCTTTATGTTCACTATTCCGTCGATGCATTATTGTTTGTTTCCCCAAAACTGGACAAAGCTCATGAATTGCTTCCAAAGCCACGTGCCCTTATCTGACGTATCAATCTTTTCTTGCGGCATTTTATTAAATTCCTTCTGTAAATCCAGATATTTTACAACTCCAGGATCTCCATTTTCCACGCTGTTTGTTGGAATCTGATGATTTGTAGTTTGATGTTGCAAATGCCCCGTAATACATTCCTTGATAATGAAATACAACATTTTTTTCTTAAAACACTGATTGTTTGGACACTACATTTAATTCCCCAGTGAAGATGATCCTCCTGAGTTCTTTCCTCGCCGTAATCTTTATATTTCCGTCCAATTTCCATGTGACGGGCACATGCTTTATATAGGCTGCTCCAATTTGGCTTAATCCGATCATATCTTACCGGTTTATAAAATGTATTGTATGAATGTCTTCCTGAGATTTTACATTCAGCAGAAGGAAGAGCAGGAAAGACGACCACGGGGCTGCAAGCGAGGTGAATCATTGATTTAAAAACTTGCTTCGAGGCCCAGACGCTCTATTTTGTTTTCCGTAGCAGGAAAAATGGGAACAACGACGACCGAGCTGCAGGGAAGCTAAATCACTGATTTAAAAACGTTTCTCGTGAATAAGCGGAGCACGCACTGAGCTGGAGATGGCTGAGTAAGTGAGATAACATATTTGGGAAGGTAATTGATTTTGTATTGTTCTTTATTTTTGAGGTGTCTGGAAACTTGGATATGTGGGAATGAAGGTGATGGCAATTGATTGTTCCTCCTTCAGAATGTGGGGGGATGGGTGACCCGCTTCAATTCTTGCTGACTTCATCAGCGGGAAGAGCACTCAACTCGTGGACATTGAAAACCGCGTTAAGGAACTGGAGCTGGAACTGGATGAACAATGGATCATTGCGGAGAGGGAGGGGGTTGTTGAGATAAATTTCAGGGAGGTAATCACACCTCATGGAAAAGAAGCAGGCGGACGGGTCACATTCAGGTGACGGAAAGGGAACTTGCAGTCAGTGCAGGGATCACCTGAGGCCGTTGCACTAAACAACATGTATACCTTATGGACACTGTTGTGAGATCGACTTACCAGGAATAATCCATGGGGTATCGGTGTCTGGAGCTGAGTCCCTATTGCTCATAAGAAAAAGGGGACTTTGGTGATCGTAACTCCAAAACGCTAAGTTTACTTTAGCCATGTAAAGTGATATTTATACTGCAGGGTAAAAGTTATAGATCGGGGCAAGACAATTACAATCCAATAGGGCAAGATTTCGATGCATACAATTGGGGCAAAAACTGCAGGGGATGGGCACAAATTGAATTCTGGGACTTAATCGGAACAGCTACTTGGTATCCTTGATAAGTATGTACTGGTCCGGCAGGGAGGAAGTAGTTGAGCGAAGGAGTAGTTGAATCTCTCGTCAAGAGAAAGAAAAGCCTTAGGTTGGAATGAGAAGAGAAAGCTAAGTTGAGGTGCCTTGCGACATAGTAGTGTACATGAGGGTACATGAGCAGTAGTTTTCAGAAAGAATCAAGGAAAACCCGAAGGCTTTCTACGGATATATCAGAGATCAAAAAATGACTTTCTTAAGATGAGATCGAATCAAGGGCCATCCTGGGAAGTTGTCAGTTGTGTACGAGGAGATGGGTAAGCGCGAAATTAAAGTTTTTTCGTCAGTATTCACACTCAGAAAAGACAATGTTGTCAAGCAGAATACTAAGATACAGGCGACTGGACTCGACGAGATTGAGGTTCACAGGGAGATGGTTTTAGCAATTCTGGAAAGTCTGAAAATATACTGGACTGGATGGGATTAATCCTAGGATTATCTGGGCAGCCAGGGAGGAGAATGCAGTGCCTTTGGCTTTGACCCTTCTATTGTCATTGTCTAAAGGAATAGTGTCAGAGAACTAGAAGACTGCAAACATTGCCCCTTTGAATTTTTTTTTCAAGTGGAACGGATACTTAAAAAAATACATTCCACAGATTCCTCAAGAACAAACCACGACAAGTAGATCAAACACAGCCAGAAACGCTAACCACCTTACCATACATCAAATAAGTTTCAGAAATGACAGCCAGACGACTAAGACCCCTCGGAATCCGCTTTGCACACAAACCCATCCACACTCGCAAAGAAAAACTTTCAAACTTTTTGGACCCTGTTCAACCCATGGACAAAACCAATGTCGCCTACAAACTTCCATGAAAGGACTGCACAAACACTACGTAGGACAAACAGTAAGAAAGTTAGCCACCAGGATACACGAACACCAGCTAGCCATAGAAAAGGACCCTCTCTCCCGACACACGGATGAAAAGAAACACCATTTAGACTGGGAAAACACGTCTATCCTGGGGCAGGCTAAGCAAAGACATGCCACAGGAATCCTAGAGGCCTGGAACTCCAACTACAACACCATAAACAAACGCATAGATCAATATACCATCGATCAACCCCTTAGAAAACGAGCAGGAAATGACATCAGCACAAACCCCAGGAACCCCATCCATGACAAACATATAAATAGAAAGCAGGAGACAACAGCTTCGCTTCACTTGGAGGTCGCCACTGATGATGTTACCTCGCAAGGTAATGAAACGTCTGAATATCAACCGACAGCTCAACGAGCAAACCTACACCCTAAACCTCAACCTGTGCAGAAACCGTCACAAACCTTGTCATAATGATACTTGATAAGAAGCAACAAAAAAAGACAGTGTGTTATCTCAACGTCAAGATAGGTATCGCTGGATACCTCTTCAAATCTGCCATTTATCTTTCCCGAACTTGTATCGTTCATATTCCACAGAGTCTGTTAAGATGGAGCTCAGAAATAGTAAGTAGAAGTAAATATTAATGGTAATTTTATATCCATTTCAAAGCTGCAGTACAAATGTTGGGCATCTTATACAACAGGAAATTAGTTATGTATGATTGTGGGCTCAGCAGTAATAATAGACGACATAAATTAGATCTAAATTGCGTTAGCACAAGAGTACTAATACTGTCAAAAATGGATTTAATAGTGTGTATGAAATAGTTTCCTTAAACAGTATATTGAAAACCGAGCTGGAAATTGGCCGACTTATGCATTGGTAATGTGTGATCTGAACAAATAATTAAAAATCTTTCTGCAAAGGAGTTTCTGGAAACATTGATTACAATGTATTGAACATTAACTGGCATTTGGTCACAGTTGTTTTTGTTCGAAAATAAGGTTAAAATCCTGAGCCATGCACGCCACGACTATATCAAGCGCAAGGTGGCATCAGTGAATTGGAGACGTTTATGAAATAATAGTTAATGGAATTCAGGCAATGTCTGTTTATTTGTAACAGGTGTGCAATCTGCATACATTCCTCAAAGACGAAAAAAGCAAAAATGAAAGCGGACTCAGAAATGGTCAACAAAAGAAGCTAAAAATTGTATTAGATCAAAAGTAAAGGTTCAGCAAAATACTACTTATTGGAATAAGACAGGGGATTCAGAGAAATTTAGAACAAAACAAAGGACGATCAACAATCTGACAAGGAAATGGAAAAGAAACTTGAATGCAAAATAAGAAAAGACATAAAGGACCATGAAAATATTCGATCAATGTTTGAAAGCAAAATAAAACAATGTCAAGTGTGTGAAACAGTGGGTGAATATCCGAAAAGGATGATTTATTATGGAGAACAGAGAAATTACACGGAAGGTAGAACGTTTCTTGGTGTCTGCCTTCATTGCAGATCATCTAGAAAATCTCCCAGAAATACCAACTGACCATGGGAATTAAGTGGTCAAAAAGAAATCATTCGTATCAGTAACATGGCAGTATTTGAAAACATAGCTGGATTCAGAATTGATGGGTCACGTGTACTTCATAACAGAACTTTGGAGAAAGAATCAGTCGGTATATTTACTGCATTTGTAATTATTGTGTTATTTCCTCATATATTCTGCAAAGGTAGGTAGACATACAGGACAACTGGTAGGTTTGATGTCAATCCAATTATTTAAACAGGGTAGAATAGGGAGCGTGAACGAGAAATTAGTCACCTTCTCATCAAGAGTATTTTAGAATCTTTTTGGATATTTAGCAAATAATAGCAGAATAGGAGGAAATTACGAAGCATATATGAAAGGGAAAATATAATCAACTTTTCTTTAATTGGTTGAATATCTTTCTGATGGATAGCGGCAATGGAGAAGCAGTGGATGTAATATAACCCGATATTCGGTCGTATATCTTAAAACTACACACAATGAGTTTGTGAATATATTTGAAGTGAGAGGGATTGGGACGAACATATGCAAGTGCAAAGGTAAAATAAAGGATGGCTTTCATTTAATGAAAATTGGAAGAGATTCTGCATCAGTTACATGTAGTGTTGTAGAAACTGTAACTGAGTATTATCTCCAGTTTTCGTCTCCATATCCAAGGAAACGTATAATGACCACAGAGGGCATGAAACTGACATTTTCTGGATTTATCCCTTACATGGCAATATTGTCTGGTAAGGAATTTTAACTTCTCTTTTTGAGAGATTCAAAAAAGTGATAATTGATCACAGTGAATCTTAGAAAATTCACACAGCGGAAATTGACTAAAATGGGAGTATGGACAGACAAAAAGTCTCCTCTCCATCCGTACACTTCCACCCCCACTTCCATGTACCTATCTTCTCTCAGCCCCAGCCCTTCTCATTTTACTCTCAACCCCCTTGACACCCGTGCCTCATTCAGGATGAAGGGTTTATGTCTTTAACGTAGACTGTCCTGCTCCTCGGAATCTGCCTGACAGGCTGTGCTATTCCAGCCCTACCAATATCGAATCAGGTAATAAGTGACTTGATGAAAAAACACAGCAGGGCAGGCACCAACCGAGGAGCAGGATCGTTGACGTTTTGGGATAAGACATTCATCAGCAGTCTCTTGATTCTTGGACATTCGTGATGCAGAGCTTATGCTTTAAAATATCACCTCTCCTGCTCCTTGGATGTTGACTGAACTGCTGTGCTATTCCAGTTCCACACTTTCCGACTCCAGTCTCCAGAATCTGCAGTTCCGACCTTTTCGGAGCATGGACAGGCAAGAAGATGAAGAATCCCAAGAAATTTTACAAGTCCTTCAATGTGAACAAAATTACCAGCGCACAAATATAGTTGACAAGGTACCAACGCTCTTTGCTTGAAACTATAAAATATCAACAGACTAAAAAATAGCACATCATTTTTTTTAACTTGGAGAAGGAGAATGCAGGCACACAATTTGAGTACATGAACTGTGAACAGCTTGATCAGATTGGTAAATGATGCGAGCAGGCATTGTTTTTTTCTGGATTCTTATTCAACAAATACCCAGTCAGGATGAGTTGTATCCAGGCGGAGAAAAGGGCCTGATCCAAACTTCTAAGTTGAATATGGCAACAGAGGGAGTGTCAGATGACTGAAGAACAGACGATCTGATTCCACTTTACAGAGAAAACTCGAACGGAAAGACGTGGGAATGATAGACAAATGAGTCTCACATCACATCTCATCGGACAGCACGGTGGCACAGTGGTTAGCACTGCTGCCTCACAGCACCAGAGGTGCGGGTTCAATTCCCGCCTCAGGCGACGAACTGTGTGTGGAGTTTGCACGTTCTCCCCGTGTCTGCGTGGGTTTCCTCCCACAGTCTAAAGATGTGCAGGTCAGGTGAATTGGCCATGCTAAATTGCCCGTAGTGTCAGGTAGATGTATGGGTGGGTTGCGCTTCGGCGGGGCGGTATGGGCTTGTTGGGCCGAAGGGCCTGTTTCCACACTGTAAGTAATCTAATCTAATCATTGTAAGGGAAACAATTGCAGGCAAAAGCAAATCAATCGCTATTTAGAGGGGCAAGGTTTGGTCATGGCGAGTAAGTATGACGTTATCATAGTATAATCATGCCTGGTTAATTTGGTTGTTTATTTTTCTAGGATGCCGATGTGATTTTTCAGCAAATGCTTTGACAACGTCCTGCATGGGAAGCTGATACAAAGTAACATTGCATGGTATCAATGGAACGTTGCGAAAATGCATTCGAAAAAGTCTCAGAACTGGTCGAAGTCCGCTTGTGTGCCAGGAATCAGAATCAGGAACGCCAATGCTGGACTCGACTCCTCTCAGCGAGCAAAGCAGTTTATTTCATGGAATGAAGTTTCCTGCCGAACGAGTCACATGACCGTGCATCTGAAAGCGGCATGGTCGACCAAATGTTAGTTGCAGTGATGTCCAAAGTTCAGGCAGACGAGGTGCTCCGACCATATGAAAGCTGTCGTCTTGCAAGTGGGCTAGGAAACAAGCATACCCTGCCCCTCCGATCATCCACAAAGGTTATTAGAACCCATGGATTCTCCTCATGCACCTACAGTTGAAGAAACCTTGAGATGAAATGGGCATAGCGGATGTGGCATACTCAACAAATCTACTGCTTGATGTCGTGGATCTTTTTTTTTCGGAGATGCCTCAGGTACAAGAGGCGGTATGTGAGGCTGTGAGGCAGGAGTCAGACCTGCCCCGGACAGCCTACAAGAAATTGAACAAGTCTGCATTTGGACACTTAGAGAGGGCGAGATGGAATGATTACAACAAGGTCAGCTGGCTGGACGGCATAGATTCTGAGTTCCCGATTGGGGTTGATAACCTGGTCCAAACAGAGACTCCAGATTGACAGATATAAACAGGAGTGACAGAGCGTCGACTCACTCTGAGACCTGTCTGCGAAAAAGCCAGACCATGGGCAAGTACTATGCATGTGCAAATGGAAAGTGACTTGATGAAGGGATACCAGCCACTATGAAAAATTTCAACAGTGATCGCTATATGAGAAGATAATATAAGTAATTCAACTTATAAGCAAAATGGAAATGGGAGGAGTTTTTTTAACTGCCTATAACAAAAGGGGCACGACGTTTACATGACAAAATTCGAAGAATAAAGGTAGACAAGCCCGCACCATCAAATACAGTCTTTATATTTGCAAATTGAGTGTCGGCATTGGCTGTAATATCCCAGAACACCCTCAATTAGAGGAGTGATTTGAAGACGCCCGTTTTGGATTTGGGTTTAAAAAGTGAAAAGTCACACAACACTGGTTTATTGTCCAACAGGTTTATTCGGATTCCAGGAGTTATCAGGAAAATTGGAAAGCCTCTGATGTGACGTCTGCCTCTGATATGACGTCAAAAAGAGAAAAACAGAATTCAGGAACCTTAATGATAGTTCGCCAAGCATCTATTTTTGGGATGTGTTCAAATGAATTAAGAAGGAAAGCATTGCAGGTCAACTGAGAGTCAACATTTTTTTTTTGTGAAAGGGAACTCATACTTTGTCACGTAAATTAAGCAAAACACTGCGTTCCCTGAGAGGCAGACATGATAAAGAAGAATAGGTAGATAGTATATTTGTGTTTATCTTTTCACAGGATTTCGTTAACGTAGTGCGAAATAGAAGATATTACTCAAGACAGGAGCTCATAAAATGGTGGATAATATTTTGGCATGGAAAAATAATTGAACAACACAGAGTGGAGAGTCATCTGGGACGGCATGCTGGCTCATTAGTTCGCACTACTGCCTCAAAGCGCAGAGACCCAGCTTTGATTCAAGGCTCAGGCGATTGTCTGCTTGGAGTTCGCATATTCTTCCTGTGCCTGCATGGACTTTCTCCGGGCATGCCGGTTTCATCCCACAGTCCAATGATGTGCAGGCATGATGGATTAGTTACGGGAAATATGGGTTACAGGAATTGGATGGGGAGGGGGGATTGAGTCTGGCATACTCTTCCCAATTAGTTGTGAAATAGATGGGCAGAATCACATTCTTCTACAGTGCAAGAATCTATCAGTCTAGATTAATGGAAATTCATCCGTATAAAAAAAATCTTACGAGAAGACGACAAACATCACTCCGACAGCATCAGTTACTTATATAATCTATGCTGATGTCTTGAAACGGGTAGCTGAACGAATGTTGTTCTAAAGTTTGCGAATGACACAAACGTTGATGAGCGGGCCTGTCACAATAAAGATGTAAATAGACTGCAAGGGGATAGCGGTAAGTTCAGTGAAGTCAAGAACTTTGGCCGGAAGAACCAAAAGGTAGATTTAAATAGCGAGAGATTCCCAAACTTAGTGCAGCGCAAAGGGTTTGAAACAGAAAACTAGCACCTCACTCCAGAAAGAAAGAAGATTGATTCATTAAGCAGATTCCTGTGTTGACCTACCAAGAACGTAAATAGCTGGGCGTTTATTCATTGCAGATAAAAATGAAGTGTTTCTACATCTCAGCAGAGATTCGAACTTGGGGATACAGATACAGAATAATGTACTCTCATTGAAGGCACAAATGGAAAGAAATATCTTCTCACAGAAGGTAGTACATGACTGCAATTCACAGAGCTGTGGAGGGTCGACCACTGGAAACTTTTATAGGTGCGTTGGCTGATTTATGGGTGGAGGGATGCAAGAAGTGTGGAGGGGTGCGAGGCGTTGGCACGAAAATGGACGTGAGTCATGAAGTAGATCGCCATGTTATTATGGAATGACGGGGCACAGTTAAAAGTCAGAGTTGATAAAAGACTATAAAAGCCTAACAGGTCAACAGCGTCAGAGGAGCACGAGAGTCGACTTTTTGGCACAACCATTCATCAAGACTGGGGGAGGGAAAAGGGCTGAGAAATAAATAATAGGAGCCGTTCTGTGGAAAGGTCAATGGAATTTAATAAGTGGATGCAGGTATGATGTCATTGGAAATGGTGAAGTGGAGAGGCGAGAAAGACACTTTAGGTCTGTTTTCCAAAAATTAAAGTAAATCAGTCTCGACATAATTTAAATATTCAGTCATTACAAATATTTGCGAAAGAACATTTCCACTTCAATGGATTCCCACTTTGTTAATTTCACCTCACCCCTGCTCTGTCTGAGTGAAGAGAGTGACTGTTTCCGTTTCTGCTCCCACTCCCCTCCTGGTCACAACAAATTGTAAATATAAACGCATTGGCCTCAGACTGAGTCAAGTTGAATTATAGGAATAACTCAGTCAGGTTTATTTACAGTGAAATACGCTTCTTCAAGCAAAGGTGCAAATCTGAATGATGACAGTTTTGGACCATACAAAGACCCATCGAGGATCCATCTGATCCACTCAGCTCAAGTTCTTGTATGTTTTAATAAGATCACGTGTAATTCCAAGGGGAAACTGATATATTTCCATGACGTAAGCCCTTGCTCCCAGGAATAAACGATGTGCAACATCTGTCAGGTAATAAGACAAGAATGAAAACCTCACATGCAGACCTCTGGATGTGCTCTCAGTAAAATTGGTTTCAAAGTTGATTGAAAGTACAGCTAGCGAGAATGTTTTTACGTATTGTCTTAATCTTAAAATCGTCTTCAGTTTATTACAGAGATGAGGGCAATTACTTTCCTTTTTTGGAGTAAGACCATAAGACTGTGAGGCATAGGAATACATATGAGGGCATTCAACCCATCGTGTCGGCTCCAAACTTCAGTCATGGCTGAAGAGTTTCTCAACCCCATTCTTTCGCTTTCCCCCATAACCCTTGATCCTCATTAAAATCAAATGCTATCTCTTTCCATCTTAAATATATTTGCTACTGTGACCTCCATAGCTTTATTTGACAATCAGTTTCATAGAATCACCGCTTTCTGGTTGAAGTCCTATCTCCTTATTTCCGTTCTGAAAGGTCTTCTGTGTATTTTATGGCTGTGCCTTTTGGGTTGTCACTCCGACCGATGAAAACACCTTCCCAAAATCTGCGGTGTCCAGGCCATTTAGTATTTGTACTAATTTGATCACCCTCATATTTACAAACTCCATCCAGTATCCACCCAGAGGAGTCAAATGTTCCTCATATGTTAAGCCTGTCATTCCCGAGACCATTCTCACTAATCTCATCCGAACACTCTGTAAGGAAAATACATTCATCCTGAGATATAAGGCCAAACGTTGCGCACAATACTCCAAAGGTGGCTGGACCATAGCCTTATAGATCCTCAAAGGTTTATTAGTGGTTTTATATTCAATTACTCTCAAAATATCTGCCCTCATTGAATTTCCTTCCTCACTACAACTCAACCTTCAAGTTTAGAAGAAGAGAACCCTCGTCTGAAATCCCAAGTAGATTTGCATTTCCTCATTTGGAAAATTGCCCATGCTTCTATTCGTAACAAAGCACAAAAAAGACACATTTTCCCGGGTTGCATTCCATCTGTCAATGCATTTTGCCCATTCTCCTAAACTGCTCAGATTCTTCTGCAGCCTGCCTACCTCCTCATTGCTACCTGTACATCTGCCTATCTTGTCTTTTCTGCCGACTAAGCCGGAGTACCGTCACTTCCTTGATCGAGATCATTAATTTATGATAGAATGGTACAGTTGTGGTCGCAGCACTGACCAAGCGGAACAGCACTTGTCACCGGCTGCCATCGACAGAAAGTCTCTTTCATCCTCATTCTCAGCTTTCTACCATACAGTTAATTTTCTATCCATGGTCTTATCTTGCATCTAACACGAGGGACCCTAATGATTCTCAGCAGCATCCTGGACGGCCCATTGTGAAAGGCTTTATTGAAGCCAACGTAAATAATATCCATTGGCTCTGGTTGGTCTAACCTGCTCGTTACTTCCTAAAAGAATTCTAGCAGATTTGTCAGGCATGACCTCCCCTTGATGAAACCATGTTCACTTTGTCTTATTTAAACGTAGTTTTGGGCCTTTGGAACCCTCTTCCACAGAGGCCGAAGGAGGCAGACTATTTTTGAGGCAGTTCCAGAGATATTCATGAATATCAACGGGGTCAAGATTTACCGAGAATGAGAAATGTCTCATTTGATTGCTGTATGTGAACTGTGCTTATATGTATAAATATAGGTAAAGTTGATGTAATATAGCGTTTGGTTTGCCCGCCCCCAGGAAAAAAATCCTCCTGAATACATGCGTGAAGCAAATTGGTGTAAAAAAAAACATCCTGGCGTCAACTGTGCAGAGGCAGGAAGCAGGGAGTACTCTGACTGAAAGTTCTTGCCGTAATCAGATCAGCCGTAATCTTATTCAATGTTGGAGCATGTTTGAATTGCTGTAAGACCTCATGACGGAGTTTAATTGCACATAGTTTGAAAAAAAAACAGTTCTATTCCTTCCCCTTACTTTTACCGACTGGGTGACTGATTTTTATTGAGCCTGGGGATTGTATAAATATGAACTGGAACATTCGATGAATGAAATCATCCAGAACATTGTTAAATTGATATTATCTACAATATTCCGGCAATCAATGTAAATTCTATAACTGATATACCGTAGAAAACTTGACATGTGACCTTATTTGTAAACGACTGAACATCAGTTAATTGAACGAAAGGTAAGATTCTGTGGGAAGGGATCCCATTCCAGGAAGAAGAACACACTGTTTCAAAGTTCCCCACATGTAGTTAAAGATGTGAATATGGTCTCCCTGTGTTGAAATATCTTTGCGACACAGCATCGACCACAATTCGGACTAAAAGACAAAATCTTCCCATCTCCGTTTGTCTTCAAGGAACTGAAAGGTAATCCTTCAGGACGACAAACTTTTCAGTCTTCGAATTAGGATCTGTGGAGGTGACCTGTGTCTGCTCTCCACTGATCAAGTGTATTGGAATATTCCAGAAACCTTATAGATGTGGTTCTGTGTGTTTGGGGTGGGAGTGTTTCTTGCGTTTTACATTCAATTTCTGTAAATAATTAAGAAAATGCCACTATCTGTACAGTTTGAATTATATCAGTAATTCTCTGACTACAGTGACTCACTTGAAAATCTCACTGCGTCCTCAATCAAACTGGTAAAGTTATTTGAGGTTGATGCATAATATGTTTGTTTTAATTCATTACAGTTAACGTAGTAACGATCTTCGTCCTGTTTTATAAAGAGTGTGGATTGTATCCATGTGTCAGATCGTACCTCGGGGCTATGGCAGTGGCAGATCTGCTGGTTATTATCCTCGACCTGATATTGAGACATATCCCGATCATTTATCGGCAACAATTTCGTTTCGTGTTGTCCATCCCTGTGTGTAATATCCATGCCATTCTGCTTAATGCAGCTACTGACTGTTCTGTCTGGTTCACTGTCACTTTCGCTTTTGATCGATTTGTTTCCATTTGTTGCCAGAAGCAGAAAAACAAATATTGCACTCAGAAAACGGCGGCTGTGGTTCTGGCAGCAGTGACTGTGCTGAGCTCTTTAAAAAACATTTTCTGGTATTTTGAGCTCACTGCTCGGTATTCACTGTGGAACCACCCATGGTTTTGTAAGGTAAAAGGCAATGTTCTATCTTCTCATGTCTGGGTCACAATCGAGCTCATCCACCACATTCTAACTCCGGCTCTCCCGTTTCTCCTGATTCTCCTGTTCCACGGTTTCATCGTCAGACTCATTTTAGTGACCAGCAAAACATGCAAGAGGTACGGAGCTCACACCAATGGGGACACACTAATGCGAAATCGACGAAAATCCGTCATTTCACTTCTTGTGATCTCGGCCAATTTCATCCTGTTATGGTCAATGTTAATGCTTTATTCTGTATGGTACAGAATGACATGGATTGGGTATGACTCTGTGCATCTCCCGAAATTTGTGCGGCAAATGGGATTCATGCTGCAGTTCCTCAGTTGCTGTATCAACACCGCAATTTATGTCGTGACCAATACTAAGTTCAGGCAGCAGCTGAAGAATGTGCTGAAATATCCCTTTACTCAAATTAATAAAGCAATCAAAATCATTCATTAATCACTGCATTAAGCACTTTCTCATTTCAGTGCAATGTTTCAGCGATAAAAATCCTGTTGCTGTGATAACGAACTTGAGGCAGTCCTGTTTTGTGGAACCTCACCCCCAGGTAACAGGTTCACACTTCCGCTCAGGGCCAGTGAGAAAAAGAACCATTCCACTTCCTGTATCTCAAACTAGTCCGTAAATAAAAAAAAAAGATCATTTGAAAATGACAAGCAGCAGAGAGAACTATATTGTTGTTTGTCTTTGTGTGGAAGAAGCTGAGCTGGAGAAAGACAGATCTGCCGCAAGTCCCCGACTTCAGGTAAGGGGAGGGGACCTTGGGCGAGCTCAAAACTTTGGTTGAAGTCGCTCTGTCATTGCTTCCACCTCTAAGTCACCACTCCAGCTTGACCACAAAATAGTGCATCGCTCTGTACTTGATCCCTCGCCATTCATATGCCCCTTCAACTCTCATAATGTCCCTCTGAAATTACTGCACAGAACCCCATATCCTGTCCACCAGCCAGCATTGCTTCACTTGTGCAGAGTACCCTGGCGGTGCGAGCAAGCCCTGAGTCAATCCCTCGAACTGAGGTGATTCCTGATCATCTGGAAATGCAAGGATTCAGTAATAGTAACAGAAAGTAAGTTATATTACTTTCTTTTCCTTTGACCAGCGAAAAACAGTGCCGTTTCCTTGAAGGATAATGGCGACAGGAACGAAAAATGAATGGGAGCGTTGAGATCATTTCAAAATACATTTGAAGGAGAAAATAAAGCACTCCGTGTCCCGCAGTAACAATCTGTTCACAAATACTGAGAGAGTATTGTTGGAAAACGCATGCACTTTCTCCAAGTGCACCCTGGCCCAAACGTAACCACAGAAGAGGGGTAGATAGTCCGCCATTACGACCACCGCCATGGCCCGCTGCTTGGACTTGTTTATGGCCTGCTTGGTCAGGCGCAGGAGCTGACCCACGAGGAGATCTACTGACCTGCCCACCCCACACACCACCCTCGTCCGTATTGTTTGCTCACAGATCAGGAGCATGGGGCTGAAGTGCAACCAAAAACATAAAGATAGATCGTTAAGAAAACTAAAGACGAGTGCAAACGCTCGCACCCAACATAGGCAGGGCCCATAGACTCCACAGCACCACAGAACCAACAGTTGATTTGGGAGATATGAACCACCGCAATCTCCATTCACACAGAACTAGTGCGTGGAACAACCTCCTTCCCAGAGCCCGAGGGAAAGAGGGAGAAACCTTCATCAACAGGTAGGTAAAAATAATGACTGCAGATGCTGGAAAGCATATACTGGATTAGTGGTGCTGGAAGAGCACAGCAGTTCAGCCAGCATCCAACGAGCAGCGAAATCGACGTTTTGGGCAAAAGCCCTTCATCAGGAATAAAGTCAGTGAGACTGAAGCATGGAGAGATAAGCTAGAGGAGGGTGGGGGTGGGAAGAGAGTAGCAAAGAGTACAATGGGTGAGTGGGGGAGGAGATAAAGGTGATAGGTCAAGGAGGAGAGGGTGGAGTGGATAGGTGGAAAAGGAGATTGGCTGGTTCGACAAGTCCGGACAAGTCAAGGAGACAGTGTTGAGCTGGAAGTTTGAAACTAGGATGAGGTGGGGGAAGGGGAAATGAGGAAGCTGTTGAAGTCCACATTGATGCCCTGGGGTTGAAGTGTGCCGAGGCGGAAGATGAGGCGTGCTTCCTCCAGGCGTCTGGTGGTGAGGGAGCGGCGGTGAAGGAGGCCCAGCACCTCCATGTCCTCGGCAGAGTGGGAGGGGAATTGAAATTTTGGGCCACGGGGCGGTTTGATTGATTGGTGCGGGTGTCTGGGAGATGTTCCCTAAAGCGCTCTGCTAATAGGCGCCCAGTCTCCCCAATGGAGAGGAGACCACATCGGGAGCAACGGATACAATAAATGATATTAGTGGATGTGCAGGTAAAACTTTGATGGATGTGGAAGGCTCGTTTAGGGCCTTGGATAGAGGTGAGGGAGGAGGTATGGGCACAGGTTATACAGTTCCTGCGGTGGCAGGGGAAAGTGCCAGAATGTGAGGATGGGTCGTAGGGGGTGTGGACCTGACCAGGAAGTCGCGGAGGGAACGGTCTTTGCGGAAGGCGGAAAGAGGTGGGGAGGGAAATATATCCCTGGTGGTGGGGTCTTTTTGGAGGTGGCGGAAATGTCGGCGGATGATTTGGTTTATGCGAAGGATTGTAGGGTGGAAGGTGAGCACTAGGGGCGTTCTGTCATTGTTATGATTTGAGGGGTGGGGTTTGAGGGCAGAGGTGCGGGATGTGGACGAGATGCTTTGGAGGGCATCTTTAACCACGTGGGAAGGGAAATTGCGGTCTCGAAAGAAGGAGGCCATCTAGTGTGTTCTATTGTGGAACTGGTCCTCCTGGGAGCAGATACGGCGGAGGTGCAGAAATTGGGAATACGGGAAGGCATTTTTGCAAGAGATAGGGTGGGAAGAGGTGTAATCCAGTAGCTGTGGGAGTCGTTGGGTTTGTAAAAAATATCAGTGTCAAGTCGCTCGTCACTAATGGAGATGGAGAGGTCCAGGAAGGGAGCGCGGTGTCAGAGATGGTCCAGGTAAATTTAAGGTCAGTGTCGAATGTTTTGGTGAAGTTGATGAATTGCTCAATCTCCTCGCGGGAGCACGAGGTGGCGCTAATGCAGTCATCAATGTAGCGGCGGAATATGTGGGGAGTGGTGCCGGTGTAATTACGGAAGATCAATTGTTCTACATAGCCAACAAAGAGACAGGCATAGCTGGGGCACATACGTGTGCCCAAGGCTACGCCTTTGGTCTAGAGGAAGTGGGAGCATTCAAAGGTGAAATTGTTAAGGATCAGGACCAGTTCGACCAAACGAAGGAGAGTGTCAGTGGAAGGGTACTGTTGGGGACGTCTGGAGAGGAAAAAACGGAGGGCTTGGAGGCCCTGTTCATGGCAGATGGAGGTGTAGAGGGACTGGATATCCATGGTGAAGATGAGGCGTTGGGGGCCGGGGGAACAATAGTCTTGGAGGAGGGGAAGGCGTGGGTGGTGTCTCAAACGTATGTGGGGAGCTTCTGGACTAGGGGGGATAGGACAGTGTCGAGGTCGGTAGAGATGAGTTCAGTGGGGCAGGAGCGTGCTGAGACAATGGGTCGGCCAGGGTGGTCAGGCTTGTGGATCTTGGAAAGGAGGTAGTACCGGGCAGTGCGAGGTTCCCGGACTATGAGGTTGGAAGCTGTGGGTGGGAGATCTCCTGAGGTGATGAGGTTCTGTATGGTGTGGGATATAATGGTTTGGTGATGGGGGTGGTGTCATGGTCGAGGGGGCAGGAGGAAGAGGTGTCCTCGAGTTGGCGTTTGGCTCCAGCGGTGTAGAGGTCAGTGCGCCAGACTACCACTGTGCCCCCTTTATCCAATGGCTTAATGGTGAGGTTGGGATAGGAGC
This sequence comes from Chiloscyllium punctatum, assembly GCF_047496795.1. Lineage (NCBI taxonomy): Eukaryota > Metazoa > Chordata > Chondrichthyes > Orectolobiformes > Hemiscylliidae > Chiloscyllium > Chiloscyllium punctatum. Next base: position 46,573,587 of record NC_092773.1, on the reverse strand, counting down.
AGAGGGATTGGACGGCTGCGCGTTGTGAGGGTGAGAGGTTGGAGTGTGGGAGGGGGTTCGACAGGTTGAGGCGGTTAATGTCCCGGCGGCAGTTGGGAATGAAGAGGTCGAGGGCAGGTAATAGGCCAGCGCAGGGTGTCCAGATGGATGCAGTGTGTTGAAGGTGGGCGGGAGACCTGATTGTTAAAGTGAGCTCGGAGGCGGAGCCGACGGAAAAATTGTTCGAAATCACGGCGTGTATTAAATTCATTGATGCGTGGATGGAGAGGAATGAAGGTGAGTGCTTTGCTGAGGACTGATCGTTCGTCCTCAGTGAGTGGGAGGTCTTAGGGGATGGTGAAAACTCGGCAGGGCCGAGAGCTGGGATCTGGTTTGGTTGTGGAGCTGTGAGTGGGGTCGTAGCCAGTACCTGGAATGGGTTTGATGGTGGGGGGAATGGGAGTGGAGGCATGAGCAATGATAATGTTACCCTTGGGGTTCTGGGGGGTGGGGATCGTGGCAGTGGTGTCTGTGGGGGTCATGTCAGCAGAATGCAGTTGAGTGGCACTGGTGGGGGCCGAAGTGGTGGTGATCATGACAGTAGGGGTGGCGGAAGTCACTGAGCGTGTGGCATCAGCGATGATGTGAGGGCCTGAAGTGGCTGTGGGAGTGGCCATGATGTGGGCGGAAGTGACATCATCACTCAGCGTGGGGGTGGGAGCTGCATCAGCCGCATGGCTAATGGCGTTTCAGTGGCCAGGGGAACCTTCTGGAATGTTTGAGGAGCGCTGGTTATGGAGGTTGGTGGATAAACGTTTGTTGTACTTACAGTTTTTGATGGTTGAGATTGAATTGAAATGCTGTTTATTGAGACTATGAATTCTCCTGAGGATGTAGTACAGAGTGTTCATTTGCAATTCTGAGAGAGTGTAGCCCTCAGCTGAGGCAGGACTGACTGGAGAGAGGTTCGGTACCGGCGCATTGCTGCAAGCATGGAGCGGAGGATCTTGAAGGAGAACTGTTTCTGGTTTTTTGAATCTTCAGTCTGTACTGTTTGTCCTGTTCGATTCCGAACTCTGCTGGTTTAAAGGTGGTCCGGAGTCCGAGTAGGATAAGTTGATTACGGAGGCAGGCGCTGAGGAAGCAAAGGTGGCTGTGGTAGCGTGTTTGTTTCACGACATGGTTGAAGAGCTTCAGAGCAGAGGAAATGACCTGGGAGTTGCAGTGGGGGAGGGACACCCTGAGATTCTCGTAGGGAGAGGAGGAAAACGTCTTCAAGGCAGGAATCCTTGCAAGAGGATTCGTCGTCGGGTTAAAATCAATGAGGTAAAAACAATGACTGCAGTTGCTGGAAAGCAAATACTGGATTAGTTGTGCTGGAAGCGCACAGCAGTTCAGGCAGCATCCAACGAGCAGCGAAATCGACGTTTCGGGCAAACGCCCTTCATCAGGAATAAAGGCAGTGAGCCTAAAGCATGGAGAGATAAGCTACAGCAGGGTGGGAGTGGGGAGAGTGTAGCATAGAGTACAATGGGTGAGTGGGGGAGGAGATGAAGGTGATAGGTCAAGGAGGAGAGGGTGGAGTGGATAGGTGGAAAAGGAGATAGGCTGGTTCGACAAGTCCGGACAAGTCAAGGAGACAGTGTTGAGCTGGAAGTTTGAAACTAGGATGAGGTGGGTGAAGGGGAAATGAGGAAGCTGTTGAAGTCCACGTTGATGCCCTGGGGTTGAAGTCTTCCGAGGCGGAAGATGAGGCATTCTTCCTTCAGGCGTCTGGTGGTGAGGGAGCGGTGGTGAAGGAGGCCCAGGACCTCCATGTCTTCGGCAGAGTGGGAGGGGGAGTTGAAATGTTGGGCCACGGGGCGGTTTGGTTTATTGGTGCGCGTGTCTCGTAGATGTTCCCTAAAGCGCGCTGCTAGGAGGCACCCAGTCTCCCCAATATAGAGGAGACCAAATCGGAAGCAACGGATACAATATTAGTGGATGTGCAGGTAAACCTTTGATGGATGTGGAAGGCTCCTTTAGGGCCTTGGATAGAGGTGAGGGAGGAGGTGTCGCCACAGGTTTTACAGTTCCTGCGGGTGGCAGGGGAACGTGCAAGAATGGGAGGGTGGGTCGTAGGGGATGTGGACCTGACCAGGTAGTCGTGGAGGGAACGGTCTTTGCGGCAGGCGGAAAGGGGTGGGGAGGGAAATATATCCCTGGTGTTGAGGTCTTTTTGGAGGTGGCGGAAATGTCGGCGGATGATATGGTTTATGCGAAGTTTGGCGGAAATGTCGGAGCATGATTTGGTTTATGCGAACTTTTATCCACCCACCTCCATAACCAGCGCTCCTCAAACATTCCCGAAGCTTCCTCTGGCCTCGGAAACGCCATTAGCCATGCGGCTGATGCAGCTCCCAACCCCACGCTGAGTGCTGATGTCACTTCCGCCCCCACCATGGCCAGTCCCACAGCCACTTCCGGCCCTCACATCATCGCTGATGCCACACGCTCAGTGACTAGCGCCATCCCTACTGCCATGATCACCACCACTTCCGCCCCCACCAGTGCCACTCACCTGCATTCTGCTGATATGCCCCCCACAGAACCCACTGTCAATTTTCCCACCCCCCAGAACGCCGAGGGGAACATTTCCCCTGCTCATGACTCCACCCCCATTCCCCCCACCATCACACCCACTCCAGGTACTGGCTCCGACCCCACTTCCAGCTCCACACCCACACCAGATCCCAGCTCTCGGCCCTGCTGAGTTTTCACTATCCCCCCAGACCTCCCACTCACTGAGGACGAACGATCAATCATCAGCAAAGGACTCACCTTCATCCCCCTCCATCCACGCATCAATGAATTTAATACACGCGTGACATCTAACAATTCTTCCGTTGCCTCCGCCTCCGAGCTTACTTTCACAATCAGGACTCCTGCCCACCTTCCGAGGACTCCTTCACCCACCTCCAACACACTGCATCCCCCTGGACACCCTGCGCTGGCCAATTACCTGCCCTCAACCTCTTCATTTCCAACTGCCGCCGGGACATTAACTGCCTCAAACTGTCGACCCCACTCCAACTATCTCACCCTCACAACGCGCAGCCCTCCAATCCCTCTGCTCCAATCCCAACCTCACCATTCAGCCATCGGATAAAGGGGGCGCAGTGGTAGTCTGGCGCACTGACCTCTACACCGCTGAAGCCAAACGCCAATCTGAGGACACCTCTTCCTACTGCCCCCTCGACCATGACCCCACCAAACCATCATCTCCCAGACCATACAGAACCTCATCACCTCAGGAGATCTCCCACCCACAGCGTCCCACCTCATAGTCCGGGAACTCCGCACTGCCCGGTTCTACCTCCTTCCCAAGATCCACAAGCCTGACCACCCTGGCTGACCCATTGTCTCAGCATGCTCCTGCCCCACTGAACTCATCTCTACCTACCTCGACACTGTCCTATCCCCGCTAGTCCAGAAACTCCCCATATACGTTCGAGACACCACCCACACCCTCCACCTCCTCCAAGACTTCCGTTTCCCCGGCCCCCAACAACTCATCATCACCATGGATATCCAATCCCTCTACATCTCCATCCGCCATGACCAGGGCCTCCAAGCCCTCCGTTTTTACCTCTCCAGACGTCCCCAACAGTACCCTTCCACTGACACTCTCATTCGTTTGGCCTAACTGGTCCTCACCCTAAACAATTTCACCTTTGAATCCTACCACTTCCTCCAGACCAAAGGCGTAGCCATGGGCAAATCTGTGGGCCTCAGCTATGCCTGTCTCTTTGTTGGCTATGTAGAACAGTTGATCTTCCGTAATTACACTGGCACCACTCCCCACATCTTCCTGCGCGGCATTGATGACTTCATTGCCGCCAGCCCGTGCTCCCGCGAGGAGATTGAGCAATTCATCAACTTCACCAACACATTCCACACTGACCTTAAATTTACCTGGACCATCTCTGACACCTCGCTCCCGTTCCTGGACCTCTCCATCTCCATTAGTGACGAGCGACTTGACACTGACATTCGTTCCAAACCCACCGACTCCCACAGCTACCTGGATTACACCTCTTCCCACCCTACCTCTTGCAAAAATGCCATCCCGTATTCCCAATTTCTCCGCCTCCGCCGTATCTGCTCCCAGGAGGACCAGTTCCACAATAGAACACACCAGATGGCCTCCTTCTTTAGAGACCGCAATTTCCCTTCCCACGTGGTTAAAGATGCCCTCCAACGCATCTCGTAAACACCCCGCACCTCTGTACTCAAACCCCACCCCTCCAAACGTAACAAGGACAGAACGCCCCTGGTGCTCACCTTCCACGTACAAAGCTTCGCATAAACCAAATCATCCGCCGACATATCCGCCACCTCCAAAAATATCCCACCACGAGGGATATATTTCCCTCCCCACCCCTTTCCGCCTTCCGCAAAGACCGTTCCAACCGCGACTACCTGGTCAGGTCCACAACCCCCACGACCCACCCTCCCATTCTGGCACTTTCCCCTGCCATCGCAGGAACTGTAAAACCTGTGGCCACACCTCCTCCCTCACCTCTATCCAAGGCCCTATAGGAGCCTTCCTCATCCATCAAAGTTTTGCCTGCACATCCACTAATATCATTTATTGTATCCGTTACTCCCGATGTAGTCTCCTCTACATTGGGGAGACTGGCCACCTCCGAGCAGAGCGCTTTAGGGAACATCTCCGATACACCCGCACCAATCAACCAAACCGCTCCGTGGCCCAACATTTCAACTCCACCTCCCACTCTGCCGAGGACATGGAGGTCCTGGGCCTCCTTCACCACCGCTCCCTCACCACCAGACGTCTGGAGGAAGAACTCCTCATCTTCCGCCTCTGAACACTTCAACCCCAAGGCATCAACGTGGACTTCAACAGCTTCCTCATTTCCCCTTCCCCCACCTCATCCTAGTTTCAAACTTCCAGCTCAGCACTATCTCCTTGCCTTTCCGGAATTGTCGAACCTGCCTATCTCCTTTTCCACCTATCCACTCCACCCTCTCCTCCTTGACCTATCACCTTCATCTCCTCCCCCACTCACCCATTGTAGTCTTTGCTACTCTCTCCCCACCCCCACCCTCCTCTAGCTTATCCCTCCATGCTTCAGGCTAACTGCCTTTTTTCCTGATGAAGGGCTTTCGCCCGCACCTTCATAAACACCCCTCTGCTAGGAATCTCCACCAACCGGTGGGAAATGAGCAAGACAAGGACGTCCAGGTGGTTAATCAATGCGATTGGATGAATCGCGTGCATCATTAGTCTTTTGGAGCCCTTCGATTTGCACCTTTAAAAGGGACATAAGTAAATCTCCAGAGGCGGCTCACGTTGTGAGACACAGTCGCCCGTGGGCAGCATGGGGCCATGCCTTCAATGTGAAATTCTGTCCCAGCAGGGGCATGTGCAGACCGGATTCCACCGCACACCTGAGCATCCTCCAACTCGTGCACTACGTCGAGTCTAAGCAGTGCTGTTTTAAGTCTTCGAATGGCAGTGACCGCAAACCGGATGTATACCGCTACCCAGCTCACGAGATCCTGTAGCAGTGTCAATCCCAACCATCCACCACCCAGCACATTCCCGACGTTGGTCACACTCACCAGTACCGTATTCCCCTCTGACAGCCACTCGAACCCGCGAGTACAGTGGTGCAGATTCCTGAGCAATGTCTCCTTGACAACAACCACAAACTCTGCCAGCGGTTAGACTTGATGTGATTCAACCATGTTCCAGACTGTGATCAGGTACTGGTAAAAGATAGGTCGTGTCCTGAGGGCGAACTCCCAACAGTGACGGTCGATAAACAGGAGTTGTGTTTTGTAGTTGAGTTTACACACCTCGGGGAAAAAAACGACTTCAGGGCGTTCAGCCTTCGAAGAGGTTCAATGCACAGGTTTCACGACAAGTTCTGAAGGCAGAAAGTCACGGAGGCAGACCGGCGAAAGACCACCCTCCTCAAAAGGGAGACTCGGAACCTGTGCTGTGACGCAGTTCGTCTTTTTCTCTGGTATCAGAAGAAGTGAAACAAATTTTCTCTGTATGTCAGTAACAAAGCCAGGAAGAGGGAAAAAACGACCAGCTGCAGCTTCATTATGATGACCACTAGCTGGTCAAAAACCAGCACTCAGTGTAGTCCTGTCCAGCGGAATAAGCATCCACGCTGGACGGATCCAAAGAGAACATAGCCCCGTAGAGACGCGAATTTGGACCCTGACACCCTCTTGATCCGAGGCAAGGGACCCGTCGTCGGCCAGCAGCCCAAGAATCTGCGAACAGGTGTTGCACCTTTCTCCCAACGAGTCGATCAATGGGAAGCCACAGTCCATGTTCTGGACGAGCTGGACCCTTAACCTCACGTAGGTGCCCCGGGTCCTGAAGAGCTGCAGGTCTAAGAGCGCGGTATTCCAATCTTCACAAAAGCCCGCAGGGCAGATTCCACATCAGGCTGTCTGAATTGTTACTCCAAATCGATCACATCATTCTTGAACACCTCAATACTGGATTTCTGCCTCTTTGTGGGCCCCTTCGCGTTATTCTGGAAGAAAACGCATACGTAAGCCTTGCCCATGTCCAACCATTGCCTCAGCGAGGGAAGGTATCCATTCTTCCTACCCCAGATGGCCTAGAACTGATGAAAAGTGTCCCAGAGCAGTCCTCGAACAGCAAGTTATTAACGTGCCAGGACGTGTACCCGACAGAACGCCAAATGGAAGGAGTTCCACCCACACCAGGTGATAGTTCATGCACGGCATCTGCCGCATGGAGGCTGCCAGAAATCAGGAGGTAAATGTATAGATGGTAGATTCTGGATTCTCTGATTTCAGTCCAACCAAAGGTGAAGGCGATTGAGTTAAAAAGAAGATTCCACCAGATGGCAACCAGGTCGCAGGACTTGTCAAATTGTCCAAATCCCCTCCCCAACGCCAAACCTGTCCAGGCACCACCGTGTCCCTGTCATCGAGGATTCAATTAAAATCTCGCCTGAGGACTACGCCTTGCCTTTCAACGATGGAAGTGAGATGAGTGGACACTTCTACATAGAAGCACGTTTGCCTCGATTCTTCCAGGGCAGCATAAGCATTCCTGAATCTAAGCACTGCGGCCCCAGCCGAACTGGCACATGAAGCAAATGGCCTAGCAGAGCCTCCCAGACAACCGATGTCTCTGGCTGAAAATGTGGGACAAACAAAATAGCCACTCCAGTAAATCTGCGGCGGAGGTGACGCACGGAGACTTCCCTTTCTACTCCGGGGCCAGGTGGCTTCATCTCCCGGGGTAGCGTGAGTTTCGTGCAGGCCGCACACTGCATAATTCCCGTCCTGAAGGACCGAGGACGTTTGGAATTTGTGGTGTCGTTCCCTGCTGCCGGTGATATTGAGGCTGGCTCTGGTAGTCTTTATTGTGTAATCAACACCAATACAATTAAAAGCCTGTGCCCAAAACTCCCTCACCTTCACCAGGAGTAAACCAAGGACATCCTGATTTGCTTTCATCGCTTTATGTCCAGCCCAGGTGCTGGCTGAGAAGCCTGAGTTGACCAGTATAGCAGCTCTAAGAAGCTTGAGAAGCCTTAGTTGACAAGTATGACAGCTCAAAGCAGCTCAAGTGGTCGATGCCAAATGGGATCTATTCCAACGACGATGAATTTCCTCAACAGAGTCCCAAAGTTCGCGGTCGAGGGAGAGGTCGGTAGGAATGCAATCGGGAATCATAAACCTCGCTGGAAACAGATGTTGCATGATCGCCGTGTCCAGAGCAGATCCCGAACCCTCCTCCGGGCAGTCACCCTCGGCTTCCAGCCACGACACCAATGTGAGAGTGGGTGATGGTCTGGCACCACCAATTTAGCTCAAAACCCCAGCAAACCCACCCTCAGGGTTATAGGCACTAATCGTCTCAGCGCACCCATTGCTGAAATTCCCCGAGGTCAAGTCATCGTGTAGCAGAATCTGGTAACCCTACTCCTGTCCCGACATGGGGACGCCTGACCCTGATAGAAAAACGCCCACCTCCAGGCCACGTCATGCGGTTAAACAGTCTGGGAGGGAGGACTAAAGGTAACACTGTCCTCTCCTCTACCGCCCATGACCAACGTTGCTAAAAACCTTATTACCTGCACAGTCGCCCACGTTTGGTTCTGATTCGTCCCATAAGAATGGAGGAACGCCGGAAGCAGAAGGACCTGCTGCAGTATCCGGTGATCGAGTTGGTTCGGTTATGGTGCACGATACGCAGGATGGGGCGTGGGATCATTTCCTTGGGAGGGACAGAGCCCATTGTTGCACCACAGGGAAGCCCATGGCTTCCTGAGCGTTGTGCCTTTCTCCCAGGGAGGCATTGTGTATCTTCTGGGATGTCCCCTTCCCATGCACATTGGTGGTCACTGGGCCCGATGTTCCTTCCTCAGCCTCTCCAGGAATACTACCTGCTATGGGAAAACAGGAACATGGCGAGGGCAGGTAGAGCAAACTTTGGCACATCCTGTTCCACCTCTGGGTTGTGAGGCGATTTCGAGTGGGACAGTGGTCCAGCTTCTTTCCCAGCACCCAGGACAAGAATTAACTTTAGCAGCGGATTCCCCGATGTCAGAGCCGTGATATGGAGGTTGGGGCAGGTTACAGTCTTTTGGATAACGGTTTCAGCTGTCTCATTGCATGAGTTGGCAGAGACGCCCTGGTGGTTGGTACGACAGGATCATGGTTTTGCTACGGGAGGCTCTGTCCTCACGGACGAGGGTAAAGGACCCGTAAGTGACCTCTTCCTGGGTCAAGCAAATAAACATACGGAGCTGTAAGGAGGAAACATGCTTAAGGACAGGGTCCCACAGATTGTGCAGGAACAGTTGCACACCGGACTGGTTTTTCCCTGGCTTTTGAATTTGGGGAGAAGGAGCTTGCTGGCAGTATACATAGAGAGATTGGAGATCACGACGCTCTTGGCCGTGCCTCCAATTGGTCGACAGGTAGGGATGTCCCGCCCATACTGAGATCTCTCTGCATGGCCAGGTGGACCAGATGCTCTTTCAGAAGCAAAGATACGGCCTTCCCGTACATGTGGGCTGCAGCGACGGTGACCTGTGGGCTGACCGTAGTAGACATGGCCTTACGCTATGCCTCGAAGGTCATGCTGAGAAGGGGATAGGCCTTCACACACGGAGTCTTAATTGATTGAAGGGGACTGGGTTTGTAGCAGGGGAATGGGCCGCCGAGCCTAGACAGAAGCTCCCCCGGCATAGGCACGACTCAGGCATGCCATTTTGAGGTTTGCACTGTCCTGATGCTCATAGCCACAGAGGATGTCTCCGAACTCAGGTCTCAGGTGACAGTGGCGATTCCTGCCTCAGAAGGCGAAGGCATCAGCAGCAACAGTCCCAGAAGTTGGTGGGGCAGCAGAGAAGGCAGTCCCAGTAGTGGCAGGACCAGACAGCAGCAGAACCCAACTCAAATATTAGTAGGGCTCAGATAGTAGACGCAGAGTGAGGCCAAGTCAGATAACCGTGGTCTTACTTGAATGATTGTGGGGCCAAGCATCAGTGGCAGAGGCAGGCAACAGGCAGCAACAATAGTCACATGGCCAGGTGGGGACCCAGGCACCAGTGGTAGAGGAAGATCATGGGCTGTAGCAGTAGAGTTTAGCCCCAGGCAGGAGTGGAAAAAAAGGCCCCAGGCAGTAGCAGCAGTATTGAGGTGTAAATGAGGCCTAAACTGCAGCTGTCATAGCAGGCCCAGGCTGCAGCAGCAGCAGTGGTGGTGTTCGCTGGTGAAGCAGCTGAGCACAACTAAAATTAAAGGAAACAAAAAGAAGTAAACTTAGAACAAGCAAAGCAAACACAAACACTCAATGAAAGACCCTGATCGAGAGGCAGGAAGGGACTCAACAGACCAACCTGTCGACAGAAATGCATCCGGCCGAGGACCAGATGAACGTTGTCGTGGATTCTCCAGCACTGTACCATGTTGGAGTGATCTGATTGATTCATGACGGCCAGCACAGGAGTCAAGGAAGAAGTCCTAACCCTGGTGAAAATTTTGTAATCCTTCCTGAGGAAGAAGACCGCACGCCAGTTCTTGAAAGAACAAAGGTCCCCTTTCTTCAGCAGCAGGACAATGACCGCACACGTCAAGAAAGGGACAACTCTACCGCTGTACGACACTTCATCATGACTAATGTGTAGTCGCTCCTCAGGATGTCCCAGAACGCCATAAATAACTCCAAGCCAGCCCATCCAGCCGCTGGGACTTGGAGATCGGGAGCAGTCGAGGGCCCCTGTCAATTACCATAAGGTGGCAGGAGCATCGACCCGCACCACTACCGATGGGCTGAGCTGTGGCAAAATGTCCCACAGACCCAGTGAGTATCCTCCCTGGACAGATATTGAGTGAAGAGAGCCATGTAAGAGGAGCGCATCTGGGCCTGATACCATCCAGATCCAAGACGGGAGATCCATCATGTGGCAGAAGCACAAGGAGATGCTGATGGATGCGGAATTTTGTTTCCCGCTAGAAGAAGAAGGGGCCGCCATAGTCCTAGTCTGGGAGGAGCTGGATCAACGAACTCATGTATGTGCTTCGGAAACAGAAGAACTGCACGTCTCAAAGCGCGGCCTTCTTCTCTTCGTACACGCCTCGCAGGACTGTGGCCTCATTGTGTTCACCAAGACATGACTCCAGATCAATCACCTCCGTCTCCAACTCCTGTATCCTGAATTTCAACCTCTTCTTCGACCCCCTCGAGTACTCCTTGACAGAAAGTGTGGACCTGAGCCTTGCCCACGTCCCACCATAACCAAAGAAATGGGAACCTTCCCCTCTTACCTTCTCCCGGCGGGCCGGTACTGGCAAGCAATTTTTGGAACCGTTCGTACTCTAGCAGCAGATTTTAATGTATCAGGACACAGACCGAGATGAGCGCGGAAAAGAGAGAGTTCTGCCCACGATACCTGCCGCATGGAGAACGCTGGAAAGCAGGAGATGTCCGCCCGCAAAACATGCAGGCTGTCGATTCTGGATGCTTCAACACCATTCCTTATGAAGATGAAGCCGATGGAGTCAGGATGGAGATTCCGCCGAATGTCCACCAGTTTGAGCGACTTGACAAAATCCTTCACACCGTCGCAATGCTCAACCATCTTGGGCACCGCCATGGTCCCTGTCCTCGAAGGATACAGTTAAAATCTCGCCCAAGGACAAAGCATTGGCTCTGGTTAATGGAGGTGAAATGCATAGACATTTGTATGTCGAAGCATGTTTGCGTCGGTTCATCCAAGAAAGTGGGAACGTTCTCAAATTGAAGTTCGCACCGCACTGCCGAACCGTTAGGTGAATCAAACTGCCAGGCACAGGATCCCGTTCGTCCGACTGAAATTGCGGGGCCAACAAGAATGCCACCCAGCTCGATCTGCAGGTTAGGTGATTCATGGAGACACCCCCTTGACCCTCAAGGAAGTGAGTGGCTTCATCTCGCAGGGTGATGTGCTTTTCTGCAGGAAGCACGGTCATACTTCCATCTCGAAGAACTGAGAAGTTCTGGAATCTGCACTGTGACTCCGTGCTGCCGGTGATGTTGGGGCTGGCTGTCTTTGTCTTAATTTCAGCAGTTTTGTACAACCACCACCAATACAATTAAACTGGTACAGTGTTACTGAGACGACTCGTGAGAGCTGCAGAAATCCCTCAGCCTCACCAGGAGAGCAAAGCGGAAGTTCTTGACATGCCTTCACTTACTAGCGTTTCGTCCATTTGCTGAGCAGCCTGGGTCGACCAATGAAATTGCATAAAGGAACACCACTGGTCGAGCGCGAGCGGGAACCCATCCGTCGATTTCCTCTCCAATGTCGCGGCGTTCCTCGAGGGGGTTGAGGGAGGGCTCAGTGGGTAGCGCCTGGGAGCAAAAACCTCGCTAGAGATGGATTCCACGTCTTCCCCAGTGCACAGCTCCGAAGCAGAACCCTCATCCGGCCGTCGCACTCGTCACCAGCTGCGCCCCGACAGTGAGACTGGGGCATAATCCGCGTAAGCCCGCTGGACTGAAACCCGCAACCGCACCACCTCCGGATTTACCGTTCGTAACTTGCTCAGTGCAACCCTTTCCAGAATTCACTGAGTTCACCTCGTCACCCAATGAGGCTCCGCTCATCTCTGAAAACCGGGACGAAGGCTCCTCGGGGAAGAGGTCCTTCCCCAGAGCAAAGACGCTCAGAAAAACAGTTTGGGAGTGAGGAGAACATCTTCCTCCACTCCATTACTCGATGATCCGGCAATATTAAAGTTATTATAACTGGCTGTACTGAGGCCGACATGGGGCATAGGATCATCCGAGGTGGCTGGTCGAATGATGGAGGCAGGGGAATCTACTGCGACCAAAAGGATTACAGGTTAGTCAGGCCACATTACAAGAAAGGAAGGAGGCAGCAAGTGCAAACTCCTTTTGGGTAGGTTTCGCATTGTCGGCATGTGGCAGGAAACTCCTCCTCATCCTGGGGTGTTGCCTCTTCCTTGTGATAACGGAAGCATGGGAAACGTTCTTCCCTCCCTGCCTGCTCTCCTGCTCCTGCAGCCTGAGGCTTTTCATCCCAGCGTTTCACGAGATATCATTAGATGGGTGAAGGCACGAAGCATCGCAAGTGCGGGGTGAGCCAATTTGTGCACCTTACTGTCCTGCCCCGGGACAATCAGGTGATGGTAGGCCAGCCATGGGCCCATTTGCCTGTTCAGTACCCAAAGCCAAAGCTGCTGCATGATAGGGTACAACAGCAGCGGGTTCCCCGAGGTTGGTGCTGGGGTCTGGGGGAGTATTGCACGGCCTGAATCAGGGACTCCTCAGCCAAGTTAAATGGGCAAGGGTACCACAGGATGGCCATAATGGAGCGGGTGTCGGGCATGGGGACAGGGAGCATGGATGCCTCGATGTCATCTCCAAAGCGCAGGGCTTCACATAGAATTGGTGATCACGGTTCCCACATTGGGGTGACTCTGACGTGGTCACAGAGGCAAGTTCATGCTGGGGTGATTTAACATATACTGTCTTCTTCCACACGTTCTGTCCAACCATGCTCTCAGTCCTTCCCTGCTAAATTCGAATGCACTAGAAGATCCTGACAACTGTCCCGATGATATGGTCTTCAGTCTTGTCTTAGGGAGAGGGAGTGTGCGTGTGGTAGCGCCGCCTATGATTGCCAGTGTGCGCTGGGCAGCATTCTTTCGTATGTGCCCCACACGGGGCACAAGTGACACTGCATGCCTTCAACTGTCCAGAAGACACGGTAGACTGCGCCCTCATGGTGGACCTTAGATTAGCCCTCAGTGAATTCCTTCTTGTGCAGGAAAATGTCGCCTGCAGTAAAATCCAGAGATTCAAGTCGACTTTTTGACATCAACATTGCGCAGGGCTTTTCTATTTAACATAAAGTTCCTATAGAATTATTTCTGACAATTAGGGCGGAACAGTGGTTCAGTGGTTATCACTGCTTTCTTACAGCGCCAGGCCAACGGGTTCGATTCCTGGAGTTTACACATTCTCCCTGCGTCTGCGTGCATTTCCTCCGGGTGCACTGTTTCCACCCAGAATCCAAAGGTGTGTGGGTCAGGTGAATTGGTCATGCTAAGTTGCACATAATGATCGGTGCATTAGCAGGGAGAATGGTAAATAGATCTGGGTGCGTCGGTGTGGACTTCTTGTGCTGAATGGCCTGCTTCCGCACTGTAGGCAATCTAATCTAAAAGAAACATCTGGAATTTTGCAGGTTGAACTCCATCTGCCATTTCTATCTGTGGTCTTATACATTCTCTGACAGTCCCAATGTTGGTGTCATCTGCAAACTTGCAAATCAGACCAACTGCATCTTCCTCCAGATCATTTATGTATATCACAAGAGACAATGGGCCCGGCATGGATACTTATGGAACACCAGGATCACAGGTCTTCATTTTACCAAACTCCATTCCCGAATTCCTCTCCGTGTCCTGATGACCAGTCAGTTCTCTATCCACCTGGTTTGTCCACTCTGGAAGCCATACGGCTTCAATTTCTCCATCTGCGTCGCATCAAGAACCTGATCAAACGCCTGACCGAAGTCATGTATATGACATTTACAGCCCTTTCCTCAATAATTAACTTTATCATTTCCTCAAATAATTCTATTAGTTAGATCCTTCCTGCACAAAACCATATTGCCTATCACTGATAAGCACATTTCCTTCCATTTATAAATTTATCCTATCAATAAGTATCCTTAACAGCACCTTGCCAAACACTGAGGTGACATCAATCCTGATGAAGGGCAATTGCCTGCAATGTCGGTTTTCATGTTCCTCGTATGCTGTCTGACATGCCGTGCTTTGTCAGCGCCACTGTAATCTTGACTCGAACACTGACGTGAGTCTCACTGATCTATAATTATGTGGATTATCCTTCCTATTCATCTCAAACAAGAGGACAAACCTCATAGTTCTCCAGTCGTCCAGACTACGGCAGAGGAAGTGTTGGACGCTGATCCAATACAACAGAATGGAAATATGGATAGGTAATGATCTCTAGATGCTGGTGCTGGACTTAGGTGGATAAAGTTAAAAATCACACAACACCAAGTTATCGTTCAACAGGTCGAGAGGAATATGAGCCTAGTGCTCGCTAATGTGATATTTGCTCGATATAGATGAGTTGCACCGTGCTTCGTTTTGACACCATAACTCTATGACTCTTCAAACTCAGCCGTTTTCAAGGACGCTGCAAAGCTATTTGTGAAGGCAACAACAATTTCCTCTGCCACTTCCCTCAGGAATCTGGGATAGATCCCATCGGACATAGAGACTTGTGCACTTAATGCATTTTAGAATACGCAACACTTCTTCCCTCCAAATGCCGACTTGACCTGGAATAATCAAACATCGGTGTCTACCCTCAACCTCCATCATGTCGCTCACATCAGTGAATGCCGAAGCAAAGTCCTCATTCAGAATCTCACTGATTTCTCTGAATCGCGGCATAACTTTCCTCCTTTGTCCATGAGTGGGTCACACTTTTAACTAAATAACCTCTTGCTCTTTATTAACGAATGAAGCGCTTCAGCATTTCCCTTACCCTGTTTTCAAAAGATATCTCATGACCACGTTTAGCTCTCTTCATCCTTAGTTTCATATTGATCGTACTTCATGATATTCTTTCACACCTTCGACTGTTGCCTCGACCATACGTATGTTTCTTGCTTTTTCCTCTTTGCTAGATTAATAGTTTCATCTGTCATCCAAGTTTCTCTGCTCTTGCCATTTCCATCCCTCCGTTTCTCAGGGATACCTTTGTCTTGCACTCACTTCAACCTGTCCTTAAAAGCCTTCCCTACAGTAAATGTGGATTTAACCACAAACACCGACTGCCAAACTACATTCTCCAGCTCCTGTTGATTAATTTTATCGCTGCTTTGCCACCAATTTAGCAGTCTTTCTTTGGTTTACTCTCGCCTTTGGCCATGAGTATTCTAAAAAAGATGGAATTGTTATCCCCTACTGAACATCAACGAGTTGGTCATGCTCATTCACCAACACCAGGTCCAGTATGACCTCATCTCGAAACGGGTAATTTCGAAACTGGTCCTAAAATGCTTACGGAGAATCCTTACAAATTCTGCTTCATGTGAACGTGAAGAGTGAGTCAATGTCAGTCCATTTTAGTAACATGTAAATCTCGCGCCACCAATACCCTGTTGCTCCAACATGTTCCCATAATCTATCGACACACTCGCACCTCTGTTTAACGCTCGCTGTTGGGAGGCCTGTAGTACAGCACCAACATTATCACTGCAGACTTCCTATTTCTGGATTCTGCCCATATTGCCTCACTTGTCGATTACTCCATCGTGCCCTCCTTCAGCACAGCTGTGATATCTTCGCTGACAAGTCATGCAATTCCTCCAGCCTTTTACCTCACTCTCTATCCCCTCTGAAGCAGCCATTTCCTGATATATTTATTTGCTAATTTTACCCTGCACTGAATGAAATATCAGTAATACCAATAATATTGAACTCCCAGTTGCTAATACAACGTCTTAGGTCTACTGCCTTATCTCGTACATTTCTTGCATTAAACCAAATGTACCTCAGATCACCTGTCACTTTATGTTCATCATCGGCACCCTGCCAACTTGTCCAAATTGTCATATTGACTTCTTTATCGAACTCCTTACACAGTTTAGGTACTACCGCCTTACTGAACGCCAACATCTTTATTTATTTCACAGTCCACTGCCACATTCACACTAACCCCCCACAACAGCGTTAGCAAAACATCATCGGGGATATTGGTTCTTGTCATGCCCGTCTGATTTGTAATAGCAGTCCATTCTTCAGAAAGGGACTCCTTATATCAAACATCTGAAGACATCCCTCCTGCACTATCTATCACTCATTCATCCTGACTCTTCTTTCATTCTTTCATTTCTGCTTTGGCTAGCACGTGATTTCGTCTTCAGGAGCATCGTATCACTGGTACAGGCACCTCCTTGTCTGTAGCTGTGCCTCTCTCTTACCCCTTTCTCTTTCACTCCTCTCTTCTTCTCTCTCTCTCCACCCCCACACCCACCACCTCCCCCACACACCCCCCCCCCCAATTTCTCTGTCTGGATCATTCTCCTCATCTCTGGGCAGACGTTTTCTGCTCTAGAGATTTGATCAATGTGTCTCTCTCTCTATCTGTCTCACTGCCTGCCTGTTTCACTCTTTCTCGCACTCTCCCTCTCTGTGTGAATATGCAATGTCTCTCACTGTTCAGCTTTCTTCTGCTCTCAAGATGTGATCAATGTCTCAATATCTCTGTTCCTGTTTATTCCTCTCTCTCTCACACACACACACACATACACACACACATACACACACACACACACACAGACACACACACACACACAGACACACACACACACACACACACACACACACAATCGACTCTTCTATCTGTCCTTATTCACCTCTTCATTTGTTCTCAGTGTTTTCCTGTCGTCGGAAATTGATTGCCCTACCTCTCTGTTCTCTAATTCATCCACGTTTCGATTGAAATGTTCTCTCCAGCCTCGCATTTGCCAGTGTTCATATATTAACGTTTCATCTCAAAGATTTTTGTAATGTCAATATTACGATTTGTAGGATGAGGGAGTATGAAGAGGGCGGGGTAAATCCAGGATGAGGGACTATACAAATGATCGACAACCAGATCGTCATCAAACTCAGACAGGTTCGCTGTGTGAGGGCGACCCACAGGGCGAGGAGTTGCTCAGCAAGGTCTCCCTGATGGAGAACTATCACGGGATTACTTATGTTTCCTGTCGGAGCCGATAAAGCCACAGCTCTCTAATGCTCCCATAAAGCGAGGGCTGCTATTGGAGCCAAGGGGAATTCTGCACAGTATGATGCCACCAGCTCAAACAATGTTGGTGGAGCATGAAGGTTTTGGTTTATTCACCAGCTATAGTTAGAAAGCCCTCCTCCCCCTCCCGAACTCTACCTTGTATAAATTTGGAACAAATGACCTCTGCCAATATAAAGGAAAATACAGCCTCTGTTCCTGCACTGCATGATCCCACTGTCTTAAATTTGAAACCAGGCCTCTCCCTTTAAGCCCACTAGTAAATATTACATTTCCCTATTTTAACTTGCACCTGGAATCAGACTGAAAACTCGAGCCCCTTTCCCTAGTTCTTGTAGCTGTGACATATTTCATGCCTCACCCTATTCGAGGGATTGCATTCGCACTCTATTAAAGATACAGTACACACCTTCAACTTTTCTAACAACAGGAGCGAGTTGTATAGAGGGCGGCATCTGTAGTTAGCTGGGATAACTATGGTGGAGCCTGACAGCCAAAATGATTAAGTTAACATGGATGAATCAAGGGCCTCGTGGTAGAAACATCTTCCTGTATGAGTCATGCTCACTGTGAAAGAGTGATAAAATAAGGAAACAATTTATAATGATAACTTCCGTACACTGCAGTCAGGACAGAGAACTGGAGGAATGCTGAATTAGCTAACATTGCCCAGATACATCGTTTGCAATGCTTATTAAACGCCACCTCTACTCACAGAAGATTTAACATTATCTTGAAGGTGCACTTAGAAGAGCTTTCCGTGAAGGCAACCTTTAAAACTTCTGTCTGGTGTCTGTCTCACTCCTATGTGCCGTTCTTGCAAATAACCCCAAAATTTGGCGTTTTCAGCAGGATCACCGCCATCGCTCTTCTTTCACACTACTGGCATCTTCGAGGTAAGGACTCCTCGATTTAAAAGTCCTCCGGTGAAAATTATCGTTTGTGTGATGGAAGGTACCAACTGATGTGATGCAAAGAAGGTGAACAAAGTCGGTCCAGAATTTATTAATAAATAGAAATGTCTCTTTCGGTAATGAATTGGATAATCCAAGCTCATCAGGTATCGAGTGTGTTGTTTTGTTCGAAAACACGTGAGGTCCAAAGCAAAATATTTTGTCCATTATCGATCACTGTCAAGTCGTACAAGCACTGCCTGACATTCTCGAAGAGGAAATCTTACAAAACTTAAATAATGTATTGAGTAATGATCACTCGAGTGCACGCTGGGTACTTGAAATTGAACTGCCTTGAGAACTTTTCATGTAGTACATTTTTATCTCCTAAAAGTATTCAAAACCTTTATCCGATAATAATTGATAATATTATCTAAAGGCACCCTGATTTATTTGTGTGATCGATAAATCTGCATCATATCATTAATTTGAGATTGCTTCCTCAATACTGTGACATTTCTCACACTCCATATCTTACAAGTTACATTTCCCAATGTTCATCTTAAATTAAATATTGCTGTTCAGACAAAGTGTAGATGTTGTCCAAATTTAAGGTGTTAGCACATGGTTCGAACATTTAACACAAGCTCACAATATTGTTCTCATGCTGAAAAGCAAATCATTTCGAACATAGAAAATGGAACATAGAACAATACAGCGCAGAACAGGCCCTTCGGTCTTCGACGTTGCACTGACCTGTGACCTATTCTCAGCTCGTCCCCCTAACTTATCTCATCATCATCCATGTGCTTATACAAGGATGGTTTGAATCTCCCTCATGTGGCTGACTTGACTACATTGGCAGGTAGGGCATTCAACGTCCATTCCACTCTCTGCATAAAAGAGCCTGCCTCTGAAATCAGTCTTAAATATATCACCTCTCAATTTGCAGTTGTTACCCCTCCTAAAAGCTGACGTCATCATTCTAGGAAAGAAGACGTTCACTATCTACCCTATATAAACCTCTGATCATCTTGCATTCCTCTGTCAAATTTCCTCTTCGCCTTCTTCTTTCTAATGAGAGCAGACCCAGACTCAAAGAATTTCCTTATAAGACCATCCCTCCAGACCACGAAATTTCCTGGCAAATCTCCGCACAGTTTCCAATTCTCATAGGTCCTTCCCGAAATATGGCGACCAGAACTGTACACAATATATTATGTGTGGCGGCACGAGCGTTTTGATTAGTTGCAGCATGATATTGCGGCTACAGAACTCAAACCCTCTCCAAGTGAAACCTAATACACCGTTTGCCCTCTTAACAACTTTGAATCCATTGTTACTACAACAGCTTCCTGCCAACTTTGGTTGAATCTTCATCTCGTCACATTTGTCGCTCACCCTGCATTTTTCCTAAAATTAAATGATCGTTTGTATGCCTGCTGTATACTACAATTTCGCTAACCTCAACCACCAGGCCACTCGATGCATTCCATATTTAAATACGCGCTAGACAGCAGAAAAAGATGTTTCCTTATTCCGTTGATTTTGCTTCCTTTCCAAAATACCATAAAACCTGGTCTTATGTTGTCCATCCTGTTACTATTGGGAAAAATGTTTCATTTACTCCCATGTCCCGTGCCATGGCAATGTCATGAAGTTCTGATAGATGTCATCTCAGCCTCTCCGATACGAGAAACAAAAGTCAGAAAATCTGCAGTTTTTCAATTCAACTGAACTCTTGCTTGATCTGAAGCATATTTGCAAACCTCTTCTCCACACACACAACAAATTTATAATCCTATCTAAGATGTCACAACCGACCATCAATTCATGGGACTTGAGCATTGCTGCCAGGTTCATGCTTTGTCGCCCAAACGTTTCTGCCCTTGAAAAGGTGATGGTGAGTTGTTTGAAGGACTGAAATATAGTTGCTTCACAAGAGCAATAATCCTATTTGGGAGATATCTCCATCAGGTGTGCTGCTCTTGTCCCCGATGTCTGTGGTCCCAGTTTGAAAGGTGCTTCACGATGCCCTGATGAACTTATATGCAAAATACCCTGGATGTTATCCAATTTATATCCTGTTAATGTTGAAAACATCCTCATTGGTTTTCTTTCCTTTCATTGATTATTGGTGTTTGGAATAGCATATATATTCTTAACTGATGTAAACGCTATACTGTGTTTAATGAGATTCACCCGTAACCACTCCCGTGCTTCTGCACAACGATTAAAATGCTGCCCTTTGTTTTATGCTATCACTTACCGGTCGTTTCATCAACATATATCACATCGCTGTTCTCCAGATGATATTGACCTATCATTGATCTGGCCAGTCCAACAAATTTGAGGACACGGTTGTTCGTTTATTTAAACTGTTAAGATGAAAGGATAGGAGACTAATTTTGTACGTTTGCAGATGACAGCAAAACTGCTGATGCAATAACAGTGAAGAACGTAATCGAATACTACAACTTGATCAACTGGGCAATGGACAAACAATTGGCATATGGTGTTTAATTCGGATAAATCGGAGGTGTTTCAGTTTGGGAAGAGAAACAAAAGCAGGACGTACCAAAACAATGGTAATGTCCTGGGGAGCATTGCACAACAGACAGTCCGAATACATTGGTATATTTCCTTGAAAGAAGCATTACAGTTAGACCGGGCTTTGAAGAAGATATTTGGCACGTCTGTTTTCATTGGTTGTAGCATTGAGTACAGACGTTGAAATGTCATCTTGCAGTGTGCAAGACATTAGTAGGTCACATTCGGAATATCGTATACAATTCTGTTTACCCTGCCATAACAGGCATGCATTAAACTGGAAAAGATAGAAAAAGTATTTCCCACTATGTTATCAATAGTGGAAGTTTTCAGTTGTCAGGAGCGGCTGGATCGTACTGTCGTCTAAACGGAGGTAAATGGGTTTGTTCAGTTTTGGAAAACTATCTGGAATCGAGGAAAAAGGCGAAAGGATCACTTTCCTTGCAATATGACTCTGTGATTTTGTAACTCTGAATAGTGATTAGCCCTTGTTAGAGCTTATAGTGCTTTGAAAGTTTAAAATCATCTGCAAATAAGTTTAATTATTCTCGACGAAATAAAATCTATATAATTCAATAAGAATACGAGAAGACAATAGCGAAAATCTCCAACGCTCCCTGGAGAACAAAACTGGAAAGATAGTCAATTGCAAAAAAAAAGTCAATTTACGATGACTTTGTTTAGTATCATTAAGTTTTATATCAGCTTTGATGACATCTCTGTGACTCCGATGTTGAAGAGATATTGAAAGTAATATTTACTTGAAGAAATTTCAATTTAAAAATGTATATATTACTAGAGTTTTTAACGTTATTAAAAATTGAAGGGTACCTACAGACTGATGACGTTTATCCCATTGAGAATCAACGCAAAATATTGTTGTAAGGCCAGAAGACATAGGAACATAAATTCGCCCAATCGAGCAAATGAGTTTGCTCCACTTTGCAATCATGGCTGATCGGGTTTTCAATCTCACTTTCCCACTCTATTCCTTTAACTTTTGTCAACTTGAGCAATCAAGAATTTATTTCTGTTTAGAAATACTAATTACATATTAATACTGAATTATCCATAGCATTCTGCAGTAAGGAATTATACACATTCAATAATCTCTTGATCAGATGTTTGTTCCCATCTCTGTTCAAAAGTGTCTTCCCTTACCTCTGAGGCTGGGCCGTCGGGTCTTTGTCTCTTCAGCTAATGGCAACATCTTCCCAATTTCTACTTTGCTTTGGCCGTTTCGTATTCTTTAAGTTTTAGTCATTTGGAGCATCACCTTTTGAATACCCACCAAACACAGGTCCAGAGTGATCAGGCTTTTCTCATATGTTAAGCCTTTCATTCCTGGGGATCAATCTCGTGAACTTCCTTTCGACCTGTGGAACACAGAACAGTAAAGCACAGAATAGGCTCTTCTGCCCTTGTTGTTGTGCCGACCTTTTGTCCTACTCTACGATTAAACTAACCGACATATCCTTCAATTTTCTATCGTGCATGTGTCTATCCAAACATGCTTCAATGTCCCAAATGTACCTGAGACTGGTACCAATACGAGCAGTGGGTCGCACGCATCCAGCACAATGTGTGTAAAGAAACTGTCTCTGTCATCACCCCTTAACCTTACTGAATGACTTGGAAATTATGACCCGCCGTGATAGCCATTTCTGCCCTGGGAAAACGTACCAAGATATATATTTCATTATCTTGATATCTGTGTCAAGTCACTTCTCATCATTTTCACTCCACTCAGAAAAGCCTCTTCTTCCCCAACTATTCTTCGTTAGACATGTCCTCCAGTTCATTAGCATCCCGATAAATCTCCTCTGTACCGTCTACAAAGCATCCACGTTCTATCGATAATGAGAGGACCAGAGCTGAACACAACATTCCAAATGTAATGTAACCAGGGCTTTATAGCGCTGCAGCTTTACGTTGTGAGTGTGAAACGCAATCCGGCTGCTAATGAAAACTACAAGAGCCAAGGCCTTCTCTCCAACACAATCCACTGAGGTGGAAAATTTGAGGGAACTATGGACGTATACCTCAAGAGCCCGCTGCTCCTCCACACTGCCAAAAATCTTGCCTTTAACTCTGTAATCTGCATTCATATTCGACTTGCCAAAATGAAACTGTTCCCACTATTCCAGTTTGAACCGAAACAGCTACTGCTTAGTGAAGTTCTGCATCCTGCCAATGTCCCTTTGCAAGCTGCGAAAACCCTCCACACTGTATTCAGCTCCAACAGCCTTCATGTCATCAGCAACCTTATGAACCCATCCTTTCACTTCAACTTCCAAGTTATTTACTAAAATCTTAATAAAGCGACGATTCTTGCAAAAACCCTCTGGTCAGGAAGCTACAGGAAAAATACTGTTCAACTACTGTCACAATCTATCTTTTATGGGCCAGCTAGTTGTGTATGCAGGCATCCAGTTTTCCTGTATTCACTGCGTCCTTAATTTATAAATAAGCATACCATGGAAACCTGACCAAATGCCTTACTATTACCCATACGCATCACATCCACTGCTCTACCTTTCTCAAGGAGTTTTGGCAAGAATTCAGTGAGGGTTGTCACGCATGTTCTGACCGTTACAAAGCCATGCTGATAATCTCGAATCAAACTGATTTTTCTTTCAAATAAGTAGAAATCCTGTCTCTCAGAATCCTCTCTAATAATTTTCCCACCAACAACGTAAGCCTGACTGGCCATTCATTTGGTACGAAAATGTGAACAATGAAGACGCATAGATCATCACCAAAGGGGCAGCGAACTCTTCCCTCTCTTACAGTAGTAACCTTATCTGTATCCCCTCTTGCTCAGCTGGCTCATCTATTCTCATGTGCTTCAAAATTTTAATCACATCGTCCTTATTAAAATAAATTTGTTCGAGCTTATCAGCTTGTTACAATACACCAAAAGACATCAGAGTGGAAGTCAGGCCATTCGGCCCATAGGTCCACTCCACCATTTAATCATGGCTGATGGATATTCCAATTCCTCTCAATGGCACTGTCCCCTTAGCCCCTAATTCATTGTGAGACCAAGAAATTATCAATCTCTAACTTGAAGGCATTTTATGTCCACGCCTCCACTGTTCCGTAGCAATGATTTCTGCACGGCAAATCATACTCTGGCTGAAGAAATCCCTTCTCATTTCCTTTCTAAGTTGGCCCTCTCTACTTTTAAGTCAGTGGCACGGGTCCAAGACTCCCGCCGAACTGAAACAACTTCCCAGAGTCCACCCTTTCTCAGCCACGCATTATCGTGTACGTTTCTATTTCATCTCCCCTCAACCTTCCAAACTCTCATGAATACAATTCCAGGATCCTCAGCTTTTCATCGTATATTGGGCCTACCCCTCCATGGATCATTCATTTAAATCCCCACTGGACACTTTGCAATGCCAGTGTGTCCTTACTAAGAAATGGGGGACATAATTGCTCACAGTATTCTAAATCAGGCCTAACTAGAGCTTTATAAATTCTCAGAAGCACATCACTGCTTTTATACTGCAACCTTCTTGAGGTAAATGACAACATTGCATTGGTTTTCTTAATCACGCACTTAACCTGCAAGTTAATCTTGAGAGAGTACTGACTAGCACTCCAAGATCCCATTACACTTGGGCTTTAACAATTTTCTCACCGGTTAGAAAATAGACAAGGCTTTTAATCATTTATTTTCACAAAGTGTCAGACCTCGCATTTACTCACGTTGAATATCATCAGACATTTCCTGGACCACTCTCCTGATCTGTCTAAATCTTTCTGCAACATTCCGACCTCCTCGGTACGACTTGCCTGTCAATGTAACTTCGAATCATCGGCACACTTCGCCA
This sequence comes from Chiloscyllium punctatum, assembly GCF_047496795.1. Classification (NCBI taxonomy): domain Eukaryota; kingdom Metazoa; phylum Chordata; class Chondrichthyes; order Orectolobiformes; family Hemiscylliidae; genus Chiloscyllium; species Chiloscyllium punctatum. The sequence continues at coordinate 46,548,946 of NC_092773.1, read as the reverse complement.
GAATGCCCCTTCATCCACTACATAATGTGAAACGCTACTGCCCCAGCACAGAATCCTGCGGGACCCCACTCTTCACCGACTGCCATTGCAAAAAAAAAATATCCCAACTCTCTACCCTCTGCCAGACAGCCAATCCTCCATCTATGCCAATAGCTCAATTTGACCTCTCAGGCCCTCACGTTACTTAATAGCAGCTCGTGAGGCACCTCAAATAAAGGCTGTTTGGAAGTCGAGATAGAAAACATCTACTGGGTTTCCTTGGTCTGACTGACTTATTACCTCTTCATAGAATTCAAACAGATTTGTCAGGAACAGCGTTACTTTAGGAAATTCATGATGACTTGCTTGTCCTTATCCGACCCTGCATTTCCATGAATGTAGAAATCTCACCCTCAACGATGGATTCTACTATTAACCCAACTACCAAAGTTAGATTATTCTGCCTGTAATTTTCCATCTTTTGTCTTGATCATTTCTGGAACAAGGTCGTTACAACAGCAATTTTTCATTCAACTGGACTTTCCCCGACTCCAGTGACCTTTGAAAGATCACAACTTTTGCCTCCGACCTTTCCTCAGCCGCATCCCACAAGACTCGGATATTATTGCCATCGCTTTTCCAGGACTTCTTCATTTGTAATGCCTACAATAACCAACTCGGTCCCCTGACTCTCCATACTTGTTGGGATATTATTGATTTCTTCCACTAACGCAAAGCACTTATTAATTTCTTCAGCTATTTCGTTGTCTCACACAGCTAGACTTCCAGCAGCAACTTGGAGTGGCCCAATGTCTAGTTTTGCCTCTTGTTTGTTTATTATGTATTGAAAGATTCTTTTACAATCATTTCTAGTATTGCTAAGTATGGCTACTTAATGGCCACACACGCAGATGACAAGCAACATGAGTTCGACTGGGACAACACTACTATTATAGGACAAGCCAAACAGAGAATAACCAGGGAATTCCAAGAGGCTTGGCACTCGTCCAAAAATTCAATCAATAAGCACGTCGACCTGGACCCAATATACCGACCACTGCAACGGACAGCTGGAACTGACAAACGGAAGCGGGAAATTCAAACCACTACAAATGCCGGAGGAAAGATCACAGAAGCGCTTCACAGGAGGCTCCCGAGCATTGAGGAAGTCACCTCCATAGGGGACGAAACGTCTGCAACACACATTCCCAGCTCGGCGAACAGAACCACAACAACGAGCACCCGAGCTAAAAATCTTCTCACGAACTTTGAACTTTCCTTTCCAACATGCACTATATATCTCCCAGTCCCTCTTGCACACCTGATCCTGATCGCAATTCTGAGGTCTGTACTTCATTCCCATTAGGTATTTTTTGCCGTTGTTGTTCCTCAACGACACCCACACATACTCCACATCATCTGAACCAAATATTTACATGTTGTCCTCGCAAACGATAACGTCCCTCTCACGAGTGAGTACTGAATAAATTTGTTGCATCGGGACCGACCCTAACTACACGTACTCAAGGCATAATCTGTCTACACCATATCTGATCGGCGGGACGTTCACTCTTATTATCATCGTTTTCCCCACAATATTAAATAACGTTTTGTGGTTTTCCTTAACCCTACCACCCAATGCTTTTCCATGCCGACTTCTACGTCTCCGGTGTCCATTCTACAGTTCCTTTCTGGCTACCTTGTGGACCTCTAGAACCCTGTCTGATCCTTGCTGCATCAAAATTAAGTATTCATCCTTTTTCCTTTTGACTACAATTTCCACATGTCCTGTCTTCCGAGGTTCATTCACTGTGGTATCGCTTTCTTGCCTCAGTGAAACAAATGTAACCAAGACTCGGACAATTGTTGCTGAAAAAATGAAAACTGCACAGTCCAGTGATGTGTTTGTTTGTGGATATTTGTTCCCAATATATGTTTCACGTTTTGATATTGATTTTCTCCCTTCCCCAATTAAATTATTGAACATATCTCCTACTCTTGGCCATGGCTTTCGTCAAGGGCAGGATGTTGAGATCACTATCACCGAAATGCTTCACACTGCGAGATTTAAGGGGTAACCTGGATCGTTGCCAAGCACAAAATCGAATATGGCCTCCCCGGAGTCCACCGACATACATATTGAGTCGCGAATCATTCCTGCATACACTTGATAAAATCTTCTTCTTCCAAATTATTTGAACTAAGGAGTTTCCAATATTGAAGAAGTTGAGGTCACCCATGACAACAAACTTGTCACTTCTGTACCTTTCGAAAATCAGTCTGCCGATCCGCTCCTCCGTGTCTTTGTTTTCACTGGAGGATGTATAGAAAATCCCCCATAAGGTAACAGCTCCTTTCCTGCTTCTGAATTTTAACCTTACTGACCCTGCAGAAAAAACATCCTCGTCATCTCCCCTTTTGTATTTGTGTTACTCTCACTGATCAGCAATGCGCCTCTCCCCCCACCACTCCCCCCCCCCCCCACCACCCCCACTTCATTTGGCTCCTCCTCTCATCATTTTGTAACAACTAAACCCTGAAATACCCAACAAACATTCCTGCCCATCTGATTACCAAGTTTTAGTGATGGTCTCAACATCATGACACAAATATAGAATGATGCTCTAATTCATCGTCCTCATTCCTGACACTTCTTGCATTAAAATATGAAAAACTAAACCAATTACACTGGCTCAACATTTCTCATTCCACTGTATATCATTCCTCACAGTTTTCTGATTTTTTTATCTGCCTGTTTGCCACCCACCCAACCTGGGAAAAGTAGTTTCGGTTCCCATCCTCTTCCAAATTAATTTAACTACTCCCAAAGAACTCTAGAAAATCCACCTCAGAGGAAATTGTTAACGCTCAAGTTGAGGTGCAACTTTTCTTCATATTCCAAGTTCCAAACTCTCCAGTATGAATCCCAATGGTTCACATACCTGAAGCTGTCCCTGCTCCAACAGCTCTGCAGATGTATGCTTACCTGCACTCACTCTCTGTTCCTCACTTCACTAGCCCGTGGCCTTGGTTGCAGTCCTGAGATCACTATTCTGCTTGCTCGGCCTTTTAGCTTTCAACCTTACTCCCTATATCCATTTTATACGCCCTCATCACTTTTCTTTGTTATTCCATTGAGACCGATATGCACCACCTCCTGTAGCTGTTCACTCTTGCCCTTACACGCGACTGGAGACATCCATGATACCAAGACACGGGAAGCAGTGCACTATCGGGTATGGGCCCTAAAATTGGTCAGGATACTTGGTGTGATTCTTTGATTATTTTCCAAATGCTCCCTGACAAGTCGTTCAATTCTAGTTGGCTGGAAAAGAGGAAGTGTTATCTGTTTATTCAAGCAGGGCGATAGTGATGAATCAGAGAACAATAAATTGTGAACCATCGGTTCGAACATTAGATGCAGTCAAGCTTCTGGAAAAAGGGACAGAGAGACAGATTTAATATCCTTTTAAAAAGGCACTGATATCTGATAGCTTTGAACATATTTTCAATGAAGCTTAACAAGTGAGTTCGTGACATCCATTCAGTTGAAAGAATCGATCCGGTTGTTGTGGTGACTTTTGCAACCTTACTTGGAGGACACTTCGGGTGAAACAAAACTAAAGTTCAATCAGATCGAGGATATCATTTTAATCTGGGTGCACAATTGCCTTAGAAGCAGGAAACAGAGAACAATGGGAACATTTTTTTTCAATAACTGGAAGATTTTGTCCTGATGTGTACTGCAAAGGTCGATGTTGTAACTCTTGTTAAATGATGCATACGTCATTGACTTAGACACTAATGCAGGAGGTTTGGTAACGTCACTAAAATCGATGTGGAAATCCTTAAAAGCCAGGACAATGCACTCAGACTGCACAAATGGGCATTACCATTGCAAAATGAATTATTTAGGCTGGAGTTGCTTCCCTCAGAGCCCGAAAAACTTATGAGTATTTGAATAGTCTGCACGCAAATAGGAGGGGAGAAGATAGTTTAGATAGGATTTATAAATTTCTATATCACAGACATGAACGACACGGGCATATAACTTAGTCAAAAGGTAGGAACTTTTAGGCGATTCAGGATTTTTTTTCATTCAGCATGCATTGTGTATCTGAAACGTTCCGCTGTACAAGCCGGTAGGGGAAAGGATACTGTGCAAAATGAAAGTAGCAATGAGGTAATGCGTTAAAATGCCAAAATGTACAAGGTTAAGAACGATGTGATGGAACAATAGTTTCCAGTAAAGTGATAGAGTCATAGAGAGTCATTGAGTTCTGCAGCATGGAGAACGGCCTTTCAGTACAAACTGGTCTATGCAGACCAATATGTTCTTCCATGCTAACCCCATTTCCCTGAGCTTTGCCCATATCCTTCTAAACCTTTAGTATGCATGTATTTCTCGAAATATGCATTAAACGTTGTTGATGTTACTCACCTCAAACACTTCGGCTGGCAGCTCATTCCAACTGCAGAACACTCTCCGTGCAAAAACGTTTCCGCTCAAATTTCCATTTAACTCTTTCCCCTTTAAACTTAAACGGATGGAAACCCTGGAAAATGACTGAGTGCATTCACCTATCCATACCAGTCATGATTTTACGCAATTCTATAAGTCAGTCATCTCCGCTCTAAGTAAAATTCGCAGCTTGTCCAACCTCTCCCTCTAGCTCAAGCCGTTTGAACCACGGCGGCATCCATGGAAATATTTACTGTACTTTTTCCAGTTTAATAACATCCTTTCTCTACCATGGCGACTTATTACAAATAAAAAACTGCAAGTGCGTCCTCACCAAGGTAGTGTACAACTACAAAATGATTTCCCAACGTTGACACACAATGACCTGACTGATCAAGGCCAGTGCTGCAAACGTTATCTTCTCTGTCCTGTCGCTGTCTGATTTTACTTCCAGAGAACAGTGCACCTGAACTCCAAGATCCCTCTTTTCCACAACATTCATTAAGGCCCTACCATTCTTGAAGAAATTCCTTCTTGATTTGACTGTCTAAAACCTAAGACCTCACATCAATGGATTTAAGTTGTCTTCTCTTGGCCCATTTCACAAGCTGACCAAGACCCTGTTGCAGTTCATGAAAGGTTTTCTCGCTGTCTTTTATACCTGAATTTTAATCTCATCTGCCAATTTGCAAACCGTGTCTTGTTCATTGTCATCTAAGTCACTGATCAAGATAGCAAACAGTAATGGCCATGGCACCTACACCTGAGAAACTCCATCATTCACAGTTCTCCAGCGCAAGAAGCTTCCATCCACTATTACACTCTGCTTCCGATCATGAAGCTAAAAGTCTATTCAATTCGCCAATTCGCCATGGATTCATGTGATCTTTATCAACGGTCTTACTGAAATCCATCGAGACTACTTCTACACCCTGCCCTCGTTTACATTCCTGGTCATTTCATCAAAGAACTCTAATAAAACTGTGAGGCATCATCTCCCCCGCACAAAGCCATGATGACAACCGAATCAAATACCCGTCTTTGCAAATGCATTTATATCTTGTCTCTCTGGATCTTCTCATGTAACTTACCTACCACAAATGTTAAGCTTATTGGTATATAGCACTCAAGCTTTTGTTCCCGTGCCTTCTCGAATGAAAGCACAACATTCACTACCTTCAGGTCTTCTCGGACCTGGCCCATGGCTACCAATAATGCATAAATGTGAGCCAGAGACACCACAATTACTTCTCTTACCTCTTACAGTGCTGTTGGACATATATGGTCATGACCTGGAAATGTATTCACCCTTATATATTATAATACATCAAATACCTCCTGAATTGTGATATGAGCTGTTCCTCAGACCTCACCAATAACTTTACCAAATTATCAAGTCTTCATGTCTTTCTGAACAGTAAACACAGAGGAGAAATATTCACTGAGAATGTGCCCATCTGCTGCGGTCAGATACACAGATATCCGCTTTGGTCCTTGAGTAGATTAATGTTTGATAACAACTTCAAATAAGTTGGAATGGAAGAGATTTTCTGTGTTTAATACAAAATGACGGGAAAACGTATGGCTATGTATCTTTCGAGCTTTGATTTTCTCCTTTGCAACCCAAACAGAGATGAACAGCCACCCATTCATCCACAGTCTACACTGCCACTTTAAGAAACATTAGCCCATTCGGCAACGTTTTTCCTGAACGAAATCATGATCGCGATTCTAAATCCTCAAATACATTGCTTCTAAAAATTGTTCCTATCTTTTCTAGGTGGCTCAAAAGATCTTCCTAGCACCGATATTAAACTGCTGAAACATTAATCGCCAGATTTACTTTGCCAAGCATTCAAGCACAAACAGATAACTTCTACAATTCTCCAATCTATTCACACTGCTTGCAATGTGATGGAAGATGGGATGGTTAATGCCAATACATCTTCAATTTCTGCTTCGATTTCCTTCGATATGCTTGAATAAATTCCGTTGCCTTGTTGACTCTTAGTACTGAAGACTTATGCAATGTTTCATCTTAAAATTTTAAATGAACTGGGTGACTAAATATGCTCCTCCATCGCCAGGGCCTTGGCAGAACTAACTATTACAGAAAGACAGGTGCAACTGATTGATAAAACCATTTTTTGTCGCAGCTCCGAGTTGCAACGTAATGTCACTTTTGAGTCTTTCCTAATTGGCCTTAATTATCAATTAAACGTCGTATTAATATTGAACGTAATTCAACAAAGCAGATATTTCCCTGCATGTTTGATGCTCTTCGGCTCACTCTTCTCTTCTTGTCATTCCTTCCCTCCCTTCTCAGTATTGTGTATTCATATTGGTTATTAATGATAGTTTGACATCTGATATCTATTAAATATTTACTAGTTTCACATTTGTCATAATTTCTATATGGTTTCACATTAGACGGCAGTCAGAATCCATCCATTTGCTGTAAGAAACTCCTGTTTGAAGTCACAAGCAAGGGTAACGCGATTCATGTTGGAATGACTGAGGAAATGGTAAGGAGGATAATGGGAGTGAAAAGTGCCCTGTCAAATCTTTCAAACGGCCCGATATGACTATGTAAATGTAAAAAAGAAACATGAAGGAAATGAACTTTCCATTATATAGGAGCATCTTCTGTCATTGCTATGCTGAAGGCTTTATCAGAACAATGATGGGTTGGTGCTTTCAATTCAAGCCAATCTTCTCAGCAAGTACCTTACACAAGATCGCAGGGTCTATTGTCCTTCTCCGTAATCAATTAGTTTGGAAAAGTTTATTTTTTTTCCGCATCAGCAATTACCAATCGAGGGATGAAGGTACGTAACAAGGAGACGATTTGAATTTAATGATGCATAGAGTAAGGTCGTGTTTGTATTTAACACGCTAATAATTTACTTATTTTCACGATTAGGCAAATTGGTATTTAAGTTCGTTTCGAATTTCCTTCCTGAATTTAATTTGGATCCCTGCATAAACAAAAGGGTTGATCCGAGAACTCCAAAGCAGAAGCATAAATCTGGCTTCCTCTCATGCAACATTTGATTGCTTCATATCTAATCCTGAGAAATAACTAATATTCGTAATTCAGACAGACAGGAAGTACTCCAGAAAAAAAAAAAATATATGATAGAAATAAATTTGTCGAAGTGGCAAGGTTTAAAAGTTTGGATTTTATCTACTTCTCTGATTCTCCTCATTGGACTGGGTTATTAGACTTCTGTGGACCTGAATGGATACAACAATGTTTCTGACAGAGCATGAAGCAGGAATACAATTCTGATGGGAGAAAGGTGGTTAAGAGGTGAAATGTATATTCATATCCGGTCCATCCTGTTGCAGACTCAATTAACAATTTTGTTGGACAGAACCAGGAAATGCCATTAATTGTGTAGAAATGCTTACTTACAAAATACAACAGAGAGTTTTCTGAACAGCGAAACACACAGAAAACACCAAAACACAGGCCGCTGACTTACTGATACAGTATTTTATTCTTAACCTTTAGCAACAAGGCACACAAAGATTGACATCATTACACATAATATCAATCTCCATGGAGATTACTAGAGATCAGTTGTTGACTTCCATTCATTAACGAAACCTTTACCACTTCCATTTTTTTGTTTTACATCATGAAGTTTGTTGTTAAATTGCTTTGGGAAGCGGAATATGCTTGGACGGCTCAATGATGCCAAATACGTACCTTCGTAACATGCATTATTTAAAAAAAAATAAATGTAATGTTTTTATGGTGAAATGCGTTTAAACCACTAGGCATTTTGGTTTGTAAGATTTTTATTTCAGTATTAATTGTTCATAGTTCACGATTCAGTTCACTGTGAACAATCCAGTTGTGAAATCAGGATTGATACAGGTCCAGAAATTCATCTGTTACAATTGATTCCATGTCAAATCTGTGAAACAAAGGTGTTTTTTTAATAACAACATCTGGACGTCTATGTGCATAAGATAGAGTCAGACAATTAGACTTGGTATCGGAGGATCAGTTCGACAAGACTGCTTTTCTTTGCGATTTCCCCAGGTTAATGCCTTACTTTCAAACAACCACGGTTTGGAAATATTCTTTTCACTTTGAATATGCTCTTGACTGCAATGTTGATTCTGTTCCTCCTCGGACGCTGCCTGACCTGCTGTGTTTTTCCATCATTACACTCTGATCTCCAGCATCAAGCAGTACCCACTTTCTCTTTTATTCCAGATCAGCTTATCTTAATAGAGCGTAAGCATGTGACTCCCAGTTTGTGTCAAGTCAGTAAACCTAGTTTTGTTCAGCATGACGACATTTTGAGCGTACAGTTTCAAATCGTCTTTGCCCCTTTCAGGTTGAGCAGTTTAATACAACCAGGATCGGATTGTATTCCGCCAGCCTGCGACAGGTGAATTTTCAGTTTTGTATTATTAAGTTTCATCTGCACAGTTTCTGTTTACGAAATATGCTTGCCAAGACTTTCCTTAGTCAGAATTGACTTTGCGGTCAGAAACTTTGGATGAGGCACAGAAGTTACAGTTCAGTCAGTGCTGATTTTAACATGGACAAAATGGCACCAAGGAGCTGTTTAGGCCTGAAAATTGAAGACTTGTTGATTGTATAGCTGTTGAAGAACTGAATTCCTCATCACACTGTCGAAATAAATATCCCAGTCTGGGTCCAAACTCGAAAGGTTTTCAAATTGTTTTGTCATAAATCTGAGCAGAGTGGTCAAAAATAACGGTTGTTGAGTCGTTCCAGGTTAGTGTGTATATATATTTCAGTGAATTTATATTTAATGTTTATGATTCCAGGTCTGTTTGTCATGTTCACATTCAGTGTGAGCCAGTTCAGTTCTTCACAATTATTCTCACCTTTGATAGGATTCGGTTTGATTCGCTCATCGCAGGACTGTCACTTCAGAATGACAACATTGAATTGATTCTTGAACTGTGCCTTTGCTGACTTATAATAGGAGTTGACAAGATCCTATTTAACTTGGCTAATCTTGGTGTGCATGACCTGTCATAAAAATGCGTAACTAAATTATTTATATTTGACATTGTGTACTGAATGTCGATACATAAATGAAATAGCTAGTTCATATGTTATCATGCACATCGTTCTTTTCGAAACTGAATGAAAACGTCAAATGCAGGTTCGGTGACCGTTTGCATGTCCACTTTTAATTCTGCTCTGCAAGATTTCCTTCAGAATGTTTGCCTTAACCGATATGTGGTTTCAGTTAGCGAGTTACATTCAATGATGAAATGTTAAGCACACGACTGGACGTTGCTGTTGACCGAAATTAAACTGAACTACATCACACAAAACACAAGAATGTCAATACCATGCCCAACAATGTAAAATGCCTGTTTAGCATCCAATTCACAATCACTAAACGTTTCGCAGATGTGTGTACCAACAACAGATGCAGTGTAAAACTTCGCCATATGTTTTCTACCACTTGTACTCAATCGAAAACCATAGAAACTTGAAGGAAAAGGACAGAAGAAATATCGGAGCATCACGACCTCCAATGTCCGCTTCAACATGTACAAACTTGTAATTATATCGCCATTCCTTCATTATTTCAGGCTGAACATCTGAAAACATCCTCTCTCATGAAGTTGCAAGTCCATCCACAGAATATTTATTCAGCAGTTCAAGAAGGAAGCTTAGCCGCACCTCTATCTGCACAATGACAAAATGTCAATACATAATAGCTGAGCCACCTCAGCGCACTTTCTCTGAATGAATGAAAGTAAAGGTGAGACCAGCTTCTCCAATTCATTCAGAATGAAAATATATTTGCACAACAGTCCGAATGGAAAACTGACTGGTAAAATGTAACTGATGTGACTTGAAAGTCAACTTGGTGATGGACTAGATTGGAAATGCAGCCTCTCTGTAGAATTGATTTGATGCTGAGGCAGTCAAATCAGAGGCCTTTAACGTGAATTTACCATTGCCCTGTTCCTTTTTCCTGAGTAGCCCATGGTATCACAGTTTTACGTCCTGTGTGCTCTGTGCAGTTCAGTCAGAAATTCACAGTTATCTGAAATTTTCATGACCCATGGACAATAAAAACATTGTCGTTGATACTAATACAATTATAGATAGAATACTGGATATCGTTAAATGTTTAAAAGATTACTCTTCGGTTTATCTTTCACAGAGATTCAACTGAATAAGGTATTGAAATTGCAAATGAAAAATCATAATCATCAGTGCTGTAACTTTTTACAACATTTCATTTGGACAGTGCTGAACATAGTTCAAATTGTACTGCAAAAAAGTGTAAAAGTGAACGTTCACCAACTGAAACAAAATAGATATTCTGTTAATAGTGTCTACTATGCAATCTGTTATCACATTGAAACTCACTTTGTCAATATAGTGGATGAGATTTAAGTGTAAATCATGTTTATAATTAACTTTAATCAGCTTTTGAAAGAAAATAAATGAATGATGGTGACGAGTCGAAGAGGGAATAAGGGCAAGACTTCCTCCTCTGCAGGCCATTCTCCTGAGAAATACAATTGCAATACTTTTACACATCTCTAGCAAGTTTAATATTAACGTGGAATGAAATTAAAGGACAAAATAACCCCTCGAATAACCACGTATTACGTCTAGCCATTATTTTGCTTATGCCATGTTTATTTTATTTTCAATCCAGAAAGAACTGCGAATACTGTAAATCAAGAACAAAACAAAAATTGCTGAAAAAGCACAGAAATTCTGGCAGCATCTGTGAAGACAAATCACAAATGACCAAGTTCTTTCGAGGGTAACTCGATCCAAAATGTTAACTTTGATTCTGTGCACAGACACTGCCAGACCTCCTCAGCATATCGAAGAATTTCTGTTTTTGCTCCTTACATTGTCATTTCTTTCCTGGTCATTTTCATCGTTTTGAATAGCTTGCTTAACATGATAATTTTGTTGTGCACAGCATTGTTATCCAATTCTGTCATATTACAGTAAAGTACGCAGTGAAAATAAACTACCACGCATCTTCTCAATGCTTTGTTATACTCTTTACCTCAACAGGACGTTTGCTCCTGATCAGTGCTAAAATTATTCTTTATAAAAATGTTGAGAAACTGCTCCTACGATTATCTCATATATTAGAAGGAGCATTATATCCAGAACTATAATTGTTGGCTATGTTAACAGGAACTGATAATGTGTTGCTGGAAAAGCGCAGCCCATCAGGTAGCATCCAGGAACAGGAGAATCGACGTTTCTGGTATAAGCCTGAAGAAGGGCTTATGTCCGAAACGTCGATTCTCCTGTTCCTTGGATGCTGCCTGACCTGCTGCGCTTTTCCAGCAACACATTTTCAGCATCATCAGATGTGTCCTTATCTTGTTGGATGACGGCCTCTTTGACGGGCTGACCAGCCTCATGATGGATTAAAATCATTTGTGACTTGAAATGAAATCGACTCTGTTCCTTCCCCAGGCTTTTCATACCGGAACTGACATTTTACAGAACCTGGGAATTGATTAGAACGTTATATGCGACATTGCATAATCAAACACATGCACAAAATTCTTGAAGTGGCTGATGCCCGAAACGTCGATTCTCCTGTTCCTTGGATGCTGCCTGACCTGCTGCGATTTTCCAGCAACACATTTTCAGCTCTGACCTCCAGCACCTGCAGTCCTCACTTTCTCCTCTATGTTAACAGGAAACATAAGCGCGGCATATCAACTGCATCGGAGTATTTGCTTAATTCGTTATTACCATTTAATTTTCTCTGCATAAGTTCGTAAGAAGCGGTTGATAATCACTTTAAAGTGGCTACTCTCCATCTGCTGGTAAGTTGTAGAATTATCCTCTGACCTCTTCTGTTTGGGTACAATATTGTTTCTCAACGCCAAAATGAGAAAGGTCTCAAAAAAATTAACAGTTTCAGTGGAAACATTAAAACATACACCGAAATGTGAACTGCATTATTTGATAATGTTTAGATCGTGCATTTGTCCTGCAGAATGAAAAGCACTGCCTATGTTTCCAGTCTTAGAAATGTGATACATACAGACACACACACACACACACACACACACACACGATCGCCAGTGGAATGAAGAAAAAAACTGTCTTATTAAACTGGAAGGCAGAGATAACGGCTTCAGGTGAGAAACTCTGCGAAAAGATAATGGTTTAAAGAAACATGTTTGGATTAGATTATCGACACAACAGATAAGGTTCTCTGAGTACCTCGTTTTGGACTGTCGCAGTTTTGGGTACGAGTGAATTACGGGCCAGGAAGCTTCAAGCTGGAAAGTTGCTGTGTGAACTTGTAGGAAAATGAGTTGTGAGTGACAGGTCCAGGAAGATATCAAAGCCGGAAGAGCTATTTACAATGAATGTTTTCCAATGTATATTTCACTGGATTTGGATAGGTTTGTGTTCCTGAATTCCCTGCACTGATCTAGAAAATGGAAATGGATTACTTGAAGCTGTGGGACTTATAATATATCACTCAACCTCAGCTTCCTCTTTCTCCCAATCCCAATTCGAGACAGCAGGCTGTGGGTTCTCTGCCAGAAACCGCGCTGGTTTGAATGCACAGAAAACGGTTTAAGATTTTAGTGATAATGATCGATCATTCTCCCCAGAATTTCCAGCGGAGGAGAGGCTGGTTTCTCTCCGTCATCAAGGAAGTACACCGCCCTCATAAATTGGGCTTAGTTTCTTTGGCATATATCAGACTGTGGGGACATGATTGAGACATAAATGATGATAGGTATAGACAGGAGACTCAGAATGATTTTTTCCTCATGGTGAATGCATGAATGTCCAGGGGCCTGGCTGAAGGAATGGGGAGAAGATTTGGAGTACATTCATGTTTTTATTCTGGAGAGTGATGGGGATCTGGAGCACACTTTTTGTATTTGTTGTAGATGCAGAAATCATCACAACATTTGAGAAGCGTTTCGGTATTTACATGTGATACCGAGGTATTCAAGGCAATGTGCCAAATGCTGGAAACGTTTTTAACGCAGATTAGTTGTTTTTTTTTAATGGTTCACACTCGATCGGCCGAAGCGCTTTCTTCTTTCTCCTGTGTACTCTGCATTCATCCATTTCCGTTCTGAGAGAAACAAGCTGAATGGTTCAGGTCGTGGTCAAGGCGAGGGTTGCAATTAAACAAAGAGAATTATCCGTAAAAGAGCTGAAGAAGTTCACAAAGAAAGGGCTCACTTTACCAAATCAAAGAATATGCTTCTGGAGAAGTAAAGAGTTAACAAACGTGTTTGGCTGAGATGTGGATGGGATGTCAGCAATCCTCAAGGCAAAGCATATACAATCAGCGAGAAACTTAGAAAATACCAACAGATGAAACATATTTCCAACTGAGATGAAATTATCTCGCTGCCAATGTCATAGCCGAGTTGTTAAGCCAATCCTTGGGGTTTTCCGTGGATAGCTGTGCATCCTGCCGATCTTGATAATTGTATGTTTCTTTCAATCAGTTTCTGCTCAAAAACATATCAGAAAGTTCCCATCATCTTTCAACATTTTCTGATATCTGTTATTTTGTCTCCTGTCAGTACGATGCCTTTGTAAACATACACGTCAGTTGCTTGGTTCCAGCAACACCTTCTGGGAATTTGACTCCCCTGTGTCCTCTCTCTCTCCCCCCCCCCACCCCCCCCCCCCACCCCCCCCCCATCTCTCTTGGCTCCTCTCAGTGGATTTCACCTCAGTGGCTTTCAGTAACGTTCGGGTGTCGACCGGATTAAATGCAGTTTCCCCATCTCAAACTATTCACACGAACACTATATCTTCATGGTCAAGAGCATTTTAATCTATGCTCAAACGGCGTGACAGAAGAAAGTTGAAAAAGAAGATTTTGTTTTGACCATGACACTGGGAGCTTTGAACTTCTCTATCACAGCAAACAGTTGACTAAAAAAAAAGATCGTTTCTCAGGAAGATTTAGATATGTAGTTTGGACAGCTGAACTGATTAAAGGATATTTAAAGAGAAGAGGAAGATTGAATTGAGTTTGATTATCGTCCATGATCCGGTGGAATTGTAGAACGTGTTGAATGGCTTATTAATGTTTCTGCGATAAGTCCGAAAGTTTAAAAGAACTACTGCGATAAATAGACATCCAGGGACAACCGGAGAATGTCAGAATTACCAGGAAGGGACCACCTGGGTAAAGACAGAGACTGTCTACAGCTAGAAATTTCGCTATCTGCACTCTACCTGCCCAGATTAGTGATGCAAAGGAAAACCCAACAGCCACCCACATTCTGTATTTACAGGAAAATGGGTGAGGGAATGGAGTAACTATTTGAGACATGGCACAAGGCAGAAAATGACTCACCTCCCACCAGCTGCTTCCACACAGACACTTATTGGACGATGTCGCAACTTGGTTGGTATGGATCAAGGTTGAGCAAGCTGCCAGTTTATCGATACCTCAGTGAACTTGATAAGCTCAGAAGCTCTGGATGACAGTTGTGGGAGTAATATCAAGTCCGGCTCTGTCCGTGCTCCTCCTCCTGTTTGTAGTTGATTCCCTGGTTCCATTTTGCTGGCTGCTTTACAGAACTGTGCCCCCGAGTAATCTGTGTCTGCATGTAATTGTCTGATAATATCACTTCTCCATATCCTTCCTGCATCTGTCAGTCCCAGAACATGGCTGAGTGCTTCTTAGATTCTGATGGTGTTGACAGCTGCTTGTAAGGTGGATTCTTTGTGCAACAGTTTTCTCTGGAGTGAAAATGACGGAGAAGCTGCTGTGTTTAAACTCGGAGGACTTTGAGTGCAGATGGATCCAGTGATTTTTTATACGCGATTGTCGAGTGAATGAAATTATGATGTACCTGGGGATTTCTAATGGTCACTGCCTAGTCAGTGTTGATTAAGAGGCTTTTATAACATTTATTTCTATCGAGTTGTTTCATCCTATTGCACTGAAGATTTCATTCTGAATAAAGCCTTAATCACATATATAGGCAAAGTTGGAGAAGAAGACCTCGCTTCTGAGATGTCTGTTGAGCCTTCGAGAATGAGCCACGTGAACCACTGCAAGTGCTGAAGTCGCTCACATGAGGTTGACTTTCTGACAATTGTTAGGCTGTAATTATAAACGAACTTTTATATATGTATGTTTGCAAACACTAGTGGGCATTTATATTGCATTCTGGTTATAGTTGAAACCCAACTTGTATTTTCAGGCATATAAAAATTTGTCGTTGAGGAACATAAAACCAATACGAAACAGTATTGTAAACGATGCCAGTTAATTGATCATGAAAACAGGAGGAAGCCAGAGAGGTTTAAGGAGTCTTCTACAAATACAATTTTAATGTTTTCATAACATTTATTTCTTCTGAGCATTTTAATCCATTTTGAGTTAAACTGGTGAGGAATGTCGCACAGTGGTCTTCACAGCTGCATGCAGTACCACGAAACTGTATCTAACTCTAATGTTGGGTTCATGCTTGACTGTGTGCTGTTTCTTTTTCTCCATCTCTGTGTGGGTTTCACTGGTGTCATCACAAAGTCCAAAGATGGTCAGAGTAGGCAGATCGGCCGTGCGAAATGTTAAGTTATGGGCAGAGTGTGGTGGGGGTGCTGGGTTTGTGTGGGAAAATCTTCAAACGGTCAGTGAATATTCGACGGCCCGATTGGCCTCTGTTTGCATTGCAGAGATTTAATAAAATGTATGATGGCATTACGTTGCCTTTTTTCTCCCAAGTATCAGCTTACAAATGATCAACTACATTTTTCTTGTATTTTATAAAGTGTGAACGTTCATGTCTTTTTTTACGTCACCGCTATGCTCATTTTATGTTTTGAAAGGACGAATTATAGTTAGCCAATTCAAAATGGAACCACATCCGCATCTTACAGTCACTCTTTATCACAATCATGTTTGTCTCAGGATTCCGTACACTGAAGGTGAAAGCATGACTCACAAGGGAGGGAACACCTTGATCTGCATCTGGCAGCTTTTGGAATAATTCATCTGAAATGTCCAAACTCACACTTTTGTGAAACCATTGAAATGTGGGAATCCGGGGAAGTTACTTCTTTACCCATCCAAGCAAGAAACCCACCATCGCAGTCAAACTGGGGACAGGCCCTTCACTTCGTCTGATTGTGGGCAGGGAGCCCTCTCAGACATTGAAACTTCAAACACAACAGCTAATTCACATCAGAGAAATACCATTCGCTTACTCCATGTGAGGAAAGAGGTTTATTCAGTCACTCCGGTCACTGAGACACAAGAACGTTTACAAGTAACCACAGCTACATGTTTACGCTTTCTCTTGCTTACCCCAATCAATGCACATTGATCTTTGGATGCTTGCGACGATGTTCTTAAATCATGCTATATTCAAAGTGTTCTTATTCTAGAAATTCTAGAAATTATTCTAGAAACTCGGTTTTGGAAAATCGTTGCACATGTTCAAGTTCGCACCTGATAGAAACTGTCTCCCTGCACAGTGTATTAACAAGGATGATCTCTTTCTTCAACATTTAATGAACAACAATTCGGTCACTTTCTGTTTATAAGCATAGAATTTTGAGGCAGTTGACATTTGTTTCAACAATAAACTTACTGAGACCTGTTTCTGGTAATGTCCGTAAATTTCTTTAGTCTGGTTATCTTTTCCACCTTTAAAAAATCAATTTTATCTAAAATAGATGATGCATACAGTCTGCATCAAATCTCTGCAATGCAGATTTTAAAATATCTCTGAATGTACCTATATCCTCCATTCTTACCTCCAACAAGTGTGAGGGTCGCATAAGTGACTTTGTGATGAAAAATGAAACAATCTGGCCAGCTATCTCTGACGCTTCCTTCCCTCCCGTTTTGTCCTGTTGTCTCTGAAATTCCTTTTACCGTAGTTGTGGTCCTGCACCATTGCTTAGATTTGCTTCTATTTCCGGTCATGCCCTTTCTTTGTTCACCATATGTCATTGAACTGTTTTCATAGTGTCTACAAGACACAATTTCACTTTATTCTTTCCTTGAGCAGCAGCGGGTTCATACTTCACCATGATGTGCAACCTCATGGCACAACGCAATCACTCAAACATTCTCAACAAGTCAGCTACCTCCTGCTCTGGGTCTGTATTCACTTGGTCATCCAATCCGTATAGACACTAGCAACTTCACACTGGAGAGAATCTGTTCATCTTGTCAGAGTGCAGAAAGATATTTACTCCGTCATCTATTCATGAAGATACACAGTTGAAGGATTTTCCGGTTGCACCAAGGAATCAATCAGAAACATTGCGTCGTTTAGACCTAAGTTATTATACACTGCTGCAGTAAAATCATTGAAATTACGGATTAATTTTTTAATTCAAATTTACATCTATAGGACTAAATTTTGGAAATTATCCCACGTCATTGTAAACGCAGACACTCAATAATGCAGAGTGAACATTTGCCAGCAAGTTGTGTGAAAAGGGAAGTTGCGATTCTTGTGGATGGATTAAACAACAACGGAATCCACTGAGTGATTGTGAAGGTTCGGTTTTGGATGCTGTTAACATCGATCTCCAAAGCAGACCATCTGAGACCTGTTTCTTCTGACGCATAAACACCATTAGTGCAATTACCCATTGGATAAAATTAAAATTAAATCAAATTTGTGTTTTACACTTGGTGAATCAAGTCTTTGTGATTACATTTAGGCCGATTATATTTTTACAGAACTCTCCATTTCCCCAACGTCATCCACCATAAACGCCAACAAGGACGAGGAGATCATGCAGATTCATTGCCACAAGTATGAGATAACCTAATCAGCTGCTCTACTGCTTCCTTTCCTCATGATATGCCAAGGTGTATCTGAAACGTTCCTTTTGAACAACACAATCCTACACAATTGTTTACTTTTTTTCTGCTGTGTTCTGTCATGTTTCTCGGCGCTCATTTTACCGCATTTAGCGCTTTACATGTAGAGTCAACAGAGTAAGTGCTCAGCTCTTACATTCCATCAACAGAAGCAGAATAATGCTCGAGCACAATCTGAAATGTCATGACCCACTGACAGGGGATTTTGCAAAGATCGTGTCTTAGCCATGCGGAAATAAACCAAACCTGACTTAGGGTTTTCTATTTTCCAGTGTGCAAGTAATATATGAGCTCCAAGTATCATTTTCGTATTTATCCATTTCTTCAACTGTCCTTTAACCACGCCATTGAGTATCGAAGTTTCAATTCAAGTATTAGAAACAATCCTAACGCGAGATATAATCCGAATTCATGTTTTTATTTGGGCACTCAGTCACCATTTCAACACTTTAGCACGGAATACTTGTTTTGGAGAAAGACATAATCAGTTTTCCTGTCTTAAATATTATAGTGTGCAATTTTAATGGTGGATTATCAAATCAACTTCTGAACAATTCATGTCCAATCTGCAATAAATTGTGGAATTGGTACTGAAATTCAGCAGAAAAGTTTCTTATTCAGTACCTGGGCATTGACACATAAACTTGAAAATTTCTTTACCAGTGGGTTGATGACAGTTAAGTGATATGATCACCCATTGTCAATAACGTCCGAAATCATAATGCTGACGATTATCTTATGATTATCCACGGACATTGTTTATGCCCCAGCTTACCTTTCATGGTGCAGTCTGTTCAATGAGGGCAAATTGACGAAAAGAATGATTATTAACAAAAAAAAATGGGTAGTGAATAATTTTCTTACATAACAAAATGACGGATCATAAGTCTTTGTGAAGATATTTCTTCCGGTCATGCACAAAGGCGTTACCCATTGGGGATATTTGATTAAATCAATTAATCTGGTAGTGTCATTTATAATGATTGCTTCAGTCTGTGGGTAAATTAGCGACATCCTCATTTCATCCATCAATATCGTGAAACGTCCTCCGCTAATAACCATTCACATGGGCATGTCAGAAAATCAGCAAAGCGGATCCTCTTAAATATGTTGCTTTGTCACCATCATAGTTACGTCGTACCATCTTAGGTAATGTTAAACTTCAGAAGGATGACAGCAGAATTGGTCATCTAGTCAGGCACCTCAAGCACCAATTAGTGGTGAATAGAATCTTACAGTGTGGAAGCGGCGTATTTGCCTTATCAATTCCACAAGAGCCACTGCGAAGGATTCGACACAGACCCGCCCCTTTATAATCCAACATTTTCCACAGCTTATGCGCATAATTGACTGTCCGATTATACAATTTAGTATGGAAAATTCAAACACTTTTGGATTGGCAGGGGCAGCCCAAACACATAGACAGAGAACGTAAAAAATAAACATTTGCAGATGGTTCCTTGGTCTGGACTTTAACAAAGGTCTCTGACACTGTGAGACAGCGGTGATAACCAGTAGATCTCCACGTTGGCAGCTTTGCTGCACTGAATAACAACTTACGTAAGTCATACCTGCATTGGTGTAATGCTACTTGGATATTCTAGCTCTGTGATTGATAAGCAGATAGGATTTTCCGTGTGCATTTGCTTTCTTAAAAACGTATTTTAACTTTTGGTGCCTGTTGAGATGATTCCTATGGTAACCATTGAGATTTTCTTGATAAGGGTAGCATCAACTTGTGACTACTCGTATTGTCTGTTGCAGGAACTGGATCTATGATTCTATATCCACAATATAAAGGCTATCAACTGGTACTGCTGTCATCAAGATATGGATGTACACTACCTTTAATAAAGTTAAAAGCTTGCCCAAACTAACTGACAGCATCAAATGTTTTTCAGAAAGATTCAATGTAACATGTGCTCCAGCTTCCGAGGTAGCTATGGCAGCTGGTTCCCTGGAAACGACAAAAAGCGATTAGAATAAGTACAATATGTTTAAGTTATTCTTCGAAAACATCAAAATTCAATTCAATTTGAATTCAGTATAATGACAATCTTAAAAGCCAATTTCACAATCCGATGCTTTGCGGTTATAAGACACGAGAAATTTGAAACGATGCCAATCTACCAGCATGTAGGAACACTGCCTGAAATTAGCTCTCTCTCAAGGGTACCTTTATCGAGAAGTAAACATAGACTGGGACGACCATAATGTTAAGGGTTTCGATGGAGGGGAATTTGTTCAGTGTGTCCAAGACAATTGTCTGACTCAGTATGTTGATGTACCTACAACAGAAGGTGCAAAACATGATTTACTCTTGTGAATAAGGCAGGGAAGGTGACTGAGCTGTCAGTGGGGGAGCATTTTGGGGCCAGAGACTATAAATCAATTAGATATAAAATAATGATGGAAAAGGATAGACCAGATCTAAACATTGAACTTCTAAATTGGAGAAAGACAAATGTTGATGGTATTAGGCAAGACCTTTCGAAAACTGATTGGGGGCAGAGGTTCGCAGGTAAAGAGACGGCTGGACAATGGGAAGGCTTCAGAAATGAGATAACGAGAATGCAGAGAAAGTATATTCCTGTTAGGATGAAAGAAAAGGATGGCAGGTATAGGAGATGCTGGTTGACAAAACAAATTGAGGATTTAATTAACAAAAGGAAGGAAGCATATGTCAGGTATAGACAGGATAGATCGAGTGAATCATTAGAATTCCATGCAGAAAATAGGAGTATACTTAAGAAGGAAACTAGGGGGCAAAAAGTGGACAGGAGATAGCTTTGGTAAATAGAATTAAGGAGAATCCAAAGAGTTTTAACCAATAAATTAAGGACACAAGGGTAATTGGGAGAGAATAAGCTCCCTCAAAGATCTACAAGGCGGCCTTTGTGTGAAGCCGCAGAAAATGGGGGAGAAAGTAAATGAGTATTTTGCATCCTGATATACCGTGGAAAAGGATATGGAATATAGAAGCGATAGGGAAATAGATGGTGACATATTGCAAAATGTCCATATTACAGAGGAGGAAGTGCTGGATGTCTTGAAACGAGTGAAGGTGGATAAATCCCCAGGACTTGATCAGGTGTAGCCGAGAACTCTGTGGGAAGCAAGAGAAGTGATTGCTGGCCCTCTTGTTTAGATATTTGTGTAATCGATAGTCACAGGTGAGGTGTCGGAATACTGGAGGCTGCCTATCCTGGTGCCACAGTTTAAGAAGGGTTGTAAGTACAAGTCAGGGGACTATAGACCAGTGAGCCTGACTTCGGTGGTGAGCAAGTTGCTGGAGGGAATCCTGAATGACAGGATGCACATGAATTTGGAAATACCTTGTCTATTTATCCTCTCCATGCCCGGCATGATTTTATAAATTTATGTAAGGTCAACCCACAGCATCTGACTCACCAGAGAAAAGAGGCCCAGCCTAATTACCACCACCTTGCAACTCAAACCCTCAACTCTGGCAACATTCTTGTAAATCTTTTCTGAAACCATTCAAGCTTCACAATATCCTTCCAATAGTAAAGAGAACATAATTGCACACAATATTCCAAAAGTGGCCGAAACAATGTGCTGAATAAGATACGGAAACTGTCAGAAGGTTAGTAACGAGGGAATGTTTCTTTGCCAGATAGTCAGAAATGAAGAAGCATCTTACTGTGAGTCTTTCAGTCCTGTGGCAGTGACTTGTCACAGAGTGAGTGTTATGGAATTGTTAAAGAATTACCTCAGCTTACCACAGTCCAATTCTTACATTCAGAGTTGTTCTACTCCAAATTTCCCATTCATTATTGCCTTATCCCAATTATCTCATTCACTGTTGTTTTGTAACAATCCTCCCATTAGCTGATGTTCTGCTCCAAATTCTCAAATTCAGAAAGCTCGAGCACAATTATTTCATTTAACAATCCCCTGCAACGATTCTCCCTTTCAATTGTACGCTGCCAGAATGATCAGAAGGTGAGGGCTGAGGTATTGAAGCTCTATCACAGACTACGATATTTGGGAATGCTTTATTATCGGAGGGACAATACTGACACCATGCCTTATTATAAGGGTGTCAAGAATTCAACGAATTCCACAATAAAAAGTTTGTCCTGTGTTATGCTGCACTGTCAGAGGATCAGTTCGATGTAAAGTCCTCTTTATCAGATGGGTAGGAATGAGGCAGAGCCTCATTGTCAGAAGATCCGTTCTGAGGCAGTTTCTTATTATAAGGGGTCAAAATTGAGTGTTTTTCCACACGTTTAGAAAAGGTGTCTCATTGTCAGACGGTCAGAAATGAGGGATAGCGTTCATAACCGTGGTCAATATAAACTGCTGTCTCAATATAACGTGGCCCGAAATGGGCGAGTGCAGCACGATTTTAGGATCAGTGGTAGACGCTTAATACTTACCCATGAGTCACACTTAAATAGGATCGAAGTGAGGGATTGCGACAGTGTCAGAGATTCAGTTCTAAGGCAATACCCATTTATGAGAGTGCCAATGCTGAGGCACTGGCCCATTGGAAAGAGGTCAGAACTGAGAGAATGCTACAGAATTAGAGGAGGTCTTGCTGCACTATCAGATCTTCAACACGGACGTTGGTGCTTCGGAGTCAGATGGTCAGATATGTGAGAGTGCATTACTGTCAATGGGTAGGTTCTGAGGCAGCGACTAATTGCAGGAGGTTCAGTCGTGCAGGAGTGTCTCATTTGGTCGAGGTTCAATGCTGTTGCAGTGCCTCAGGTGTTAGAATTGTGGGCGTGTTTGTATTGAGAAGGTCAGTAATGTGGTTTTGCAGCACTGTCAAACAATCAGAATTGCGGGTCTGCACAGTGACAGTCTTCCATTTACTGATGCCCTGCAATAATTTACCGCACCTGTCCAACTTCGATCTATTCTGTTGCTCTAAATTATAAGCCCCTTGCACCATATGGAACAAAGTTCTATAACTGACTGATATCATACAACATTTTTCCTACAGTATTTCCAGACGTCCTGCTCCAATTCTTCCTTTGAGTATCTCTCTGCAATAATTCTCCCATTTCTTGTTCACTGATTTTGCAGTTCAATTTTTCACTGCACTTAGTGGTGGCATGGCCCAGTTCTGCAAAAAAAGTTCCACAATTTACAGATGTCCTACTCCAATTCGAAAAGTATCTGATGCCCGCCTCCAAATTCTCCAATTTAAATATGTCCTAACACCGTTCTTCTATTCACGAATTACATGGAATTATTCGTCCAGGCACGAATTTCCAGAACTGTGTTGTGAACTGCACGAAATCGTCCATTAACTGATGCAGTAATTCTTCAATTTAATGCTTCTCTGCAACAATTCTTTAGTTGTTAGACAACTGACGAAAATTTCCCATTTACTGTCATCCTGCAGCTATTTTCGTGTTTGCTGATGCCTTGACCTTCATCGACCATCTCGAGGTGATCTTCTCCAATGCACTAATTTCGTGGCATTGTGCATTATGACTCCCATTTACTGATACCCTACTTAAATTATCCCAATTAAAGGGGGTCGGGCAAATGTATAGAGTGTCATGGATGCCAAATGGTCAGAAATGTGGCATAACATCATTATCAGACGGTCAGTACTGAGGGAGTTCATAATTGTCAGATGACCAGTACTGAGGCAGTGCTCCATTGTGAAAGAGCCTTAATTGTGTAAGTGCAACACGATGACAGGATCAGTACTGAGAAGCACTGTCAGAGTGTCAGACTGATGGGGTCACCTCTGAAAATGAGGCACTGCCTCTCAACTGACCCTTTGACGATGTGCACATTCTCAGTACTAACCACGCAGATGTGTGGCATTCTCTCATGTTGACATAATAAGGCCCTCCGTTAGTACTGAGTCCTTGACAATCTGAGATTCCAACCGGACTGGACCTTCAATAACGAATACTGCCTCAGACCTGCGTTGCATAATCGTCAGGCACTCGCTCAGGATTAAACACCCAAACATGAGGCTCTCCTTTAGTACTGAGCCGCTAGCTCTAATGTGCTCCCTCAGTGCTGAACCTAGCAACAAGGGCACTTGTTACAAAAAGAGGCTGCAGATCAGGCCTCCCCACAGTGAGCGTGAGGTAGAAGAGCAAATACGTAAACAGGTTATGGAAAGATGTTGAGACAATAGTGTAGTGGTGATGGGAGATTTTGTTCTCGCAACATTGACTGGGAAACACTTAGCGCCAGAATCTGGTTGGTATAGAAATTGTAAGAAGCGTCCAGGAGAGTTTTCTATGGCAGAACGTCAATAGTCCGACGAGGGAAGTAGCCATACTGGACCTGGGACTGAGGAATGAGCCGGGACAGATGGTAGAAGTTGTGGCGTGGGATGTCTTTGGTGACAGTGACCACAATTCTGTGTATTTTAGAATACACGTAGATAAAGGAGAGGGAACAGTACCAACCGACCCGTGGCTGAACACTTTAACTCCCCCTTCCAATCCACCAAGGACATGCAGGTCCTTGGCTTCCTCCATCTCCAGACCCTGACCATATGACGCCTGGAGGAAGAGTGCATCATCTTCCGCCTTGGAACCCTCCAATCCCACAGGATGAATGTAGATTTCTCCAGATTCCCTTTTTCCCCTCCCCCACCTCATTCTAATCCCAAGAGCCGGATTCAGCACAGCCCTCTTGACCTGCAATCTTCTTCCCGACCTCTCCGCCCCCACCCCCCGCTGGCCTATCATCCTCACCCTCACCTCCTCCCACCTATCGTATTCCCAGCGCCCCTCACCCAAACTCCCTTTCCCTATACTTTATCTCAGCCTGCTTGGCACCAGCCTCATTCCTGAAGAAGGGTTTATTCTCGAAAGGTCAATTCTCCTTCCCCTCGGATGCTGCCTGTCCTGCTGTGTTTTTCCAGCACCACATTTTTCAACAGTAATAGTGAGGGGTTAACATAGCGAAATAGGCTCGCCTAAATGACTCGGTGGTTTATTCTTCAAAGGGTCCGTGTGGATTTGGTTGGGCTTCATGACCTGTTTCACAGTGCATGAATTCTATAAAGAGGTACTGGCTGAGTATTTACACTTTGTTACTAATGCAATCCCTCCATTCTGACCTTATGACTCTGAGAACATCCCGAAATGTTGACCCTCTGACAGAGATCTGCCTCAAACATACCCTCTGATAATGATGCACTCAGTTACTTCTGACCCTCTAACAAAGAGTGAATTCCTCAGGAGTGGTATTCCAGTACTCGCCGGGACAGACCCTATGATCGAGCAGATATACTTACAGTGCTGGTTCCAGGCAGAAACTCTGCAAATTAGACACTTCCTTAGGTTTGACTCTCTGAAAAGGAAGTAATCATTTAGTGCTAGGTCTATCACAGTGCTTCAGTCCTGCCTCTGTTCTCACTCCCGAAAGTTGCAGGAGTCCTCAATTCCGACCTGGTTACACTGAGGAATTGAGCACATCAGTAAATGCGGGTTAATGCTCAGTCAGTTCCAATTTGTAATAGGGTCAGAAATGAGGGGGTACTACACAATTCGAGGGACAGTAGTGAGGTTCTGAGCAATTTACAGTGGATTAATGCTGAGACAGGGCGTCCTTGTCAGAGGGTCAGAAGTGAAGGATTGTCTTTTCTCTGAGATTCAGTCTTGTGGGAGTTACTTGTCAGAAGTCCATGATGCGGAATTGTCTGAGAACTGAGAGGGTGCCCTAGCCCAATTTCCCCATTCAGACCCTACTCTAATTCTCCCATTCAGTATTGACTTCTCCAATTTTCCCATTTCCTGCTACAATGCAGGAATTCTCCAATTATCTAATACTCTGATCCAAGTTTTCTTATTTAAATAAGCTGTAGCACAATTATTCCATTCAGTAGTTCCTTGAAATAATTCTCCAATTTTGTGGTGTGCTGCCAAAATTCTTAAATTTAGGCATGTCTGAGTTGGACCAAATAGTCTGTTTCCATGCTCTACACCACTGTGACTCGATTTAATGCTCCACTGCTCCACACCAAACCTCCCGTTTACCAAACCTGCACAAATCTTGGAATTGCACCAACTCTTCCTTTGAGAATTATTGTGCCACAATTATCCCACTTAGAGTTTAATGGCATCTTCATGACCTCTCCAATTATAGATGCCCTGCATCTCATTCTTTTCGTGTTGTATTCATTTCAATAGGTCTCTGATACACTTCTTCCACGTATTGGTACCCAGCTCAACATCTATTTTTCGTTTACTGATGTGATGAAGCGAATCTCCAGTTTACAGATGTGAGCAACATTTTTCCATCTTATTTATTCCCAGTTCATATTCTCCCATTTAGACATGCTCTGCTTCAGTTCAAAATATATTATCACTTCTGCATTTTCTACTGTACTATGCTGGCAGTGTGCTCAAAATCTCCCATTTGCTGATGATCCTCAATTATCACACTGACGCATACCACTATGCTTATTTATCCATTTACTGATGTCCTAACCCAATTCTACCACATCGGGATGCTCTCGTCAATTCTCACAATTACTGGTGCCATGCCTGAGTTCTCTAATTCAGTTACATGTGCACCAATTCTTCCATTTAGTCATTCTGGACAACAATTATCCCATTTAGCTGTCCACTGCAAGAATGCCTGAATTTCGGCATGCCATGCATCGAATGTCTACAGTAATACACCTGCACAAATCCTACCTTTATTGATGAAACGCACCAACGCTCCTATTTGGTCTGCTTAACTCTTCATATATTTGGCAATTTTTACCAAGTTTCTAATGTACTGGCATTGTGCAGCGAAATCTCCCATTTAGCGATGTCCACCCATTCTCCCAATTATTGTTAACCTGCCACCAACTCTCCTGTTTGCTGATGTCCTGACTCAAATCTACCAATTATTTTGCACTTCACCTTTTTTTAATATTTTGAACTTAAAACAAATAATATAGCGAACCTGCAGTGTGTAAACAGGCCCATTAGCCCTTCACGTCCTCAGCAACCATCTAACGAGTAGCCCACACAGACCTATTCCCCTAACTCATTCGTCTGCATTTACTACTGATGTATGCAACTAACCGACACATCTATGAACAGTATGGGCAATTTAGCATGTTCAACATTTACTGAAACCCGACCTCAATTCCGCCAGATATTGTTGACATTCTCTGACCTTGTGGTGTCATATTCCAATTTTTTGATATAGTTCATTGTATAGGTTTTCCATTTTGCCGTTCCTGCAACTATTCTCCCATTCGGGCTTCACTTCTTTGTACCAATTCTTTCATTTCCAATTCCTGCTTCAAATTCTCTTTTT
Organism: Chiloscyllium punctatum; assembly: GCF_047496795.1. Taxonomy (NCBI): domain Eukaryota; kingdom Metazoa; phylum Chordata; class Chondrichthyes; order Orectolobiformes; family Hemiscylliidae; genus Chiloscyllium; species Chiloscyllium punctatum. The sequence goes on along the minus strand of NC_092773.1, from coordinate 46,521,382 downwards.
ATCAGGAGTCACTTAGTTCAGCATTGAGAGTGTGACCTCTGGCAGTGAGGCACTCCCGCTGAACTGATCCACTGAAATTGGTTAAATTTTCAGAACTAACCGTCCAAATGTTTGGCCCTTGCTCGGTAGTGTCCCTGTAATAATGAGGCCCTCCCTGTATACTGACCCGGTGATGGTGAGGCCATTCCTCAATCCTGACACACTTCCTCCGAACAATGAGTCACATTCTCAGGACTGACAATCCGACAATAACTACTGCCTCAGAACTGACATTCGACAATGAAGCAAGATGAAAAACCACCCAACACCAGTTTATGTACTCTAGCTTTCGTAGCACCGCTGCTTCACAACCCAACTGATGAAGGAGCAGCACTCCGAAAGCTAGCATGCTTCCAATTAAACCTGTTGGGGTATAACCTGTGATTTTTAATTTTGTACACCCCAGTCCAACACCAGCATCTCCAAATCATGACAATGAAGCATTCACTCATTCTGATCCTCTGTCAATGCTCAACACCGACCTCCACTATCTTAATTCTGACTCACTTACATTGAGTACCTGCGTCAGAAAGGATCCTGCGATGATCAGGCCCGGCTTCAGTACACGTTCTCTAACAATGAACGAATTCCTCAAGGCTGACTGTCCAGAAATCAGATACTCACTCAGTTCTGACACTCCGCCAGTTCTAAGAATGCAGCACATACCCTCTTATCCAGGAGCATTCCCCCTTACCGAGTAGAATTAGAATGTTCGCCTCAGAATAGACCCACTGACAAATAGAAACACACATTGGACTGCATTTCCAATAACAAGGTTCTACCTCAGTACGTAGCTTCTGAAAGAGCAGATATGGCCTAGTGGTATTATGGCTAGACTGTCTATCCAAAGGCCCATATAATGTCCTGGCGAGCTGGGTTCTTATCACATCATAGCAAGCAGTAAAGTTTGAATTCAATAAAACATCTGTAAGTAAGAGTCTAATGGTGAGCATTAATCCATCAGCGATCGTGGGTAAAATCCTGTCTAGATCACTCATGTTCTTCATGGAAGGAACCTGTCATCCTTACCTGGTCGAGCCTAACTGTGCATTCAGACCACAGTAGTTTTGTTGACTCTTAACCAGCCTCTGTGAAATTTAGGGATGGGCAATAAATGCTGCCTATACAGCGACGCGCTCACCTGGCAAATGAATCGAAAACAGTCATTACTGACCAATAATGGTGTTGCACCGTCTCAGTTCTGACCCCACTTCAATGAGGCACCAGCTCAATATGACCCTATTTTGCTTATACGCTCCAAACTGACAAAGATGGGCTACCTTTAGACGGCCTATTGAGAATGTGGCACTCGTTCAAGTGTAACCGTATTAAGATGAGCATTGTCTCTATGTTGACTATCTGGCTTTGATGCAGTCCCTGAGGTCTAATCGTCTGACAAAGACGCAACGTCTCAGGACATACCTCGGAGACAGACAACATTCGGAAATGACAGTGGTGCAAAGTGTCAGGACTGCCCATCCAAATGGCTAGCACACTCTCACTGTATATCAGAACATTCAGATATGTTCCTGAATTGAATTGAATTTATTGTCATGTGTACCGACGCACAGTGAAAATCTTTGTCTTGCGAGCAATACAGGCATATCAAGTAGTTAACATAGAACATAGAACATAGAAGAATACAGCGCAGTACAGGCCTTTCGGCCCTCGATGTTGCGCCGATCAAAGCCCACCTAACCTACACTAACCCACTATCTATGTTAAGGAACATAGATATTAAATAACAGATGAACAGCGGCAAATACACAAGCGCATGTACAGGCGAATTTGACGAGTTAGCGAGTCCATTCAGCATTCTAACAGCAGTAGGGTAGAAACTGCTGCAAAACCGGCCTGTGCGTGTGGTCCGGCTTCTAAAACTTCTCCCGCAACCTCCTTTTTGGTAGAGTTTGTCAAAAAAAATTGCCAGGGTGGGATGGATCTTCAAGAATACTAGCAGGCTTTCATAGACAGCGACCCTGGCAGATGGATTCATTAGAAAAGAGTGTGGCCTTTGTGATTATCCAGGACAAGTTCACCACTCTCTGCAAATGTCTCCAATCTTGAATAGTACAGTCGCCATATCACATAATGATATATCCAGACAGAATGCTCTCGAAGGTGCACCTATAAAGGTTTGGAAAGGTATATACGCCGTCATGCCAAATTTCCTCAGCTGCCTGAGGAAGAAGAGACGTTGTTGAGCCTTTGTAAACAGTGCATCCACGTGAACAGTCCAAGAAACCTTGTTGTGGATGACTACTACCAGGAAGTTGACAAGTTGACACTCTCCACTCGTTCCACATCTGTGCTGCTGATACGTGATACGTGTGTTTGGGGGGTGGGGTCGGAGGTGCATGAGTGACGTCCCGCCGAACGTCAATTATGAGTTCCTTTTGCAGGCGTTGGGGGCAAGGTTGGTCTCAGTAGTCCATTTTCCAGGTCTTCCGCCTCCCGTCTGTTGTCCGGGTTGTCGCTGCCTGACATTATACGGACCATGCTGCTGTTATCAGTAACTTGTGAATGGCATTAGTCTGGTATTTGGGGACGCTGTCTTGGTTATACATTGACTAAATTGAGCAGAGTAGGGGACTGAGAACTCAACCCCAGGGAGTTTCCACTGTTGAGTTTTATGGATGATGAAATATTGTCTCCAATCTTCATTGCTTGTGGCCTGTGCATCAGGATACCGAAGATCCAGTTGCAGAGAATGGGTCTTAGTCCGAAATCAGTATTTTTAGAAATCAGTCTCGAGGGAATAGTCGTGTTGAAGGCTGAACTGTCGTCAATGAATAGGATTCTCAAATCACTGTTCTTGGTGTCCAGATGTTCTGGGGAGGAATGAAGGGTAAGTGTTATGGCACCTAACGTGAATCTGTTGGTCAGATGGGCAAATTGGAGTGGATCAAGAGTATTTGGCAGATTGGAGTTAATTGATGACATGACCAGCCTTTCTAAGCACTTCATGACCAGCGACATTACGGCCACTGGACAGTAGTCATTGAGACATGTAGCATGAGCTTTTTTCAGGACAGTGATGATGTTGGCCCTGTTGAAACAGGCAGGGATAGTGGTCTGCTGCAGAGAGACTTTTAAGATGTTCCAGAAGACCCCCTAAAGTTGATCTGCGCATGGTCCGAGTGCACGGCCTGGGACTTCACATCGCTTTCCTTGGATTCACACAAAGGGAAAATGATCTGATCTCTGATTCGGTGACTGTTGGGATAGTTTCATCAGGACTTGGCTGAATAGTTGTTAACTCTGCCGACAAGCGAGCTTAGAAGGCGATTGGACGATCGGGGAGGGACGTATCATCGACTGCGACATTTCACTGCCTCTTTTTAGACCTGTGATGTCATTCACCCCTTGCCACAATCGTCGGCAGTCTGTCTGTGTCTCTAGTTTGTATCGGTATTGGTCCTTGGATGTCTTAATGGCTCTGCGATGGTCATACTTAGATTTCTTATATTGAATCGGTATCCTGATCTGAAGTCTCATACCTTTTTTTAGCAGGTTCCTGTATGTCCTGATAAATCCAGGCTTTCCTGTCAGGGAACACCCGGATTGCCTTCCTCAGTATGCAATCGTCCACACACTTTCTGATAAAGTCTGTGCCGGTGGCAGCGTACTCGCCCAAAGTACCTGTGGACTGTTTGAACACGGCCCAATCAGCCGATTCCAAACAGCACCGGAGATGATCCTCTGCCTCCTCCGACCAGTACTGAGCCTGTATTGGCGAGCTGGTAGGTGCTGATATTCGTAACCTGCCAATTCTCGGCTCTGGTTAAGATTAGCTTTTTGAATCCAATGAGATGAATCAGTGACGTGTTAGACAGTCAGTGCAACCGGATTGTCTGAGAATTGACGGGTGCCCGCGCCCAATTCTCCCATTTACAAGTGTCCTGCTCCTAATCTCCCACTCATTGTTGTCCTGCCCCAAATCTCCCAATTACTGTTGCTTTGTAACAATTCTCCCTTTACTTCGTGCTCCTCTCCAAATTCTCCTATTAGTATAAGCCCTTGCCTAATTCCTTCATCTATTAGTTCATTGCAATAAATCTCCAGTTTAGTCGTGGGCTGCCAGAATTCTTAAAATTAAGCATGGACAAGTTACAGTGCAGCGTGTGTCCCAGTGCTGGTTATCACAATCACTCTTTTTATGGCTTTGATGCCCTGCATCCATTCTCTCATTTACCAATGCTGCACAAATTCTGGAACTGTATCAACTCTCCCATTTTTTATTATCCTGCCCCAGTTCTCTCAATTAGAATTTAATGTCATCTCCATGAATTCTAAAATGTCTCTTTAAGTATCCAGTAACTCTAGTAGTATCAGAGCGTTTCTTCTTGTCAACGGTTTCATTAATTAATTGTCAATTGTACATTATGTGCCAGCATCCCTAATCGAGTCAGAACCTCTATTTGTGCCAGACTTCTCTCTCACTGTCAGTGTATTGATGTTTAGTTCTCTATCAGTGTCAGTGTCAATTAGTCTGAGAAATTCAACCAGTGCCGATGCATCTACGTACATCAATATATCTGTTGGTGTCAGCGTCTGGAAGAAAGGGAGTATTTTTGTGTCATTGTTTTATTGATTGTCAGTGTGTCAATTCGGGATAGAGTCTCCATTGCTGTCAGAATCCATATTACTCTCAGAGAGCCTATTGATTTCAGAATTCTGTTCATGTCAATGTCTCAATTAGTATCAACGTCTCCATTGGAATCAAAGTCTCTATTCGGACAGCGTCTCTATTAACGTCAGTCTATCCATAGAGTCAGGACCTGTATTAATAATGGATTATTTATTATGTGCTAGTGCCTCATTAAGTGGGTGTCTATCCGTGTCAGTCTTCTCATGAGAGTGCTGTCAGAATCTCCATTACCTTCGGTCCCTCTATTATTGCAAGAATCTGTTAATGTCCATTTCTCAATTAGGATCAGAGTCTCCATCCGTGTCGGAAACTTTATTAATGTCAATGTTTCTGCTGACAACAAATTCTCTGTAATTCGAAGTATCGACACAGGATCAGAAATATATTTCTCTCTGAATCTCTAATAGTTTCACTGTTATCATCAGTGTCTCTGCGATTGAGTGTTTCTACTTGTGTCAGAGTTTGCTTAAGTGTCAGAGTTTCTACTACTAAAACTATCTCTATTACTGTGCGTATCACTGTTAGCGTTATTGTCAATGTCTCTGTTAGTGATACTGTCTGAATTAATGTTAGTGTCTGTACTGAAGACATTACCGCTATTAGAAGCAGGATATGTATCAGAAGCAGCATCTGCATTAGTTATATTGTCTCAATTATTGTTAGTGTCGTTGTTAGTGTCCTTCGGTCTCTTCGTATCAATGTCATTATTCTCGTCAGAGTCACTATCTTTCTGTCAGGTTCCACGTTTATGTCAGTGTCCGCATCAGTATCAGCGTCTCTGAAAGTGCCAAGCTGTCTATTGATGACAGTGCCTGTTTTCTCATCAGTGTCAGAAAAACAATTCCTGTCAGTGGCTGTATATGTGTGCCTTTTTCAGATAGTGCCAGTTCTCCAATGACAGTATGTGGATTCGTGCCTGAGTCTGTAAGAGTCTTATAGTAGGTGTCTCTTTCAGTGTCAAAGTTAAAAAAAAGAGTGCCAGGTTAGAGTCAACAGGTTCATTTGAAAGGACATGTTTTCAGAACACTGCGATTAGTGGCCAACTAGTAGGGCAGGCTAATAGGAAACATGGATGTCAGGATCATTAGAACAGAAATGGAAGCGTTCATCAACAGTGTTATCAAGCAGCATCTGTTCAGCAATAACCTGCTCAGTGATGCCTGGTTTGTGTTTCGCTCACGTCACTCAGCTCCTGATTTCATTACAGCGTTAATTCAAACATGGACAAAAGAGCTGAATTCCAGATGTGAGGTGAGATTTACAGCCCATGACATCAAGGCCGCTTTTGACCAACTGTGGCATTAAGGGGCCCTGGCAAAATCGGTGTCAATGGGGATCGGGGGTTAGAGTTATACCTGGCACAAATGAAGATGGTAGTGGCTGTCGAGGGGCAGTCATGCCATTGTCAGGAGATCTGTGCAGGAGTCCTTCAGGGTGGCATCTGACGCTCAACAATCCTCAGCTGCTTCATAAATGACATTCTCTCTGTCCTAATTTCAGAAGAGGGGATGTTCGCCAATAATTGCAGTTTTCAACATCATTGGCTACTCATCAGGCATTAAACCGGTCTGTGCTGAACTGCAACAAGGTCGGGACAATTTCTAGACTCTGGTAGCGAAGTGTAAATTAACATTTGCGCCACGCAAATGCCATACAATGACAATCACCAATAAGAGATTCTCTTACCGCTGCCCCTTGACATTCAACGGTGTTACCAAGACTCAATCCCCACTGTCAAGGTACTTAACAGATACTCAACTGAACTCACCACATAAACACAATGACAACAGGAACAGGTCAGAGACGAAGGATACTGCAACCATTATCTCAGGTCCTGACACTCCAAAGTCTAGTCACCACCTTCAAAGCACAAGTCAGGGGGGTGGTGAATACGCCAGACTTGCCTCAATGGGTGCAGCTGCAAGAACACTCAAGAGACTTGACACCATCCAGGTAAAAGCAAACCGCTTGATTGGCAGGACATCTAGAAGCATTCAATCACTTCATGACCGACCCTCAATAGCAGCAGTGTATTATATCTACTACATGCTCTCCAGAAATTCATCAAAGATTCTTTATTAGCAGATTTTAAACACACGACCGCTTCCACTTAGAAGGAAAAAGGCAGCAAGTACTTGGAAGCACCATCACCTTAATGTTCCCCTCTAAGGCACTCACCGCTTTGACTTGGAAATATTCAGCCGTTCCTTCACAGGCGTTGGGTCGAAATATTTTAAGTCCCTCCGTACCAGCGTTGTCGGTCAGACCACAGGCAAGTGGACTGCAGCGATTCAAGGAGGTAGCTCAACAACACTTTGTCAAGGGCCAATGGGGATGATCTATCAATTCTGGCCAGCCAGCGACGCCCAGAACTCACATATTAATACAGAAAAACATGGAATTTAGATTAAAACGTCAATTTGGTCAGCCAATGCATCTCGATGCATCCATTCTATCCTGACTGACCCAGTGTTAACCGATAGTTTAAGACTTCTATAGCAATTACTGATCAATTACTGGCACTTTTGTTTCAGAATCACCACCCCAGCCCCATCCGATTTACCGTGAAAACAGTGCATGCCAATTAGTGAAGTGAAATGGACATTGCCATCCATTCAGAAGTTTTGCATTTCTGAGATTTGTGAGCACACAATCATGCGACCAATCTCGTTTCCACTTCTCTCTTATTTGCACATATTGCGGAATGTGTTGTTTGAAATAGCTTGTGTCTGATACCACATGATACCATTGTTTTCTATCCACGTTGTCTGGCAAAAGAAAAATAACCCTTTCTTTTCCCCATTTTTCAAAACGGTGATAAACCCGTGTCCCTCTGATTGAAGGGGGAATTAGCTTTATTTTTTGCCTCCCAGGTTAATTCCACCTATGACTATTTCGTGATTCAACAACCCCTGAATTACTAACTTTGGGCTGGCCGAGCTTTTTCGTCGAAATCAGTCACTGCTCGTTTCAGCAAACCGTGTTCAGTCAGGGAAAATCTTTTTCCTTTTCCAAACTCCGTCAGCCTTATTGTCATCTCAGTTAGAATTCACGACAAACAACTAAACCCGATCTGCATATCAAAGGACAAGGAACTTTTTTTTTTCATGAATTATTTTTCGTTCCAAAGCTTTAATTTACATGAACGTTGCAGGATTGTTGCTTCCTGAATCAAGTGAGCAGCATTGACATTCGATGGTATGGTTCGCTCTCGACGTATTGTCCCTGGTCTTGAACCAGCACACTCGATACTGTCCTGACATTGAAGAGGGAGGAGTTGAACTAAGGGAAGTGAGATTCATTAACAGCGGGGGACTGAGATATATGACTGAGGGAAATGGGCTGTACGAACTTTGGCAGTGTTGGACATTGTAACTGAGCGGAATGAGATCTAATATTAAAGTGCCAGTAGGATACAGTAACTGAAAGGAAGTGAGATACATCAATTTAGGGGAGTGGAATGGAGTCAGTAAGGAGCCTCTGATATAAAGACTGATGATGGTGTGAATTAGTGCATGATAACGACTAGCATGCAGTGACTCAGGGGAGTGGGAAATTATGATTGAGGGAGAGTGGAATGTAGTGATGGATTGAAGTTGACTGTCCGGATTTTAGAGTGTCTGAGGTACAGACTCAGTGCAGGAGGGTGAAATTATGGATGGGGATTGGAATACAGTGACTACGGTGAGTGGGATATCGTGTATGGGGATAGTAGTGTGTAATTCCCAATGTGGTGTCGGATGCAGATACTGAGGAAGTGGAATGCAGTGACTGAAGGAATCGGGCTGCAATGACTGGAATGTAGTAGCATGCAGTGACAGTGCGAAGTGGGGTGAGGTGATTGAAGGGGATTAGGATGTAGAGACTGAAGAGTAATGGATTGCCGTGACGGAGGGGATTCTGTCGATATTACTAGTCAATTGTGTGCCCTGTATGAAGCCTGTAGCTTTGTTCTGACCTTTGGAACTTCAGAAGTCGGACTCCATGATCCCCACCAGCACAACACCCCAGGTACATTGAACGGTTACACGTGCCAGGTCTCTGTTCCAAAGAGAAAGTTGATCAATTTACTATATTAGCTCCTGCCTCCACGCTGCATGGAGGACGACATCGTTGATAAACATAGAATTGTATCATTTCCTAAATGATCTGGACGACACGAAATGCTCACTCTATAACCTCTCACTACCCTTTCAGTTCTCCTCTTCGTGAGATGGTGACAACTCAGTGAATCAATGGATGATGGATAGGAATTTGCACTCTATTCTGCCTCATCTGCTCTGTATACCCGACAGTATTTACCTCAGTCGCTATTTTGCCCCATCCTGGAAGATATTTTGCCACACAGAATGTTTCTGACAGGAAATCAAAGATAACTGACTTGCATGAGGGAAATTCAGTCTCTTAAACTCAGACCAACGCTGTCCCTCTTTTGTTGCTAACCTTATCTGCTGTCAGCTCTGTCTCTTTCTGTATGTCTTTGATTGCCTGTGTCCCGTTTCATCAATCTCTTTGCCTCTTTTTCTGAATTCATCTATCTCTGAATGTCCCTCACCCTTTTTGTATTTTTATATCTCTATCTGTCTCGTTTTGTGTGTTTCTCTCTCTCTCTGTCTCTCTCTCTGTGTATCACACTCTCTGTTTTTCTTTCACTGCCTTTCTCTCTCTACCTGTCCCCATCGCCCTCTGTGCCCGTTGATTTCACTCTTGCCGACTGTCTGTCTCTCTGTCTCGATGTGTGTGTCTCTCTCTGTCTGTCTGCCTGTTTTTTCTGAGTGTATGCTGTCTTTCTCTCGTCATTTCACAAGCATTTTTATATCTTTGCTTTTGTTCCTCTCTTCTTTACCCCACCTTGCATAGATTGATCTCGTTCGATCTTTACTGCATCATATTGAAACAGTCTTATTGTTGTTCAGTTCTTCGCTTCATCCGTCTCCTTCTGTCTGTCTCACTCTCGGACGAAGGGTCACTCTGTGGGCAACATTAACTCTGATTTATTTACAGAGATGCTGCTTTTACAGCAATATCTGTTTTAATTCCTTCCAAACATTGCTTGTTCATGCCATTATCCAAATGTTTTTAAATGCTGCAACATCAGTTACATCCAACAGTTATTCTGGTAATTCGTTCGACATGCAAATCACTGTCTGTGTAAAAACATTGCCCACAAAAATTCTCCTTACACCGTAAAAATGTGGAATCTACTATTGAATTTCCATAAATTAGGAAAACAAATCGGCTATTTGTATGTTTCATTTCTGTCATGATTTTATAAAGCTCGAGAAAGTCCTCCATCAACTTCCCACTACACAGTGAAATGAGTCCCAAGCACTCCAGCCTAAATTTTGTACCTAACACACCCCAGTCCCCGCAATATCTCAGTGAATCAGTTCACAATCCTATCTAATGTAATAATATCCTTGCGAATGTAGTGCAACCAGAATTGCAGACATGGTCAATAAGGCACATCACAAGGCCCAGTGCAGCCTCAACATGATTTCCATTTCCTGTACTCAGAGGACTGAATAGTGAATACAAGCATGCTAAATAATTTCTTAATCATGCTTGTACACTTGACACAAATTTTAAAGATTTATATATATGAACCAGACGTCTCATTGTTTCTCAACAGCACTCAGGGCCCTACTATTAATATATATGTCCTACCCTGTTTGTTTTACAAAACGCAATACCTCGCAATTGTTCAAATTAAACTCCATCCGCTACTCCTCGGAGCAAAAAACGAATTGATCATGATTTCTTCATAACCTCAGTAAACTTCTTCGTGTCCAAAAGGCCAGCTATTTCTGAGTTGTCCGACAACCTGTTAATTCCGCTTTTTTTCGTTCAAATTGTTTATATAAATAAAGAAACTTTCTTCGAGAGAGCAAGGGTCTGAAAAACCGCCGGACCCACTGCAAACTACACGAAGGGCGAATGGTGGAGGCAATGGCTTCCTTTTACCGTATGACAACCTCAAGAGAATTTGGCTGAACGAATTTTGCTCCTTGTTTCACTTTGCCTTAAATAATTTGCTTCTAAATTGTCACCTTCCAATTCTCTGTCTCCCATTTACTGCAATCCCCTTTTTAACTCCATGGAGCCTGGTCCTTCTCGATCTGTCCTTCTGACTTCCTGTGTCTTTCCGTTGGGCATTCCATCATTTCTCTTCGTCTATTTCGACTCTCCACCCCGTCACTTTCTCTCTCTCTCTCTCTCTCTCTCTCATTCTATGTTTTTGTGCGTGGCTGTGACTTTCTCTGTATCAGTGTTACTCGGGACGGTTCGATACCATCATAGTTTCTATCTCCTTTCGTGTGCATCCACATGAAAATATGCTATGCCGCACTTCTCAAATTACTGCGTTGTGAAATTGAATAAATTTACTGGACTGGATGCTAATGACACTGGTCGGGATGTGTTTCCTCTCCTGTGCCTGCCCGCGTAACTCTACATTTTCAAGTGAACAGGCAGTGAGAGCTGAAAGCTCACTGAGGACAGTGTTGCAATGACGTCATAACAAAAACAGCTATTACGTGAAATGAATGCATGCGCTACTTGGCTTCACTCTATGTAACAAATCAACCAACCTGCCAATAGAACATTCAACAGCAGCTTTTCCTGTGCTAGACGCACAGAAGTCGACAGCTTCTCATATGCTATATGCACAGAGGACGCAGTTCACTGGCAGACATTGAGTGACAGCAATGTATAACTTAGAAGGAAAATGAACTTCACCTTATCAAGTCCCTCTCAGATAATAAGACAAAAATTGTCCAGTCAGCTTTACAGTCAGTAAGTTACATATTCCCACAACCAACATCATTGCAAGGTTTTTTCTCAAAGATTCTCGATGGCTTGTGCCCCGATGTGAGATTTCTGCTTCACGTCACTGATCCATCGATCACGAGGAAAGCTTTCTTCCAATCTATACATCTAAAATCTCAGAATTTTATACATCTCTTTCATGTTCCCGTCTCAGTTTCCTCTGCCTTGAGGAAAACGTACCCAATCTCTCAAATCTGTTTTCATAACTGTTACTCTCCAGCCCAGGGAACATCCTGTTAAATCTCCCCAAACCAACAACAGTCAAACACGTTCCTCTCATCTCGTTCATCTTGTACAAGCTATGCTCTGCTACTACTGACTCTTCATGGTGGGCGGACGAGGGACCAATGTATGGGCAATGTTAGCACCGGGATGCTCTTCAACATTTTTTTAGCAACTCCATGATGGTTATTTTATGAACATCTAATATGGATGGTCTGATTCTCTATTATTGTACTTGTCTGTATTTGTAGTGTGCGAATTAGCACTGCTGCCTCACAGCGCCAGAGATCCGGGTTCAATTCCCGCCTCAGGCGACTGACTGTGTGGAGTTTGCACGTTCTCCCTGTGTCTGCGTGGGTTTCCTCCGGGTGCTCCGGTTTCCTCCCACACTCCAAAGACGTGCAGGCAAGGTGAATTGGCCATGCTAAATTGCCCGTAGTGTTAGGTAAGGGGTAGATGTAGATATAGGGGTATGGGTGGGTTACGCTTCGGCGGGGCGGTGTGGACTTGTTGGGCCGAAGGGCCTGTTTCCACACTGTAAGTAATCTAATCTAAGTAATCTAATCTAATCTAATCTAAGTAATTATATTTGGCACTTGTCCGACTGAATATTTTCCATATCCTGCTGCAAAGGAAAATTGACTACTTCAGGATATGCGGAAGGATAAAATTAGTGAACACATCCGAACTTAGGATGGAGGGAAGATCATTGAAGAATCTGAAGTTCGTTCAGCTGCGGACTCTCTCTCTCTCTCGCTTTTGAGAATGCCTGTAGAGATGTTGTGGACTTTGAATTACTGGCACTAGCAACTACCTTTTTTCACATTTGATTAGTCCAACCAGCAGAGTGTTTCCCTCAGATTTTGATAAACTATAATCTTGCTCGGATCCTATTCTCACACTCTGTCAAATGGTGCCGTTATAGTTAGAGTACTTACTTTCAATGCAGGAATTACTCTCCTAGATTTCCACACTTTTGACCAAATCTTGTAATGAGATTTGGAGCTCAGTAATCCTGACGAAAGACTAGCTAAACGTTGCTGAACAGGTTGTTGCTCATTGATCATAATATCGTTGACATCTTCCTTAGCGTTTACATAGTAGAGACGACACAGACCAGAGAATGACTGTCTGCAATAAAATTGTCCTGCTTTCTGACATCAGGAAATACATAGACAATTAACCACATTTTTGGTAGATGTCATTATTTTTGGTGTACTTAAATAGCTTGGCGAGGAGTGCCACAATTCCTGAATGTGGAGATGTTGGACAAGAGTGGAAAGATCAGAAGCCATCGAAACCAGATTATCGTGCACTAATTTTAGATTAATTTACACGCATACGGAGAACTGCTTATTTGTTTGATCACCTGGTGACTATAAACAGGTGTCATGCGACTTTGGACTATTTCTGCAGATCAACGTTGTCAGAGTCGACAGCATACGCTCCTAACAACTGCGGTCTTTCACTTATATCATGCAGAGTTAGTTAAATTGTATGAACATTCGCCATTGTGAAGCTGTGGACAACTTGAAGCGGTTGAAATACATCATCACATTGACACTTCCAGATGAGGATTGTTACAAATGTTCCAGCTTTATTTGATTAACCATGATGTGCATGGATCTCACATAACTGAGGATTCATTTGTTGGGGAGCAGCCTCCTCCTCAAATGGCTCTGTTTCATTGTCCAGCAAAATGTCCAACTAAATGTGACAGGATCGGAGGGATTAATCTGACCAATTGATTGAGGGATGGTTTTATCCATCACTTGCAACGTATACCGTTTGGCCATGAAATGTTCCTGTCAACTCATAATCTACCTCTGGCTTGTGCTTCTCCTGGGCATGTCCTTCTGCACTGTCCATTGAACAGGACAAGTCTCTGAGTTACTAATGACTATGTTGGGAGATACACGGGAGAGTGAGATTGCAGATTGTGCAAAGTATGATTCTGCCGCTGCTAATGTTTGACCGAGCCTCATGGATACTTCGACGTCAATTGCTCGATCTCATTGATGTTGTGGAGCCTGTCTTGGTGATGAAGCCACCCAACAAGAGTACATTCTCGGGCCTTTCCACACTCCATACTTCATTAAAATGAAATATTGAATTTGGTGCTCTGGTACAGAGTACTTAGTGGCAGGTATCCTGCCCATTTTAACCGAATGACTTCGACAGCTTGGGATCTGGCATCAATAATGATCATGACCTAAGTATATACCAAGGATCTGCCACCTCTGCCTCCTTCCGTCTTTCCAGTGGAACAAGGTCTATCAGAGATACAGCTGCATCATCGACAGCAACTGCTGAAGTGCCTGAATACTGGTCATTGGCTAATGTGTGCCATTATTTAAGAAAGGCTGCAGGAAATTGTCTAGGAATTATAGACTGGTGAGTGTAACATTTATGTTGGATAACTTGTTCGAGGGCATTCTGAGAAAATGGAGCAATGTGCATTTGAAGATGCAAGGATTCATATGGGAATGGTAAGCATAGACTTGTCGATGGGAAATTAACTCTCACGAATTTGATTGAGGTTTTTAACGGGCTGACCAACAACGTAGATGAGGGAACTGTGTATGCAGACTCTAGCAAGGACTTTGACATGGTACAAATTGGTAGGTTGTTGCGTAGATTACATCTCGTATGATCCAGGGACAACGCACCCAGTGAATACAAAATTGGCTTGATGTGAGAAGACAGAACTTGTTCGTCGAGGGGTGTTTTTCAGACAGGAGACCCATGACATGTGGCGTGCCATGGGATTGTTGTTGCGTCCAAAGCTGTTCCTCATTTATATAAATGATTTGAATGCGATTTCATGAGCTATGATTAGTTAGTTTGCGGATAATACCAAGAGTGGTGTCATAATGGACAGTAAAAAAAGTTTATATGGGATTGCAGGGAAATCTTGCTCACCTTGACTAGCGTGTTGAAGAATTGCAGATGAAGATTAGGTGAGGTATATCCAAGGTGCTGCAGTCTGGTAGGTTAAATCAGAGTAGTATGAATACAGTAAATGGTAAAGCATTGGGGAGTGTTACGGAACAAAAGGACCTCGGGTTGCAGCGACATATTTCTTTAAAAGTGGAACCACATGCAGGCAGACTCATGCTATATTCCAGCATGCTATATTTCATTGGGCATAGCATTGAGTTTAAGAGTTGTTTTTGGCAGATGTAAAAGACACCATATTTCGAATTCTGTGTGCACATCAGTATAGAAATGATATGATTACTCTGGAACTAATTCATGAAATGTGTAATAAGCTTCCACCCGGATTGAAAGTTTTCTGTTTTCAGAAGAGTTTGCTGGGTTCTATTCCCCTGGAGCATATAAGACTAAGTGGCGACTTTTTAGATATCTATAAAACCATGACAAGCAAATATAATTTAGATGGAAAATGGTTTTTCTCTGTGGTAGGGGAATCATAAACTAGACAGCGTACGTTTCAAGCGACAGGGAAATATACAAAAGAGTTCAAAGCGGCATTATTTTTCTCACAGACAGTGTGGAGATTATGTAAGAGGTTGCCAGAGGTACTGGTGGAAACGTGGGCACTGTTGTCATTTATAAATCATTCAGTCACGTCCTTGAGTCGACTACTTAAGGAATAGTATGGAAAATAAACGCAGGCATGGAGATCTACTTTAATTGTGATAAATGGACAGGTTAGCTGTTGGGTTTGTTTCCATGCTGTAGACCTCTAACACTCTCTGATGATGATGATGCTGTTGGGACACAATCATGCTGACTGAATACTACGTTACAGCAAATGTCCAACTTTTGCTTGACTACGCTGTGAGAAATGTATTTCAGCCCAATTTTATATGTTCTACAATGAAGAGTCAACATCACTTTTCTTCTTAGGCGCGTAAAAACACACCATCGTCATTGTTTTAGTTCGAGGATAATTGAAATGAACAATATTTAAATTACCAGAGTACCATCTACTTATTGCACAATTTAGTGACTGTCGTAAACATCTGATTTTATATTCAGATCAGTGAACGCAACATCTTGCAGTCATCAAACCTGACAAAATGGCTTCAGAAAAGCTTGAATATAAACACAGTGCCTTTGAGTTTCTCCACTACCTCCAAAATACTGACCACGTCTATAATCTGCCCAGGGAGCTTCGAAGCCTAACCTGGACAATTATTCACCCAATTGTTTGCAACAATACCAGTTCGAGATGTCCCTGAGAAACAATGCAATGTATAGGTAGACTAGTCAATGGACGAGCAGAGGGCGCAATGCGAGTCCAAACACAACTTAAAATTCATACAAATGACCTGCCGACAGAAAAGCCGTGCAAGATTGTCTCTGATGATGACTTGTGGTGTGTAATCCAGGCTTTGAAATTCTGCAGCTTGGAATCATTCCTGAAGGAAGGCTTTCCAAAGGTGATTGACTCCTGCAGCACTTGGCGTCGAACAATGAATCCCACATTAAACATTTTCAGTGTCGATCTGCCCGATAAGGTCATTGCCAAGAGAAAAGGGAATCTACATTGATGACAAACTTCGCCTGCAACGGTAGTAGATTTGACAACTTTAAGTGCGTTTTAGTCGTCAATGAACAAGCATATGGCCGAACATGAAATAGTGTAGGTTAGATGGGATTCAGATTGGTGTGACAGGTCGGTGGAACATCGAGGGCCGAAGGGCCAGTATTGTGCTGCAATGTTCTATGTTGTATAATCCCAGCCCATCCTCCTTGTGTGCGTCTCGAGACAGAAACTTCATTGTAAATAGTCTCAC
Organism: Chiloscyllium punctatum; assembly: GCF_047496795.1. NCBI lineage: Eukaryota > Metazoa > Chordata > Chondrichthyes > Orectolobiformes > Hemiscylliidae > Chiloscyllium > Chiloscyllium punctatum. The sequence goes on along the minus strand of NC_092773.1, from coordinate 46,504,876 downwards.
GATTGCTCTGACTATTAGAAACAAAGTTCCATTCCTGGACGTCATAAATCATTTGATAATAGCCACTATTTTATTGCTCAATTAGGAAAAATCCACCCATTAATTTTGTTCAATTTCATCACTGGAATATGATGAATACAGTGCACAAATCACAAGAAGATTCTTTGAAACAATGTTCCTGATAAAGCAACCAAGATCAAATTATTAAGTGCACTGGCATTAAAAATGGGCAATTAATTCTCTCCGTATTGCATGCTAATATTAATATGCATTCCTTTTCATGACAATGAAGTAACAGTGTCTAAATGCTGGACAGTCTAGATACTAAAACATTTTAATTGCGTCTATCTCGCAAGTGAATCGTGAGGCACGTGAATATCAGTGTCCACGGAGATAATATTAATGGAGGCCATGCTTCTGAAAGATGGATAAATAGTTTCAAATGTAATATCCCTCCAGCTGAGCATCACAAATACAGTCTTAACTGTACGTCACCAGACTACACTCATAAAACCCAAACTCAGCATCCAGCAGTGGTCATGTTTGAATGTATTTTTAAACTTAATTCATTCATGTGGTCTCAGAATCGCCAAATTGACAAGTATTCCTTGCACATTTCGGAGTTTCCATTGTGAACGTGTTGGCGAGTTGTCTTCATGAAGTGTTGTTTTTCATTTTCTATAAGACCTTTTACAATGAGAGGATCTTGAAACAATGATACCGAACAAACGGAGACATATTTCCAAATAACGACGATGAATGGTCTGCAAAAGAACTTAAAGATACTGTTATTCCCATGCATCTGCTGCCCTGGACGTTCTAGATTGCCATGATTTTACAAGGTACCGTGGAAGGAGACTTGGAAAAAAACTTCTGTAGAGCGCCTTGTAGACAGTGAACATTGCTGCTCCTGAAGTTCAGTGAATTAGAGTGATGGAGAATATTAGGGGGGATGTATAGAGGAGACATCACAGGTAGGTTTATTTTACAGTGGGTTCTGAATGCATGGAATGCATTGCCAGCGGTGGTAGTGGAAGCATAGTCATTAGGGATATTTAAGGGACTGCTGGACATGCTCAAGGACAGCAGTGAATTGAGGGGTGCGTTAGGTCAGTTATTTTATTTATGATTAGCAATAATCCTCGGCACAACATCGTGGGCCGAAGGGCTTCTTCTGTGCTATAATTTGCTGTGATCCATGTCCAAAAATTCCAGATCAATTTTAGCATGGGGTTAGATATGAATTACATGATTCTCCGCACTGTTCCCATCAACCAGAAATGGACAGGGACAGCATGGGGTTAGATAGAGAGGGAAGATTTCACTACAGCAGTAATTTTGAATTTCCAGGCCACATTCAGCATGGGGTTAGTTGCTGAGTACTTCAGACAGACACTGTATGCATCAATCGCTGCCATGATAGGTGCAGCATGGGATAAGATACTAATTAAAGCACTATTAAAACTGTCCTACATCATGGATTCCCAGTCCATGTTAATTCCAACATCAGGCACAGATTAAAACTCGCTATTGCAATGTACTCATCAAACACTGAACGGCAGTTATATCATGGGTTGAATATGGAATAAATCTCACTTTGCATTGCCTATATGAAACAGTCTCCAGACAGGTAGCGAAAGGATTAGACACAAATTGAAATTTAAACTACACTTTTGTCTATCAAGCACTGACAGGTCAGGGATAGCACACGATTATATCTAGAATGACTCCATTTCGTTTCCAAATTACTTTTTCTGTGTCTCAGGGGTGAGCACTATTGCCTCAACGAACCAGGGACTCGGGTTCGATTCCTGCTTCGGCCGACTGTCTGTGTGGATTTTGCATATTCTCCCCGAATCTGTGTGCGTTTCCACTGGGTGCTCCCATAATCCAAAGGTTACAGATCAGGTGAATTGGTCATGCTAAATTTCCCACAGTGTTAGGTGCATTAGTCAGAGGGAAATGGGTCTGGTTGAGTTGCTCTTCAGAGGGTCGGTGTGGACTTTTTGGACTTGTTTTCACTCTGTAGGGAATCGAATCCAAAACTAAAGATAAAATAATTCTCCGTATCATTGGGACTATCAAACACCCCAGAACATGTATTCCATGTGTTCAGACACAGCATAAAGCTCTCTCTGCAATCCCCCTTTCAACTTCCCAGGTCATGTCCAACATGACGTTAGATACTCATTATATCACACCATAAACTGTCTCCAGCACACATTCCCAGTACAGGTATAGCACAGGGCATACAGAGGGGAGCTCTCGCTGTACTCCTTTAAAGTGAAGGCAAAGAAACCATTTCATGTTCCCCCATGTTAGAGACATCAAAGAATTAGATATAATATCCTGCCTCCTCTATTATTTCGAACTGGAAGTAAGTTTAAAGATTGATAAAAAAAGAGAAAGAACTGCGGATGCAGGAACTCCGAAACAAAAGTAGAGATTGCTGGAAAACATTAGCATATCTGGAAGGATGTGTGGGCAAAACTTAGAGTTAATATTTTGAGTCCACTGACCCTCTTCCAGAATAGTAATTACGCTTTCACTTCACCAATGCTACAAGACCGCACTGGACAGTGTCCATCAAACTTTCCAAGACCAGCACGGCGGAAAGTTACACACTGAAAGATCCTCCTACAGATGCACAAGCCAAATAGAAAGTCTATTCTCAGTATGGAGTCTGATATTCATTAAACCACTGCCCCACATTCCCGAAGAAACATATCCAGGACGATAAGTTGTTTAACACAGAATTTACCAAACGTCCAGCCATTTTCACATGGGGTTGCATATTCAGAAAATTCACAACCCACCGTGTCCATAGAACCGCAGAAGTAAAGGCATAATAACTGGTCAGATACTATTTAAAACCTACGTCGACACTTTTGTGATCAAACATTGCCATGATACAGATAGATGGGCTTAGTTATCAAATAAAACTTCACCTAAACTGGTCCTTGTCAAATAAAACAAGGGTTCGATATTGATGATGTCACTCCCCACACTGTGTCCTTCAAACACTCCTCGTCCAGGAACAGCACGGGGTTACAGATAAAGTAAATTTTGCCCCACACTGTCCCCCTCAAACACTCCCAGGAGAGGCACCGCATGGAATCATATGGAACTTGAACCTTTCTCGACACTGTTCCCATCAAACACGATCAGGCCAGGGACAGCACGGGTTTATAGTCGGAATGAAGATGCATCGAACTCTTTCCAATCAAAGACTGAAGGACCCGAGGTTAAAAAATATCTACTCTGGTGTCGAGATCAGTGCATTACCGTGCTCTTCAGAGTTTTTATTTTTTTTAACTGTTTTGTTTCTGTCTTGTAGCATACCAAGGAAACAAACAAACGTTGCAGTTTGACGGTATCCAAAAAAACCCAAGGCCATCTCTGACGCATACAGGGCTATATTTATGGACCTTGAGATAATTGGGGTTTCTGAAATGTAAAGCAATCCCATTTAGCTTCGGCCGAAAGACTTTGGACTGTTGTCGGTACAACTGGACCATGGTAGCAACTGCCCCAAGCTTTACTGTTTCCCTCAGAAGGTAGTCCTGAACCTTGGAATAAGCCATTCAGCAATATTTGGACATGGTAAATTCCTATTTCTGGACAAAAAACAGGTTTTGTGCAGACCAAAGACTGTCTTTCACCAAATGCATTGAAATTCACGTGCAGTTGATGTTTGTCTTCGTGTGCATCGGTGCAATGGATGAAGCACACAGTCCAGTGTCACAGAATTCCTTGTGACAAACTTCCACAAAAAAGAGTAACGTTATTCAGATGACTTCATTTGCAGAGTCAGATTTCAGACGGAGATATCTGACAGTTTCTACCCGCTTGCAGCTGGTTCGTGGCCTGCGTGCAGTGGGACAGACTCACCGGGCATTTATAAAGAATCTCACAGGTAGAGCCCTGCTCACCACCAGCCAAGTGATGTCTTGGTGTTCCCCGCTGCTGGACAGTTATATAGTATCAGTATGTGTTCCAATGTGCTTGAAAGGTCTGCACAGTGTTCCATTCTGCACAGATTGCATGATTTTATTGAGCTGAACACGAGCATGTTGTGGACAGTGGACCATGTTGAATACATATCTCATCTGGCTTTATGGTGTCTTGTCTAGTACTGTAAGAGGGATTGACAATGTAATAGAACTCACCACTTCAGCTGATCTGGTAATGCCTTCATTTATATTCTCGTTCTTATGATTGGATCCGTCGGTGTCTGACGGCTCCAGCCCGTCCCATTCCACTCTACTCGCATATTTGTGCAACTTGTTTTCCATCGGATAATTGCCCAGTTTGTTGGTGAATAACTGCCCTGCATCTTTCCCTGGCCCTCAATGTTACTCCGCTGGAAGATTGAGTTCCATCATTAAAAAAGCTCTGAAACAATAAAAACAAAATGTGGCACGTGCGTTCTTTCAGTTCCAGTGCGGAGCTCCATGTTGGGCAGGGGTTTTTAAACAGCTTTGAGACACGACTTTGTAACTTGTTCTGTGGCTATTAACCGATCGTCACCGTTAGTTACTCTTGGCTGCTTATGTGCTCAGTGACATCAGTAAGATGGATTGATTTAAATTTGCTGGTCTAACAGAAGCAAGAACTGACAACATTCACACTGTGTGACAGACTTGAGTCGAGAATCTCAGTAAGGAGGGCAAATAAGTATCTCACCTGTGTACAAAACAATTCTTGCTAAATTTTGCACACAACTTCCTGGGTTTTGTAATCTAAATTTTTAATTTATACAGCTCAATATTATGAGTGACTTTTACTAAACATATCTGTTCGTACTTTCCGTATGTTAGTATGTGGAGAAAATCATTTTGCCCCTGCATTTTGAGCTGAATAGACATATTTCATTAATATTGTTTCTCCTCATTCCTCATTGTAGATGTATTTTTGAATCTGCTCTTTGGATAAGTTTTCAAAAGTAACTTTACTGTAATGATGATTGGAGAATACTATTGTACCTGCCACCAGCCTGAACAGCCATGTCCTCTAATTCTCTCCGTCTTCTGTATCGTTTCCAGTGTCTTAATCCCTATTTAATTGAAGCCCAGTAAATAATTTTTCATCATAGTTCATTGACATCGATAACATCAGCAGCATTGACCTCGTCTGCTCTCTCTGATCCTGGAATTAAAAACTGAATTGGGTTTATCGCGGATTATGGAGTACAACAAGTTTTTTCAATGTATCACTGATATTTTACTGACTGATCAATAGTTACAGAATGAATGTTTGAATTTATGAACAGAAATATATTTATATTCCGACAATTCTCATGCATTATCTGCATGCTCAAGCCACATTGAATGGTTATACACAATCGATTCAACTTCTTCAACATTCCTTCCATCAGTCACCCTCATATATCCAAACTGGAATGTGTAAATTTTAAATGAGTTTTAATTTTAATAAAACATTATTGAACTGAAAGGGGTTAATTGGAGCGATTTGTTCAGTGACTGTGATTTACGTCAGTCCCAGTGGATCCTAAATGTGTCACTCGAGGTTTAGACACTTCTATGAATAAGGGATTCCTGCCAATGTCCTTCCACTTAATGTGAAGGGGAACAGCACGAACAGGGATCAGCAAATCCAGAAAGAGGGGAGGAGAGATCAGTGTCGGAGATGAAGTGATTGGAATGTTCGAACAATAGATCAGAATCTGACAGCAATAGGCTCTATGGACTAACAATGGATCAGAATTTGACAGCAATAGACTGGAATGTTGCAACAATGAACAAGAGTTTTTTCGGTGGTCTTTACTGGCTTTCTCAGCCTTGGATGTCACTTGCTTTCAGGATTGAAGATATCCTTTTCATTATTCAAGGCGCTTACTATCCGATCCTCGCAATAGTTGGCGTTCCTTGTAAGTCAATCTATCTGTCGATTAAACTGCATTGAATTGAAATGCTGCTCGGGATATTTAAAAGTTGGAAAAGTGGAAGTCAACGTTTACAGTTCTAATCAAAAATACGTACACTTCCTATTATTATTTACACGTTACTTAAATATATATGACGAAGAATCATACCATTTTCAAACCCCAAGACCCTTATTCTCGTGCACCGATTTACTTCTACATATCTTGCCCACTCACCAATCCTTTCCAATCATCATATCCCAGTCTCCACCTCAGACTCAGTACAACTTCTCGAGAAAATATGATTTGAGCCCTTGTTAAAGCCCGGTAAAAATATGTGAAGTCCCTTCCAACTACACTTCCGTTTACAAAATATTTGCAACTAAGATGTTAACTAGTTATTTCCACAGATGCAGTCAAATGGGAAGCCAATTTGTGTTCAGTTCGTTCAATCATTTAAGGCACAGAGTAATAATCTGTTGATAGCCCACGAAGGAAATTAGTTGAATTTAAGTTAAACCTCCTCCATTTGGCATTTAAAAGTGCACCTGCACGCCGAATGTTTTTTTTTAGAGGAAGATACTTGTCATTCCTCCTTGGTCAGGTATCTCTGTGACTGCAAACCCACAACAATCTGTTTTACTGTTTACCCTTCCGTGGAGCACCCGAAAATGACATCGAGTTCAAAATCAGCATCAGATACCGGATGACCAGGGCTACACTAATGCCATGAGCAAAAAAAGGAAAGTTAAGCTAGCGCCTTTCCTCTGCCACTTTCCCATATTCCTACAACTAATTTCCATTCACGGAGGTGGCCATTCCTTACTCCAGGTAAGTTGTTTCTCATTAACTGTCTCGCCGAGAGTGATGTTCATTCCTATCAGCAGCTCTAGCCCTGACATTTTTTAATGCTGGTATACAGATGCAAGATTTTTAAAAATATATATTTAGCTTAATTGCAGCACAGAGAGAAGCAATAGTTTTTTTATGCCATAAGAAAGAAACGGAGACGGCGAAATGAGGAAGAAGAACTAGTGAGATCAAATCTGAGGCAATATTTGGGCTTTGTGGACAGATTTTCTCTCTATAATAAGGAATTGTTTCCTCACATCAGACAGAGTGACGAGGAGTGCCACTAGGCTAATCGCTATGATGATGGTACAATGAGAACTGGGTGAAGATTAATCTGTAGCGCTGTGACAGAATTAGAGGTTGTTGCATTGAACTTTGAGGGTGCTGGACAAATTCTCATTATAATCTGAACAGTCACTGACACAGTGATACATTAAAATGTTTTTATTTTATCCGGGATGCATGATTCTGGACAGTTTCACTGTCTGTGAGAACGTCCCGTCACCCCCATGGAAAGACAGAGAACACAAGGCTTTGAGAAAACTCGCCCCACATTAATGTACAGCTTGGAGCCAATTGGAACGTTATGTAGTAGTCCATAAGTGCAGTCCCTGCTTCATTGGCTTGCCATGAAGGAACGGCAGTGATATCCTCCTGTTGCTGCATAAGTGTCTGGTGGGGCTGAAAATGTTCGTGCTAGTCCGATGGATCATTTTCAAGTGCCTTGTTGGTCTGTGCCCGTTCCTACTTAAAAGATCGATGTATTGGCCAGACTCCTCCTCTTCCTGTGCAACAGTCAGGAAGATTGAACGGATTGTCCCTCTTCTTTTGCAATAATTCCGATGGGCTGAATAGGGAGACAATTCGTGTGCAAAACAGCTTGAGATGCTGAATGAGCTCCGATTTTCATTGCAGAGATATGTGCTGTCTGGCAGCGCTGTTTCACGAATGTTACTGACACTGTAACAATACAAATTTGTCCTTGGTCCAGATCTTGTTCCACATGGAAAAAGGCTGGTTCAGGAACTAAGGGGTGAGAAATTGTTCTGAACATTGGGTAGTCTTCCCCACTTATGGCCAAATGATGGGGGAAGAAATAGATAAAGCGGCTGAAGAGGTTTGTGCCGTGGAAATATCCTGCGGCTGTCCTGCAGAGATGAAAAGGACTAAGAGAATTGAATCCTCACAACCACAAACATCTTCATTTGTGCTATCAGTGACCCCAACCAGTGGGGATATTACACGTGATTCTATTAAATACAATTGAGTTGGTCTTCCTTCGTGACAAGGAACAGGAAAATCGACGTTTCGGGCATAAGCCCTTCTTCAGGCTTATGTCCAAAACGTCGATTTTCCTGTTCCTTAGATGCTGCCTGACCTGCTGCGCTTTTCCAGCAACACATTTTCAGCTCTGATCTCCAGCATCTGCAGTCCTCACTTTCTCCTTCCTTCGTGACAGACTCAGTCAAATGCTGTCTTGATATTAGGGCCAGTCATAGTCAGATGAGCTCCTGCGTGCAGCTCTTTTTTCATATCCATAGGTAATGATGCATGTCCGGGGATTGTTTTCATCTCACAGAGGGTAGCAAATGTCCGGAGTTATCTTTTGTAGACAATTGGCGGAGGTAGATCATTTCAAGCATTAAAGTGGAGGCGGATGGAACTGTGACAACCAGAGAGCGGTGATGTGTGAAGAATTGCGCATTACAGTGTGGATGATACCAACAGTAGATCAGCCATGATCTCATACACTGGCAAGGCAACTTGATCGTCCGAAATACCGACTCCTGTTTCTTATGTCTTCATATTCTGCAATTGCAAAATTAATGATTGTAATTTTCCTGGACGTTCTGTTACTCAATGCTGCAGTCAGGGACACCAGATGATTTTATGAGTTATTTCTGGAAGTGTATGTGGCCTGTATTCACAGTGAATCTTTGTCTCGAAAACGGCCAACAAATGAAGCACAGGTTTCAAAGAGGAGAAACTGTGACAGACATCTTTCGTACCCGGATCTGATTTACTAATAACAATTTGCTCCCAAACCAAACTGCGTGTGAAAGTCTTGGGGAACTGCATGAGACCCTGTGATACTGTGGACTAGGCATTTCGACCAATTGGGCTCTATCTGCTCCTGTGCAGGAGGATTGAGAGGCTGAAAAGAATATAACGACAGTGGACTGAGTAGCAGGAGTGGGCGATTAGACACTTCTTTACCATTCCACAAGAAACTAACATCATGACTGATATGACAATGTTTTTAACAGAACGTTTCTCTCTGTTCACCATTTTCCTTCATTGACTTGGCTGTCAAATGTATAACAAAGACAACTTTGAACAAAAGTAAACACCCAGGCACCACTCACTTCTGGTGAGCAGAATTCCCACTTGAACAGCCCTTTGAGAATTTCTCATTCATGTTCTGAACAATGTTGGATGGTGACCGATGAAATTTCCAGTCCCACTACTCCACTGGTTACAACAAATTTTAAAGGTAAGAAGGTCAGTATTATTGCCAATGAAATAGATCTCATGCTGGGTCACCTTCCCGTACAATTAGATATACAGAGGCACACACACAGGCGCAGACACAAATGCAATCGTCTTAAGGCAAACAGAAAAAAAAGAAAGCTTTCGAGCGTTGCATAATTGCAGATCTCATAACAAATAGCCATTTACATACAGAACTGGCTCAAAGGTAGAAGACAGAGGGTGGTGGTGGAGGGTTGTTTTTCAGACTGGAGGCCTGTGACCAGTGGAGTGCCACAAGGAGCGGCCCTGGGCCCTCTAAGTTTTGTCACTTACATTAAAGATTTCTTTGGGAGCACAAGAGGTACAGTTAGTAAGTTTGCAGATGACAGCAAAATTGGAGGCGTAGTGGACAGCGAAGGGGGTTACCTCAGATTACAACAGGGTATGGACCATATGGGCCAATGGGCTGAGAAGTGGCAGATGGAGTTTAATTCAGATAAATGCGAGGTGCTGCATTTTGCGAAAGCAAATCTTAGCAGGACTTATGCACTTAATGGTAAGGTCCTAGGGAGTGTTGCTGAACAAGGACAGCTTGGAGTTCAGCTCCATAGCTCCTTGAAAGTGGATTCGCAGGTAGAAGGGACCGTGAAGGATTTTGGTATGCTTTCCTTTATTGGTCAGAGTATTGAGTACAGGAGTTGGAAAATCATGTTGCGGCTGTACAGGGCATTGGTATTGGCCACTGTTGGAAAATTGTGTGCAATTCTGGTCACCTTCTTATCGGAAAGATGTTGTGAAACTTGAAAAGGTTCAGAAAAAATTTACAAGGATGTTGCCCAGGTTGAGGATCTGAGCTACAGGGAGAGGCTGAACAGGCTGGGGTTATTTTCCCTGGAGCATCGGAGGCTGAGGGGTGACCTTATAGATGTTTACAAAATTAAGAGGGACATGGATAGGATAAATAGACAATGTCTTTTCCCTCGGGTCGGGGAGTCCAGAACTAGAGGGCATAGGTTCAGGGTGAGAGGGGAAAGATATAAAATAGACCTAAGGGGCAACGTTTTTTCACGCAGAGGGTGGTACGTGTATGGAATGAGGTGCCAGAAGCTGTGGTGGAGGCTGGTACAATTGCAACACTTTAGAGGCATTTGACTGGGTATATGAATAGGAAGGTTTTGGAAGGATATGGGCCGGGTGTTGGAAGGTGAGACTAGATTGGTTTGGGATATCTGATGGGCATGGATTGATTGGACCGAAGGGTTTGTTTCCATGCTGCACATCTCTATGACTCTATGACTAATTGAAAAAGTGATAGCCGTTTACAAATATTATTCTGTGTCTGAAGTTTTTCTGCTCGCATAAGCTTCTTGTAATGGTACTTTTCCCACAGAAAATTGGATTTAACTGAATTCTATTTGCATCAGGCAGTGTTGCGATTCCAATGAATCCTGCATCAGGAATCCTCCACAAGTGGTAAAGATGCTTGTGATATTTTCTTCTCACACTTTGTTGTCAGTAGGAACAAAATAAAACAGATCGTGGAATAAGCTTCTGCTTCTCAGGCAGGTAATATTCTTCTCCAGCTCTGTGTTGAAATATGCAATTATATCAACTGAATACCAAACTGTATATATGTGAAATACCTGAACATTCTGTGGAACATTATTGTGGTTCGTATGCAGCTGCATCATTGCTGTTGTCCTACACAGTAGCTTTCATCAGCAAAAAAAGTCCTTGCATTCTAAATTGATAACATGTTTGCATGCGTCTGCATTTTTTAAACAATTGGTTAATGTCTTCATAATAACTGTGTTAATTTCAATTGATCTTATTCTTTAAACTCATTTGCGTGTTTTAGTCGCTTTAACAAGCGATAATATGTTTCCACCTGATATACCGTTCTGAAAATCGAGTATGTTTCAACAAAATCTCTCATCCATAATCTAAACTGATCTTTCTTCATAAAATGAGACTTTCCTTCCAGAAGGGTGGGCTGCGCTTCGGCGGTTCGGTGTGGACTTGTTGGGCCGAAGGGCCTGTTTCCACATTGTAAGCAATCTACTCTAATCTAATCTAATCTAATCTAATCTCAACGAGTAAAGGGAAACATTTTTCAAAACCTACGAAAACAATCATTTATTCAGAAATTATGTATTCTTTTAAAGTTTAGGGCATTTTGCCTGCACACACTGTGTCAGATGTGTTGTCAGTAATGCCCTTTAAAGATGCAGTAAAACAATTCCTACGATTTAAAGTGACACACTTTCGAGAAACACCATCATTCCACTGACCATCCAAATCATTTGCTGCATCTGCAGGCTTACCGTATATTATTCATGTACCAGGAACACAAAAACAACCTGTCTCGAAGAGTTCTGCAGTGGTCTTCCATTTAAACTGGCTACTCCTGTTTTATGCTTTCCATCACACCAGATAACTCATTCGATGTTATTTCTCCTGAAGGCTTGCTCACCAAACTCAATGGCCTAAAATGACATTGTACATTCACTACCACCATTTGACGACTTATTAAAGGACCATGTTGGTTCATGACCTAAGTGAGCTTCAATCTATAGAGTTCCCTTCATCGAAATCTTTGTAACAGATTATTGATCTTTTAGGAATTGATAAGGAACGTCTTCACCAAGCGGGTTGTTCATCCATGGATTCCTTCACCAGTGAATTAATTGATAGACTTCAGTATTTTTCAAAGCTATTTTTTTTAACAATAAGGGGCATGGTCTGAGGAATTGAGCGATATGGTGAGACCGCGGGGAAGTAGATGTAATTCCATGCAAAGATCAACCACGATCTTATTGAATGGCGGAGCAGGCTCGAAGGCCCGATAGCGTCGTCCTGCTTCTAGTTGTTATGAACTCCTGACCCACGCTGATCTCTGATGTACGCTAATAGTTACAGCTTAGCTATCTGAAAGTAAACATTTATCGCTGCTGCATATTTCCTGTGAGCGTCAACGTCGCTGAACCAGTGTCGGAGCTCAGGCGGTATGAATGGCCTCTTCCTGTGCTGCATAATTTACTCATTGAGGTAAATTATTTCATTCTCTTTTCTTGTAACTGTTCAGAGAGACATACCTGTTTCCTCCCGTCTCGTTGTAATGATACTGACCGGCGGCATGGTGTATTCCTTTACCTCTGTCACAACCACAAGGGGTTGATTGGGCGAAGGATGCATGAATTGGAGCAGCAGTTAGCCTTTCGATGGCACCATTCAGAATATTCATGGCTGATCCGACTGTGTGTGGCCATTGCTCATCTGTTTGTTCCCAATACACACTGACTTTCCTCTCCAGCAAGTCCCAGTCCAGGACAACCTTGAATTTTCTCAATAAACATCTCTTCACTGTTGCATGATGAAGTGGACACCATAGATAGCACAACACCAAAGACAAATGGATATCCTTATTTCAATGCAGTTCCTTTATTTTAAAACGATATTTATCTGACATGAAATCGTCATCTCTTTTGAAGCATAAGGGCACATTCATTATGAACAGACATAAACCATTCACCACACGAAACGTATCCAACATTACCACTGAGTCTTTCAAATCTAATATGTGTCAAACACAGCCTCGATTGCTCTCTGCATAAGACAATATCAAATAGCATAACACCATAAGATCATAAAGGCCATTTGGCCAATCGAATCTGATATGCCATTTAATAATGTGTTTCTATTTCTCAACATCGTTCTCCTGCCTTTACCATGAAACCGCTGATGGTCTTATTAATCAAAAAAAGTATCTGAATTGGTCCTAAAGACACTGTCTAGCGTTTCTCTGTGTGTCTGTTTGTGTGCTTGTGTCTATGGCTGTCTGTATATTAACTTGTGTGTTTATGTATGTGTTTGCTTCAATTTGTGCGTGACACACGCAACTCTGTGTGCCACGACCTGTAGGTTTGTATGTGTGTGCGCGCGCACGTCTACCTTCATATATTAAAGCGTATGTTAATATAGTGGAGTGTTTAAAGATGTTTGTGTCCATTTCTGTGTCTGTGAAATGAGGTAGGTACTGTTTTGGGAATGAGAGCCAGAACAGACAGTGGGATTAACGTGAAAATTACTATTCATTGAACATTGCTTCTTATCTGTTAGGGCGTAGAAATTTCCAAATCTCAATAGGAGTTGTCCTGGTCTCCTGCATCTCGTGCCATGGTTCTTTGAACAGAGATGAGAAAGTTTTTTGTGGGAATTTATACGGGCATTCCATCACCCGACTTGTGTCTTTCTATCCTGATGCAGTCAGTTTCACCTGAAACGAGAGAAAGGGAGGGACGCAGAGATTATATGAATGGGTGGCATGACATTAGTGATGGTATAGGTGTGTATAAATGTTGAGGTGTCAGGAGTGAGTGAGTCCATAGTGTTGAATCTATGCAGTGTTCTTAGTGTAAGCGTTATGGTGAAGCAGGCAGAGAGAATAAGTGAAGATAGGTGCTGCATGCAGGAGTGAGAGTGGTAGAGCGTAAGCCCTGTTCAGTGGTATGTGCTATAAAAGATATACAGTGATTTTGAGGAAGCAGACGGAATACAGTGGCACTTATCCTCGCAGAGTGGGGAAGGTCATTCATACTTTTCTTCTATTGCCAAGCATTTCTTCAGATCGCCTCAGTGTCGAGGTGAGATTCACCGAATATCATGTCCAAGATACCAGCACAGACCATGTCCAACAGATTCCACAGAATCGGTTTGACTGGACAATACAAATAGCAAGGAGTAGCAAGCATTGATGATTTATATATTTAAACCAAAAGTGTTGTACAAATTTTGCACATGTTATGCTCTGGAAATGAGCTACGCAAGTATCCTGGGTGCTGCAGTGAGAAAAAAACTGATCTTAAGTTGAGGTCATACTGCATTAACTAAGTGACTGATAATGCTGCGAAAAATAAATCCCATAAGTGCATGAGAGGTAAGGTGAATGGCATGTTGTGAAAGAATAGAGAGACCAGATTATTAGGATTTGGTGTTTTGAGGTCAGAAAGATGAGTTAACAACCTGGCTTAAAGCAGTTGCTGAGGAATAGTGTCAACATCATATTTACTTTACATGACATCTGCATACAACATAGAAGTTTTGAACATTACGATCAAACGTCGTGGAAGCTCAGAGGCGAGAGATCAAGTTGGCTGCACTGAAAGTACATGAAGTATTCAGTTGTCAGAGAAAGTGAGGACTGCAGATGCTGGAGATCAGAGCTGAAAATGTGTTGCTGGAAAAGCGCAGCAGGTCAGGCAGCATCCAAGGAACAGGAGAATCGACGTTTCGGGCATAAGCCCTTCTTCAGGAATGGGGAGTTGTAGACAAGCAGTAGTTACTATTTAGAGAAATACTGAACGTCTGAATGATATGTATCTTACTCTAAGGTATACGCAGTAAATGAAAAGAAGGTGACTCAACGATGGTTAACATAACAAATTAAAGACAGTATTAAATCAATGCAATTGGCATCAGAACAATTCCACATATTGTGGAAAACTGAGAACTCTGAAAAAATCACGATACAGAATAGGTGGGTGAATAAACTGCCAAAAAAACCAGAGAACAGGCAAGGGCGTAATCGATATGTGGAGCTTGTTCAAGGAACAACTATTGAGTGGACCTTGATAAGTATGTACCTGTCAGGCAGGGAGGAAAGGGTTGTGTGAGGGAGCCGTGGTTTAATAAGGAATTGGAATCCCTTGTTAAATGGAAGAGGGCGGCCTTTGTAAAAACAAGGCGTGAAGGTTCAATTGGGGCTGTTGAGAGTTATAAGGTAGCCAGGAAGGATCTGAAGGGAGAGCTAAGAGCAGCAAGGAGGAGACATGAAACGTCCTTAGTTCATAGGTTAGGAAAAACCCTAAGGCTTTCTATAGGTATGTCAGGAATAAAAGAATGACTCGGGTAGGAATAGGTCCAATCAACGATAGTAGTGGGAAGTTGCATGTGGAGGCTGAAGAGATTGGGGAGATGCTGAATGAATACTTTTCGTCAGTATTCACTCGGGAACAGGACATTGTTGCCGATGTGAATACTGAGTCACAATTAATTAGAATGGACGGCTTTGAGGTATGTAGGGAAGAGGTGTTGGATATTCAGGAAAGGGTGAAAATAGATAAGTCCCCTGGGCCTGATGGCATTTATCCTAGGATTCTCTCGGAAGCAAGGGAGGAGATTGCAGAGCCATTGGCCTTGGTTTTTATGTCCTCGTTATCTACAGGAATAGTGCCAGAAGACTGGAGGACAGCAAATATCGTTCCCTTGTTCAAGAAGGGGAGTAGGGATGACCCTAGTAACTATAGGCCGGTGAATCTCACTTCTGTTGTGGGCAAAGTCTTAGAGAGAATTGTAAGGGAGAGAATTTATGAATATCTGGATAGGGATAATGTGATCAAGGATAGTCAGCATGGTTTTGTGAAGGGCAGGTCGTACCTCACAAAACTTAATGAATTTTTCGACAAGGTGACTAAGGAGGTGGACAAGGGGAAAGCAGTAGATGTGGTGTATATGGATTTTAGTAAGGCGTTTGATAAGTTTCCCCATGGTAGGCTACTGCAGAAAATGCAAAGGTATGGCATTGAGGGTGAGTTGGTGGTTTGGATTAGGAATTGGCTGGCTGGAAGAAGACAGAGGGTAGTAGTTAATGGTAAAGGTTCATCTTGGAGTGCAGTTACTAGCGGTGTTCCGCAATGATCTCTTTTGGGACCATTGCTGTTTGTCATTTTTATAAATGACCTGGAGGAGGGGCTAGAAGGTTGGCTGAGCAAGTTTGCGGATGATACGAAAGTCGGTGGAGTTGCTGACATTGAGGAAGAATGTGTCAGGTTACAGCGGGATATAGATAAGCTGCAGAGCTGGGCAGAAAGGTGGCAAATGGAGTTCAATGTAGCGATGTCTGAGGTGATTCACTTTGGTAAGAGTAACAAGAAGATGGGGTACTGGGCTAATTGTCGGCTACTTGGTAGTGTGGATGAGCAGAGGGATCTTGCTGTCCATGTACACAGATCTCTGAAAGTTGCCAACCAGGTAAATAGTGCGGTGAAGAAGGCATATGGTGTACTGGTTTTTATTGGTAGAGGAATTGAGTTCCGGAGTCCTGAGGTCATGTTGCAATTGTATAAGACTCTGGTGCGGCCGCATCTGGAGTATAGTGTGCAGTTTTGGTCGCCATACTATAGGAAAGATGTGGAGGCACTGGAACGGGTGCAGAGGAGGTTTACCAGAATGTTGCCTGGTATGGTAGGAAGATCGTATGAGGAAAGGCTGAGGCACTTAGGGTTGTTTTTATTGGAGAAAAGAAGGTTTAGGGGTGACTTGATAGAGGTGTACAAGATGATTAGGGGTTTAGATAGGGTTGACCATGAGAACCTTTTTCCACGTATGGAGTTTTCTCTTACGAGGGGGCATAGCGTTAAGTTAAGGGGTCTTAGGTACAGGACAGATGTTAGGGGTAGATTCTTTACTCAGCGAGTCGGAAGTTCATGGAATGCCTTGCCAGCAGCAGTGGTGGACTCTCCCTCTTTATGGGCATTTAAACTGGCATTGGATAGGCATATGGAGGATAGTGGGCTAGTGTAGGTTAGGGGAGCTTGGATCGGTGCAACATCGGGGGCCAAGGTGCCTGTACTGCGCTGTATTTTTCTATGTTCATTTCCAGCTCAGCGAGCAAAGATACGTCCAAAAACTCCACCTGATGAACAAGCCATCTCACAATTCGCGAGAAAAGAAACCTTTTTTTCCCAAGTGTATCTTTTTTCATGACTATTTTAAAACTATTATTTGTGCGTAACAAACTTTGAACTGTTGAACGAATCACTCTTGACCCTCTGTACCAGATATGAGAGGCTGAATGGTCTCCTTCTGTCTGTCTGTAACAGATTGGAGAGACGGAATGGCTTTGTCTTGTTTCTCTCACAATCCCAAGCAGCTGTATTACCTCCTCCTGTTCCTCTGTTACATTCCCGAGTCATTAAACGACACAGTAAACCATGGATGATGTGCAGCCGATAAACTATATCTGCTTGAGAACCCTCCTTCACAGTTGACCAAACACAGACGAAACTAAGTACTCCAGGTGTCCTCTCAGTAATACCTCATACAGCTGCAGAAATGCTTCTCTATGCTTTGAATCATTCTATTTGGGAAATGTTCCAACATTCCGGCTTTCCATATCTTCAAGTGTTATTGGATTAGTCTCGGATGAATGGACTCCTCCCATTTCATTGTAACAGGCGTATGGGTTCAGAATTGTTTTCCCCTCTTCTTCAGGAGCCGTCCCAGCACTCTGTCTTAAGGTTATGAAATAATCTGATAACAGCACATTTAAAAACAGGATTAACCTAACACAAGTGAATTGCCAGTAAATATCTTACCTTGGTTAATGTGACTAGGAATTTCCCAGGGTAAAGAATTATGCAGCTGGATTGTTACTTTATCCCTGTCTCGTTTTATAAACAGCGTGACCTAAAAATAACCCTGCAGTCCTCTGGCAACCTCTCACATATAAGGAAGAAAGATTAAAAAGACTGGAAGATTTATGGTCCATCCTTTATTAATCCTCATCCATTCCATCCAGAACAAGTAAATGATCCCTTTTATTGCGATATGTAAAGAGATGGTAACGAAGGGGTTACCTGACCATGTTTGTTCAGTGACTGCATTTAATGTCAAACTCCACGGATTCTAATTTTTGCAGTGAAGCATTTCCATCTTCCATTGATAAAGAGGCTCTGTTAAATATGTTCTTGCACAGTACAAGCGGGATCATCACCGACAGCACGAACAGGGATCAGCAGCGAGAGCGGGTGTAAGTTTCACAATCTGAGAACATTAAACTGGAGTGCGCCAACAATGGATCAAAATCTGAGAACAATGGACTGGAATGTTCCAACAAGAAGCAGAAGTTTATTTGCTTATATTTGGTATCTTTCTACAAATTATGATCAGTTTTCATTATCATGGCGGATCTATTATTCTATTCGTATTATTCAACACTTATATTACCCTATCCTAGCTATCGTTGGTGTCCCTGGTAAGTCTCACTACTCATCTATTATTTTTATAAACCAGTTATGATTGCATTGCTCTTCCTTCATATGGTCAACACTTCTTGCCACTACTATCGGTCCTGTTAAGACTCTACATTCTCGTATTCACTCTGAAGATCACAACCAACTGCACCAGTGAACTTGTTCCATTATTATTTTCCTCCTTGCTTCTGGCAGTATTGCTCATGGGACTGTGTTAACCGGCTCAGTTTCAGATGAGAATGACGATTCATTGTATCATTGCCCTTGTTAATGAAATATTGGCAGCATAAAGGTCATTCTCTTCTGTTCTTTTTAAAAACATCCATTTCCATCCGGTTACCACATCCCCTCGTTGACCAATATATGAGGCTGAATGAGACCAGTCAAAAAAGTGCTGATCCCTTTGAGCATGAGCCGATCCCTGATCGCATGTGCTGAGCAGTACAACCCCTGCTGAATACATCTCCCAGGCTTTTCACATCTACTGTTTGAAATTGGAGCTATGGAACTTTTTGTAAAGATGACAATCTGCTTCGAGCTGTACCAGCTTTAAACCTGCAGAATCAAATCTGACTCAGACTCACACCAAAATCCCATTCATTTGATAATCCCGTGCCAAATGATCTACATTGATGTTGGGTCTGGCAATGCTTTTATTTTAATACTTGGGATAATTTGATCTCATCTTCCGACATTTCGCTCAGTGTCTCACTGTCAATCACACTGACCCCAATATTTTGTTCGTATATAAACCATTTCATCCACGTGTATTCAATCTCAAATGTTTTTCACACACGCAATCACACGCAAACTCACTCAATCGTTTTTTTGCAGACACACAATTTCCATTGTAGTAGTGCAATGGAGAAATAGAGATACAAATTTGTGGGAGCGCCATTTATTTTCACTCTTAACAAGGGCTGAAAACCTTCCCGTTCAGAAAATAATCTCATGCGAGATTGGTCCTAATATGCTAGTAAAGATTTGCAATTCTCCGTATGTTGGGCAGATGCTCCAGTTTTACTGAGCGACACACTGGCATAGTCTGTTCACTTTTTCAAATTGAGCTGTTACCCTGTTCCAGTTTAAGGTGACTGGGCTTACTCTGTGAAGAAAGTTCAGAATTTGATGTCACAAAACATTTCAGTTGATCTTTGCCCTATTCAATGGTTTTCTTCTTGTGAATTGCATCTTCAAAGATGTCTCTCTTGCAATTAGTCACACTCCCCTTTTCCCCATATTTTCACGATGTGTTTATTGTTAATTAAAAATCTGTTTCTGTCTTTAATGCGAACCTTTCTGTCTCTCTCTAACGTTATCCTGACCCTGGATTTTGACTCCCTAGTGTGTCGATCGCTGGTATAGTGAAGCTCAGAAATAATTAAATTGTGTGGTGGGCTGAAATGCACTTCCCTGTGTGTCTCCTGAGGTCCTCCATTTTGGACAGGTGAAATTCAGCAGGTGTGAGACACATCTTTGAAACGTGGTCTCCACCTATCAACTGAACGCTTGTCTTTGTCCCTCTCATCCGATTGTGCATTTAATAATGCGAGGAAGCCCCGTGAGTATTACTGTAAAAACCAGGCAGTTACATTCTGTGACAATGCTCTCACTCTAAAAAAAAATATCATATTCTTCAGGGTTTCTTTTTAGAGAGAGGTCGTAAAGACCGAACTGCCTCATGCAAACGGCTTAAGTGAAGAAATTAGGAGGCTTTCAGGTTACTTGTTTTTAGATATTGGTCGCAACGGCCGGCTCTCGCCAACCAGGCTTCCTAGTTTCTCTCAGCGAGAACAATAGTTAGCACATGGGTAAACCCACTGCTTAATTTCCACCAGCAATACCGAAATGATATGTCCCATGCAGAAATCTGTGAAAATTCGAGAGCAGAAAAGGTAGAGTTAATAGCAATAACTTTATTGTTTAAACAATGACAGAATATTATTAACCAATTTACAACTCGTATCTGTACTTGCCCAACGATAATAATTGTCCGATAAAATTCCCGATTGAGAATTAAGAAAACTGAAATTTTCAAAAGCACACAGCTTCCGAAATTTTCCCTCGGCATCATCCTCTGCAGAGATTCTTCTTTTTAGGAATTCTCTTTCACAGGCATTGACAGATGAGTTAAATGTAAGAGATCTGTGCTTCGACAGTGAATGTGTTGGTGGCTTGGCAGTTCTCTCTCCAAATGACCAATCTTCCCACTTTTATATCCCAAAACGTCGCATTGGGTCATTGACGTTTAGTATTGTTAATAGACAACATTCAAAAGTGATTGAAATTTGTTAATTTTTGTTGAATTTTGCGGCACGGTGGCACAGTGGTTAGCACTGCTGCCTCACAGCGCCAGAGACCCTGGTTCATTTCCCGCCTCAGGCGTCTGACTGTGTGGAGTTTGCACGTTCTCCCCGTGTCTGCGTGGGTTTCCTCCGGGTGTTCCGGTTTCCTCCCACAGTCTAAAGATGTGCAGGCCAGGTCAATTGGCCATGCTAAATTGCCCGTAGTGTTAGGTAAGGGGTAGATGTAGGGGTATGGGTGGGTTACACTTCGGCGGGGCGGTGTGGACTTGTTGGGCCGAAGGGCCTGTTTCCACACTGTAAGTAATCTAATCTAATTTAAACTGATTGGCCGCATTTAAATTTGTTTTATATACCGACACAGTAAGTTGAGCGGCTGGAGCGAAAGGTTACATTGTATCTTGTCAAGAACACTTGTTTCAGTATCGGTTAGCGCTTTTCCGCTGGTAAGTCTGTTATGAGCACACCTAGCATTTTCATAAGTCACCAGAAGCTTTATGTCCTAGAAGGGTTGGAAGTTTCAGTCAGTGATCTCTCGCTGTTAATCTCTGAAATCTCTTTTGATGCTGTTTCCCGCAGGATTCGAAAACTGCATGAAAAATGTATACATGAGATTGCCTTTCTTTATGCCAATGGGTGCGTTTGTGGGATGTTAGTCAGAAGGAACAGGTTTCTAGGAGAATATTCTGGATATATTATTTGGTTAAGTGTTCCAGATGTCAAGTTGTTCTAAATTGCTCTTTTTGTTTTGAATTTTATTACCATTTAAAAATGTATTTAATCTGAGCGGCTTGATTCGTCCCATCGCATCTGAAACACCCACTTCACATCTTCCTTTGAAATATGACAAGGTTTGTGTCCAGGTTAAAAAAAATGGAGGCCTGCTGGTCTGATCCACAGCAAACTCGGGGCCCTGTCCCG
The DNA here is from genome assembly GCF_047496795.1 of Chiloscyllium punctatum. NCBI lineage: Eukaryota > Metazoa > Chordata > Chondrichthyes > Orectolobiformes > Hemiscylliidae > Chiloscyllium > Chiloscyllium punctatum. The sequence continues at coordinate 46,483,412 of NC_092773.1, read as the reverse complement.
TTCTAAATGCATAATTTCGAATTGTATTTCAAGTTTGACTCCTTTTAGTGTGGATACAGGCCATTTGACCCAATAAGTCCTCACCGATCTGAGGAAGAATATCCCACCCACAACCATTCCCCATTATTATGCATTTACCGTTACTCATATATCTAACTGACATATCTCGGATGGACCATTTAGCATACAGTTCACTTAAACTGCACGTATGTGCGCTGTGAGAAGGAAACTGGAGAACATGGAGGTAACACTGGCAGACATTCTGGAATGTGCACGGGGACGTTCTTGGGATCAAAGGTGGCGTGATTTAGTAGTTTCTGTCGTTTGTTTTTGGTGCTGCATTCAGCTGATTTGAACACTGCTTTGTTTCAGAATGGTTCTCCCAGTCACTAAATTTTCTGGAGGTGGAAGAAATGAATTTTGGAGCTTTACAAAAGGTGAACAAGGCAATCATGTTGGAAGTGGCAGGCAAGGTAAAGTTGGGTTTGTGTTTGTGAGAAATGGATAACTACTTACAGCAATCGCTCTGCATTTAAGTTTTGGTTGGAACGCCATCTGAATAATTGAAAATGGAATTTAATTGCAGGTGAAGCAACTTTAACATGAAGAACAATTGAAACAATTTTAAATATAATTAAAATTAGAGTTAAAAGAAATGAGAGGAAGAAGAAAGACAGAAAAAAGAAGAAAAGCAGAACAAGAGATAGCTTTAAATTAAAAGATAGTGATTGGACAGTCGAGTCGATTTCGAAAAATAAATACGAAGGTAGAAAGTTTGTTGAAATGGAAGGACGGTGAGAATCAGCAAACCCATCGGAGACAAAGGCCTGAATTGGGACCTGTTTAAATATGTACAGGAAATGTTAAAATATGATAAGGTGGTAGAAGCCTCTTTAATTTCATTTCAGAATGTGTCGAAACCAATACAGTGGCCAGTGTGCATATAGATTATTTGAACCAAATAAAGCAGTAAAACAAGTGACACATTTATATCACTGCCACAGGAGGTGTCTGGAGCATTGAGAGTGTGAAGGAGTTCATTTGAAGTGCACACGAGTTGGTGTGAGAAGCCCATAAACAGCGTTTGAGAAATCTAAGAAGGGATACTGACTAAATGTACATAGAATTTGAAAGGATTAAACGAAGTAAATTTGATAGGTAGACAAGGACATTAAAAATAAAGCAAATCTGTGACGCTGTTCAATAAATTCTTATTCTGGAAAAATTCAATAATTTGGAAAAGCAGACTGTTAAAATGACAAGGTTAAAAGCTGAAATGACCGACAATTAAAATGTTGTACACAGATCAAAGTTTGTCTTCTGTTGGAGATTTAGAAGATTGTTCAATATTTTCATTCAGCATATACCTGCAAGATGAAGTTTTACTGGCACAGCGAGGGAGTAGCAGCTAATCAAGTTGAAGTGTTAAGTGATACAGAACATATTAATCTTTGAAAAACGAGGTGCGTTATTCAGTTTGACGATTGAAGACATGAGAATTGCTCTGTTGGTGTAAAGTGTGGTTAGAGAGGTCGTTAAAGTCTTCAACATAAATATTCCACAACTGAGAAGAATACCTTGATCTTGGTGTCGACGTTACAACATTTCAGCATTTAAATTCCCAATAACCTGTCTGAGACTAATCTCTTTACTGATCAAATTCCCTTAAAGTCTTTGGAGAAATGTAAGGCAAGAACTCCAGGCTTTTTTAAAGCAAAGTTGATTTGGCCATCATTATGTTTGTAAATTATGTAGGTGACAGAACAATGAAACTGCGAACACATTATCTCGACTAGGTCGAAGAAAGACAACGGCGTTCTTTGGCAGGATTACAGAGTGAAACAAAATATTCATGAATGTTTGCATAATTAGTATCAATTTCACATAGATGTGTTGTAGTCTACTAATACAGTAAATTGCATTATTTACAATGAAACAATCTTTGGACATTGATGGTTCATTTTCATAAAGAGGGCGATTGATGATACTGTCATTTTTTAAAAAATTGTTATCTCCTGCTTTTGTTTTTGAGGAGAGGCGTTAAAGGCAGGGATACAGAACTGTCACCTGAAAACGGAGGCATTTATGTTTTGCTATAAAGTGGTAGCAATAGATGGGCAGCGGCCAAATCTCACAGACCAGGTCTTGTGGTTTTATTTTTGGGTGCTGTATTCAGAAGCTGTTTGGGTTCCCAGAAGGTTTGGTGTTTCAATTCTTGATCCCTACTTCCGATTTTATCTAAATTATTACTTACATTATTTCCTTCTGGATTGGACAACTGCATGTCAGATTCTGTGTTTGAAATTACCTTTTTGACAAGGATTTTGTTCAAGGGATGCTACTGCATTGGAACCCTTAAGTAGTAGATAGTATTGCATCTATTGCTAAGATTTCCAACAGAAAAATTATCCCAAATTGATCTTCTGTTTGATAGTAGTATTTTAATTAGAGCGTTTAAATAGATTATATTTTGATTAACGTCGAGTGATTTGATCAGTCGCAGTACTGGATGATCTGCAACACAGACTTCACATCTACGTTTAAAATAAGGAAACGTGAAGATCCAGGTTTCCTTTCTTAAAATATTTTCAGGGGGTCTGTACTGGGCCATAGCAGTTGTCGCTGATGACCCTCTGACTGACTCCTGTCATTGAAAGTGATTGGAGAGTTTGGAGATGAATTGTTGGAGATTGCGATGTCAGCTGCCTCAGACATTCAGGGAGACCTGAGTCTTAAGTGACACAGTTGTGGAAGGAGCATGGGGTCCGTAGTTGCACCATCGGGGTGGGAAACATGATCAGAAAATTGACCAAAGGCTGCAGAGACGGCAAGGTCTGAAACTACGGAGTGCGTGTGTCTGCCACATCCACCTCGGTATTTCCAGCATCAGCTTCCCAAGCTACACTTAACCCAGGCTTAGAGTGTGAGGGGACCCTAATTCAACAAGGACCTGGTCACAGAGAAGTATCACCTACTTCAACTTGTACTCCAGCTTCAGGTCAGCGGAAGGACGATGCTGCCACTGGCGGTTATGTTCACTGTTTCATTCAGCTCTATGGTCCTGAAATGTCCAAACAGGAATGGGTGAAATATCCATCATCAAACAGTACGTTGAAATTAATGTCACCACTGATGGAGGATATAGATGGTGGATGAGGTGAATGTATTGTTTTCTCCTTCAACAGGGTGCTGCCGGATGTATCGTTGTTTTCCCAGTTTAGCGGGATTCCCGATGGTATACAGCGTTCTGCGGGCTCGGCATGTCAATGGGGAGAGGAAGAGGGACCGGTAGAATGCTCTCTCTATTAATGTTGCTGTATGACCATCATTTCTGTGAATATCCACTTTTCTGGCAGCGGACTCAGCCTCTTCATTCAGAATCAGTCAGCCATTCTCATCGTCTTCGAGTCTCCACATAGAAATAAAGGATGGCACCTCGGATAAAGGCAGCCACGGTTCATTCCCCACTGCTAATCAAACTCATCAAAATGTTTTGTATATACTGTGAGCAATTGAGTAATTGGAATGTCAGGGAGCAGACAAATCAGGGAATTGGAGCAATATCTTCAATGTCATTAGAAAAGTGTGAACCCTCCAGTACACACTGCATCACTAAGTCCTGTAATCTCTTTGCAAATATGAAATATGCACGGCTTTTCGTCATCCTGAGAGAAAAAAAAGTCACAGGTCCACAGTTTCCCATGTTTTAGAACATAGGACAGAGAACATTCCACAGATGTTCTGGCCTTCAGCCTTGGATGTTGTACCAATCTGTGAAACCAGCCTGCAGCCGAGCTAACCTGCACTATTTAATTCCCATACAGATGCCTATCCAATGACGATTTAAATGCACTTCAGGTTGGCGAGTCTGATACACAGGTCAAAACACCCTCCCGCTCACCACAGCCCACCGCCAACCAACCAAATCAAACTATCCCGTGGGTACTGAGAGGAATGGGGCCAAGGCGAACATCAGGGAGCAGACCAATAGGGAGATGTAGCAACACTTCCCATTTCTGAACAGGTCAGAGTGAATCCTCCAGTATACATTGTATCACTGTGTTTGTAATACCCTTTCATTTCAGAAATATAGTGCCTTGAATTCTTCATGAATGAAAATAGGGTATGTATCATGTTATATTCCACCAGCCTAACTATTCTCCATCTACTTTACTTGTTTCTACCTATTTGCAAACTCTACAGCTCCTCTTGATTGCCTTCATCTCGTCCCCAAATATGGTTTCAGTGCATTATTTCCACTCCTGTAAGTCATTGATATAGATTGTGAATAGCTGAGAACCCAACCCTGCTCACTTTATGACCCCATTGGTTACGTACTGTCAAAATGATCAAGACTGGTTTATCCCAAGTGTCTGCTTCCTGATTGATAAACAGTCCTCCCCAGTTTCTGTGTCGCACATTTGAAGGGCTGAATGAGAACAAGGAGCATCCGTCTGTAATTCAGCCCCTCTAGTCTGCTCCATAGTGCAGTCATGGTTGATGTCATCTCGGGTTCAGCTCCACTTTGCTCCTCGGTCTTCATATCTCTTCATCTACGCAGTGTCAGAGCATCCACTGCACTCTGGTACAGTAAATTACATAGGTTCACAACATTTATAGGTAAGTACGTTCTCCTCACCCCTGTTTTAAATCTGCTCTGCGTTATTCGAAGACTATGATCTCTTGTGAAAGATTGCCCCACCTGAAGAAATATCCATGCACGTCTGCATTGTCCATCGCATTTAGCATCTTACAGACGTGAATGAGTTGTCCTCTCGTTCTCTTAAACTCCAGAGAGTACAGGCCTGAACTACTCAATCTTTCGCCATAAGGCAGATTTCCCATCTCTCGGATCACTCGTGTCAAATTCAGTTGAATTGCCTCATATGCGAATACATCCCTCCTGAAGTCAGGGCCATCACACAGTTCTCCAGTTGCAGCCTCACATATGCCTTGTTTCGGTACAGTAACAGTCTCGACAATTAGACTCCATTCTTTCATACATTTGCACTGAAATTGCAATTGCCTTTTCAATTACGTGTTTGACCTGCATGTGAGTTACCTGTGATATGCACAAGGAAACCAAGATCGCTCTGCCCGTAAGCATTCTTAATCTTTCCTTCATTTCAAAAAAATTCTTTTCTCTTACCCTGGCTGAATTGAGTAACCTCACAGTAATTGACATGAATTTTCTTTGCTAAATGTTGGCTCATTCACTCAACCTATCCATATCGATTTATAAATCTCTTACATCTTCACTGTAAAGCAACATCTCACCATTGTTAGTGTCATCTGAAAATTTGGTGATGGTATTTTCTGTCCCATCCACCGAGTACTAATGGGGATTGCAAATAGTTGAGGTCGGAGAACTGAAATCCATGGCATCCCAGAAATTGCATTTTGCCAACCGAAAATGAGCCATTTATTCTTATTCACTGTGTTTTGTTGATTCACAAGTCCTCTATCCAAGCTCATCAATTGCTCCTAAACAGTCTTGAGGGATTAGGAACATTCCTGTTGATATGTTTGACTTCTAGGGCTGAAGGTCTCCCTGTGTTCCGACATAACACTCTGGAGGTATTGAGAGGTGTTCTACTGCATTCCTGAAATGGGATTGAGATAGTGATTGATCTCCTGTTCCCATACAGCAAACAAGTGAAGTACCTCCTCCTTTCTCATAAAAATGTCTGATAGTTTGTGATCTTCTCCTTTTCCCATGCAACCGCCGCAATCGGCTAAATGGGATCCTCTGATCACAAAGTAACAACCTCCAGTCTCTCTGTAGTCTCTTCTAGTTTCTGTGCTACAGATATGAGGGGCTGAAAGTTCTGATTCTGTTGCTGAGTCACAGGACACTGGTGCTGCATGGACTATTGTCAGTCCAGTGTTATAGGTTCGAGGATCTTTTTCCTCCTATTGTAACTGTATATCAGGCGGCAAGGTTGAATAGCCTTGCCAAGTTCCGGCTTAACAGGGTCAAATGCCTGAACATTCTTTTCCCGTGTTACTGGCTGGAGGAGTTGAATGAATTACTCTATTGGCTTTGTTATTGGCTTCTGTTTTGACTCCTTCCAGTGTTGTATGTTAAAACAAGATCATTTTTCCTTCTTGTATAATCCAAAGGGTACTGGATTAACCTCATCATCCATTCCATATATGCTATCACGTTCATTAAATGAATCAGTTGAGGGAATCATCTCTAAGCTACTTCCAATATTAAAATATCCTTTCTTCAGTAAGGGGAGTAAATATGTATACACTGCTCCAAATGTGACCTCACTGATACCCTGTGAAGATGCAGCAATATTTTGCCAGCCTGCTGTAAGGTGCCCATCTAGGTTAGAGCAGTCTCAGCGCTCTGAAAGAATACACGGCATTGGTGAAAGATCATTATCTTTCTCAAATTCACCAGCATAAAGGGAGATCTGGTGAAAATATCACAATGACGCAGGAGTAGAGCGTATATGATCTGGCGAGATGATCTCAACCTAGCATCTTCCAGTAAATGTTCACCATTCCTCACATTTCCTGGATACCACATTATCACGTGAAGTGGAGTTCAGAAACAGCAAGGACAAGCTAACATTGATCGAACTTATATATATCAAAACCAAACTGCAACACAAATCTTGGCATTTTATAAGGCAATAAAAAAAGATATACACGTTTGTGGGTACCGCAGTAATAATGGACTGTGCCCAGGTATATCTAAGTAAATGTTAATACTGGGAAAACGAATGTCATGAGTGGGCACGAAACGATTTGTTGTAACAATATGTTCAGCATCGAGCTAGAGATCAGTTGTTTAGGAAATGGTGTCATGTAATCAGAAGGAACGAATTGAAAACCTTGTTCAAAGGGGAAATTTTGAGAGTCGTTGTCATAGAGCATTGGAATTAAAATGATGTCTGAATACAAAGCATTCTTGAGTTTTTGAAATCGCGGTGATAAGAATGAGGGATGCAAGCCATGAACGTATGAGGGGTAAGTTAGTTTCAATAAATTGGAAAATACATGATGAAAATTTATGAAAGACAGGTAATAGCGGTTATTTAATTAGAAACATAGTAAAAGTAGAGCATAGAAGAGGTCCTGAGGCCCAAGATGTTTAGCCGAGACTTAATCCGAATGTAAAATATACGAACTTAACCTCCTCACCCTTCAACTCCCTGCTATCCATGTGCATGTGCAGCAATCGCTGAAATATCCCCAATGACTTCGCTTCCACCACCTCAGCTGGCAATGCATTCCATTCATTCACAACTGTCTGCGGAAAGAACCGACCTCTGATGTCTCCTTTATACCTTCCTCCCAATATCTTCAAACCATGACTACTCGCGCCAGTTAATCCTGCCCTGGGGAAAAGTCTCTGGATATTGACTCGATTTATTTCTCTCATTGATTTGTACGCCTCGATCAGCTCTCCTATCTTCCTTCTTCTCTCAAAAGAGAAAAGTCTGAGCTTATTCAACCTTACTTCATTAGCAAGCCCACCATTCCAGGCAGCATCCTGGTAAAAATTCTTTGTAAACTCGCCAAAGCCTCTGTATCTTTCCTATAGTAGGGCGACCAGAACTGGACACAGTATTCAAAGTGCGGTCTCACCAAGGACGTGTGGAGCTGCAGCAAAATCTCGCGGCTGTAAAACTCAATACTCCTGATATCAAAACGCGATAATATGTAAATTGTTCATATATACATACCAGGTGCAAAAATTGAAAGGTGAGTAAATTTTGGTTAACAAATTAAGCTAAAAATTGAATCAGTTCAAAGTAATTCTATAATGGTTAACGAAAAAGCTTAGAGTCCACATTAGATCAAAGGAAGCGGCTTCGAACAAAAATGTGGTAAGCCAGTGGATTCAGTGAAATGTAGGATCAAGCAAAGGTGGATCAAGGCATTGATAAGATATTCAAATATGGAACTAGAATTCAAACGAGTAAGAAACATCGACTACCAAAAATGCTTCTAGAAATATATGAAAGTGAAATAAAAGCAAGGTCAAATGTCAAACAGAGAATGTCTGGATAGCATAATTTATTGTGTATAACAAAGAACTGACAAGGACACTAAACAGTTACTTTGTGTCTGTCCTCATGGAGAATCATCCAGAAAATCTCGCAGAAATACCAAGTAACCATGGGACTTATTTAACTAACGACTAAAATCATTCATATGAGTCATGAGGTTGTAATTACAAAGAAATCTAGATTGAGTATTGATAACTCTGACCGACCAGATGTACTTCACGCCAGAATTTTGGAGGAAGCAGCAACAGATAGATTTATTGCTTTGGAAATCACTGTGTTAATTTCTCGTTCATTCTGCAAAGGTAGGAAGCCAATCTGGAGAACTTGAAGGTTGTAACATTATCCGACGGTTGAAAATGGGATGAATATGGGAATGGCAAACGACAGATCATTTAACTTGTCCTCCGCAGTCGGAAGTCTGTTGGACTCCAGACAAAGAACGTGATATTACATATTTAGAAGATAATGGCAAAACTGAAGAGTATGATAATGCATCTTAAAAAAGGAAATTCATAGGTAGCATTTTTTTCTGAATGGTTTGAAGATTATTCTCGTGTGCACGAAGAGTTGTAGACCAATGGATATGGTATAGCTGGATATTCAGCAGGATGTTTGTTTAACAAATTCACAGATTAAGCTATTAGGAAATGTTAAAGTGAGAGTTATTGGAAGGAAAATATGCAAAGGGAAAGTAAAAAGTAGGTTTATAGTAATGTAAATGAAATTGGAAGATACAAGTAAAGATGTCCTGTGCCAGTTACATAGCGAGTTAGTGAATATGTATCTGCAGTGTTAGGTGATGTCTGAATAGATTAGATTCCCCTTCAGTGAGGAAACATGCCCTTCAGCCCAAAAAGCCCACACCGACACTGTGAACAGTAACACACCCAGACCCATTTCACTCTGACAAATGCACCTAACACTACAGGTAATTTAGCAACGCCAATTCACCTGAACTGCACATTTTTGGTTTGTGGCAGTAAACTGAAGCACCTTTAGGAAACCCATGCACTTGGAGAATGTGCAAGCTCCACACAGAGAGTCGCGCGAGGCTGGAATCAAACGTGCATTCCTGGCACTGTGATAACTACTGAGCCATCGTGTCGCCCCACTGTCCCGGGGTCCCAATCTAAGAATGAATGTATTGACTACAGAGGAAGTACAGTGGAAATTCTAGAGATTAATCCTTCAAATGGCAAGGTTATCTGATGGGGAACCCTGGCTTGTGTTGTTTAGCTTTTCAAAGAATTGAGTTGATCTCAGTGAAACTTAGATAATTCACACAGAGGGTCTGACGAATACAGGAATATGAAGAAGTGCAGATAGGCAAGGTTTGAGTGAATCCCAAGATATTCTAGAAGGACATCAAGCAGAACAGAATAACCAGGTAACATTTCTGGCCCATGAAGAAACATCAAAGGGACAATCTACGTGTGAAGCTGGGGAACATTGACGGATTATGACATGAGAGCTTTACATCTGTTTTATTTGGGAGAAGGAGACTGCAGGTACAAATTGCAAGAAGGTGTGCCGGAAGTTCTTGAGCAGAGTTTTTAAGATGTGAGCAGAGATTGATGATCTTAGCTGGAATACGATTTGAACAATTCCGAGCTATCAGTGAGTTGTTACTCAGGCTGCTGTGGGAGACAAGTGAGGAAAGGCCCTGACTATATTTGTACAGCAGAATCTCACCAAAGGGGATCTGCCAGAGTGCTGGAGAAGTGCAAATATGGTTTCACATCATTGCAAAGGTGGTAGAGGTAGACCAGAATTTGATAGACCAGTGAGCATGAGGTAGGTTATAGGAAAAGTGTTAGAGAAAATAAGGAAGGAGAAAATTGATCTCCTCTGAGAGGCAATATTTGATAGTCGTCACGACGTTATCAGAGAGAAGTAACACGTGTTGAATTTGATTTAATTAGTTTGAGGACGTCGTTTATTTATTTTTTCTGCAAGGCCTTTGACAAGCCGCTCGTGGGAAACTGATTAAGAAAGAAAAATATAATGGTATTTTGGGTAAAGTGGCAAGTTACATCAAAAATACCCACTTGGCAGGAGACAGAGAGTGGTGGTAGAGGCTGTTTGTGTGGCTGGAGACCTGTTTATGTGCTGTGTCCCTTCTTATTTGTGTTATTAATAAATAATGTAAATGAGAATGTTGGGGGATGTGTGGATAGTGTGACAAGTAAGATTGGCCGTGTGGTTTGCAATGTGGATGAAGGTCTAATTTTACCAGAATATATTGACGGAATGGTCAGATCAACTGTAGATAGAATGTAACTCTGAGAAATATGAGATGATGTATTTTGTAAGAAGGAACCAGACAGGGGTGTACTCAGTAAAAGGCAGCACACTAGAGAGCTCAAAGGGTCCTTTTCTACAAGTCGCTCAATGTGACTTGTCAGGAGAACTGAAGAGTTAAGACGTCATAGGAGACGATGGCGCGAGCGTTTATCCATCCAGCCATAGACATTGAGAGCTATACAGGACTTTGCCTAAGCCAAGGTGGACTACTGTGTGACGTTCTGCGAGCCACATAAAAGGAAACATGTGATTGCACTGGAAGGATTGTAGAGTTTGCTTCCTGGGATGGAGTGAATCAGCGATAAAGAGAAGTTGGATAAGTTCGGGTTTTTTTGCTTTGGAGCAGAGAAGGCTGAGTTGAATCTGATTCTGAGGATAAGACTTCGAGGGGCATGGTAAACGTGGATAGAGAGAAGCGGTTTCTTTTCGTCAACGGGCCAATATCAAGGGAACAGACTTTTAAAATGAAGGTTTGAGTTTTAGAAATGAATTGATTCTTGCTTTTACCCAAAAGGGTTTGGGGTCTGGAATGCATTTCCTGAGTTGTGACTTGTCAGCGTAAACATGTAACCGTTAAAAAATACCTGTAGGAGCACTTGAAATTTCATAACATTGACGGTGACGGGTGTCTTGTTAGAAAGTGGGACTAATGTAGACCATGCTGTGTTGCTGCTGGTATGGAGTTGAAACTTCTGTAATTGTTAAGTATATTGTGGAATGTCAATCATTCAACAGCTAAAGGCAGGTTTGTTTGGGTTCTGCTGAGTATATTAACACGGTAGTAAGCGTGAAATGTAAATAGCTTCTAAATGTAAGTCAATGGGAAAAGGAACAAAGAACAAGTGCAGGTTCTTTACAGTATGAAAACAGAGAATGGAAGTGGAGAGCTGGGAAATGACAGAACTATGGAGAAACTACTTTAGTTCTGTCTTCACAAAAACAAAAATAAATTAAAAACAAAACATAAGGTAATAAATCTTCCCAGCACGACTAAGAAGCCTATGTCTGTTGAGAAAAATGAAAGCAATAAATAAAATTAGTAAATTACAGTGTTCGACAAATGATTAGAATGTAAGGAATGTGCAAAAATAAAATCAACGTAGATTTGTGAATTGGGAATCAGATTTGAGAATCAGACTGGTTTGGAGAACAACAGTGAAGGAATAAGTGCAATACATTGCGATTCTCAGAAAGTTTTTGATTAAGTCCCAAACCTAGTGTGTAAAGTCAAAACGTATTGGATTGAAGGTAATATATGGCCTTGGTTTTAAAATGGGAGAGCTGGCAGGAAACATTATGTATGAATAAATCAATGTTTCTTCACAGTGGTAGGCGTGGGGGAGAAAAAAGTGTTCGGTGTTCGGCCCCAGCTCTTTCCTATATATCAAGCCTTAACGATGTTTGTCAGTGGGTGAGGTGGATGGAAAAAAGCTCCAAACTGATACAGAGAAGTGTAATTGAATGGGCAAATACGTGGCAGATGAAGAGCAATGTGAGTACTTGTGACATTGTGCAATTTGAAGGGAGAAAGAAAAACAGCAGCCTGCTCTTTGAAGAGGGATTGGTTGGGAAATGCTGATAATTAAAGGGACTTATGCTGTAGATTTTGTTTCCGAATGTGCAGACCTCCGAGTTCCATGCACGGCAGTTGCTCAGAATCCAGGCGTGAGTACTGGGAATGGCTTTGGAATGCTGACCAGTGTACACAGACCTACCAAATCGTTAGCTGTAACATTGACAAGGATCTGGATCTACTTGTACACCAGTCACTGAAAGCATCATTGTCGGAGCAGAAAGCAATTAGGAAGATAAATATTGTGTTGACCATGATTGCAAGGGGATTTGAGACCAGGAGAAAGAGGGGCTTTACGCAGCTGTGCAAGGCCTCTGTGAAATCCCATCGCGAACACTGTCCAGTACTGTGTGTGTTTTTTGTCTCCTTACCTAATAAAGGATAAACCTGACATTGAGGGAGTACAGCGAAGGATGACCAGACTGATCTCTGGGATGCCAAGCTTGTTATGGGAACAGAGTTTGGGTCGAGTGCACCTGTGCCCCATGGACTTTAGGAAAATGAGTGGAGATCTTAGTTAAATGTATAAAACTCTGACAGGATGACAGGGGAGGGTAAGACTTCCAAAACAATGGGCCAAACATGCCACTCTGCATTGAGATGACAATAAATAGTTGTTCTCCGAAACTGATGAATCTGGGCAATTTATTCCAACGTAAGGCTGTGGAAGATAAGACACTGAATTTGAATACTGATTTCCAGACACTAAAGCCAAGAGAAGTGACGAGGCACTACGTTGCGAAGATCAAGAGTCAGACATCATTGTATCGAATTTGTGAACAAAACGATGGTTTGAAGGGACTGCTGAGGTTAATAATTAATACTGTTCCAAACGTCAGTCACAATTATGGATAAGTCCATTATGTGCGAGAAATACATGATGGAGTTATTCAACCATGAACTAGAATGAGTTAAGATCAATGTGTTGAATCGGGAACTCATTTCCTGATGTTCCTGTGCAGGCTGTGGGAAAATTCTGCAAATGTTGTCGCCAGCTGTCCGTTGGTAGGAAGGAGGTGTCTGCAGGTTCGACAGTACTGAATTTCCTGTTGCCATTTTCAATATAGAGACAGGTGTCGGGTGTTCTGTGTATGTTCATCCTTTCTTTAAGATCTTAGAACAGTTTGATGCAATTGTGTGTCTTGCTTGTACGTTTCAGAGACCATTGAAGAGTGTATCAAATGCCTATGTGTCTGGCGTCATCTCTAGGCCAGATCAGGAAAGCACAGGAGATTTGTTTCCTGGAAGTAAATTGGAGAGGCAAATTGGCGCTTACAATCAACTTTGGCTTCAAGGTCACAATCACGGATGCAAGATTTTACACATCGATATTCTTTCGGTTGTTCCAAACTTGCATTCAGCTGGCAAAGATTTAGCCAAATCTGCATTAGTGATCCAGTGACATTTCCACAACAGCACCATCTTTTCCAGCGGGGCCTATTGGAAAGCACAATTAGCAGGTTATTTCAGTGCTGTTTGTCAGCTCTGTCCAAAATAACTCCAGCCATTTTGATTATTGTGATTGATCTGAGGGCGTGGTAAATTGTAATTATTCTCCTTTTAGGGGACCGGACATAATTGAGTAATATTCTACAGTGTCAGATAGATGTGAGAGTTGGAGCTGGCATGAAACACTTTCCACAGGTATATGACATACTGTGCAGCACAATTCTTCAGTTCTATTGCAGGAATGGTGTCAGGCTCCATCGCTTTTGTCATATCTATTGTGGTAAGCTACTTCCTCATGCCACGCGCAGCGAATTGAATAGATTAAAGACTGGCATATCTGATTTTGTGGGCATCGTGAAGAGGGTAAGGTGTATCAATGAACCAACACTTCTGGCTGCACATGGTGCAGAGACTACATCGTTGACATTTTCACTGATATGCATGGCTGTTCCAGTATTCATGCTGAGTATATTTGTGGCGCCCTCTCCTCCAGTGAGTTGTTTATCCGACCATAACCTTTTATGACTGATTGTGACAGAACTGCATAACGTGGATCTGATCAAATTTTACTCCTGCTCTTTGGAATGTAACCAGCCAAGTGCGGTATCTTTACTGGTTTGCAATCAGGTTTAGGTACACATGGTTCTGACCCTGAATGTTCACCCAGAGTCGTCACTGAACCAAAGTTGGTTGTTAGTGATAGGAGACTGAGGGATTATCTCGGGGGGAAAAAGTTACTGACTGTGGTTGAAAACAATTCTGCTTCTGCTACCACTGTGACCGACAGCACCGCATCACTGTCAGGAATATTACATTTAAGGAAGTACGGAGAGCTAAAGCATTTAAAGCATTTACAGATGTTGTTTGACTTGGTGTTTAATTAAGTGCAATGAGGAATTAGTGATGAAAGATGCAAATCGATCCTTTGGGCCAAATCGTCTATGCTCACCAGGTTTCCTACACAGAACGAGTCCGACATTTCTTCTTTATGCACATGCCCCCCAAAACCTTTCCTACTCAGGTACCCATCCCATTTTCTTTGAAACGTTGTAATTGTACTCGTCATCACAACTTTGTCGGACAGCTCATTACATTTACAGACAACCGTCCGTAAGAAACAACTTCCCACTCCATCCCATATAAATCTCTTCCTTATCACCTTCAATTTATATTCTCTGATATTGGACATGCCAAACTTGGGGAAATGACATTGGTTATTCATGATGTCCATGCCGCTAATGATATGATAAACGTCTAAAATATTCAACGAAAAAGGAAATCAAAACAACCCAGCCATATATCTCAATACTTCTCATCTCCATCACGTCATTGTCAATATTTTTGTCCGCTGTCTAGTTTATGACATAGTTCCTACAGCAGAGCGACAACAAATGTATTCAGTAATCAAAATCTGGCCTTATCATTCTCTTGAACTGCCACAAAATGATAGCTGTATTCCTATGTTCAATGCTCGGATCGATTAAGGTAAACTTGCCTAACGCATTCTACACAACACTGTCCACTTCTGACTCCACTTTCAACGAACTATGTACTTGGACTCCTGCGTCTCTCTGTTCATAGACATTCTGCACAGTTCCACCTTTAACTGAATAAATCCTGTTCTGTTTTGTCTCACAAAATGCAACACATTGTATTTATCTACATGAATTCCATCTTGCAGTCCTTGGCCCAATTGCCCAGTTTATCTCAAGATTATTTTTCTCTTAGTCAACCTTCTTCTCTGTCCATTGGAACACAAATTTTGGTTCCGTCTACAAACTTACTCGACATGCTTCTTTGTTCTCTTCCAAGTCATTTGCAAAAGCAATGAACATTAGCAGCCTGGTTCGGTGGCACACCGCTGGTCACAGGTCACCAATTGGAACAACAAATCTCTGCAACAACCCTCAATTGTCTCCTATCATCAAGACAATATTTCTTATCTAATTGACTATCTCTCCCTGAGGTCCTGTGATCTAACCTTATTAACATGTTACCATGCAGAATTTTGTGGGACTCACTAAGGTCGACGTAGACAACATATGTTCTTTACCTTCATATGTCCTTTTGGATCCCTCTTGAATAATTGCAGTCTAGTTTGTGAGACACGTATTTCCACGTAAAAAGCCGTGCTGAATATCCATATTCAATCCTTGCCTTTCCAAATGATATAAATCCTGTCTCTCAGAATTTCCTCCAACCCTTAACATCAAAATCACCGGACAGTACCTCCCTGACTTGTCCTTGTTGTGTTCCAGTCCTCTAACATTTCACTTGTGGCTCTTGATAGCACATTTAAAACAGTGAAAACAACTTGCTGATCCTTCAAATCGGAAAGGAAGATAAAAGGTGTGGGAAATCTGAACAGGTACGAAAGTATCTGTCCAGAGGAAACAGAGTCAAAGATTTGGTCCAATGACACTTTGTCAGAATCCGAAGGAATGATACAAATATTTCAGACATGGACCATGCGGATTCTTTCCTGTCTTCCCGCAATGATCTGGGCTACGACTGCACATTTCCTGGTTCGTTATCTACATTTATTCACTTAATGACCTCCAACACTCCCTCTTCTGTAATGTGGTCTCGTTTCAAAACATGTCCTCATGTGAGTACATGTGACAATATACCTATTAAAACCAATTCATCTCCTGTGATGTACACATAGATGGCACTTGGATATTTAAGCAGCTCTATGCTTTCTCAGTTAATCGTTTGCCCTTACTATGCTTATACAATTTCGATCAATTCTCCTCAACTTTATCAGCCAAAGCTATCTAATTATCCCTTTTATCCTGATTGATATCCCTCAGAAGTGTACTCCTACACCCAGTATGATCCTCAAGCGATTCCCTTGATCTCAACTATCTATACCTGACATATAGCTCCTTCGTTTTACTTAACCAGCACCTCAGTATCCCCGGTCAAATCCTGTTCACTACTCTTGCTACCATTGCCCTTCACACTACCAGGAACACGTTGTCACTGCACCATCATTATCTCGCTTTTGAAAGACTCTCACTTGCCTTACGTCCTCTATTTGCAAACAGATTCCCCAAGTCATGTTGTGAAAGTTCTTGCCTCATGACGTCATAATTAGCCTTATCCGAATTTAACTTGTGGACGAGACTTATCCTTTTCCAGGTCTACTTTCAAACTGATATAATTTTGGTCACAGGTCTCAAAGTGCTCCCACTCTAACAGATCAGTCACTTATCCTGCCTTATTTTCCAGAGAGGAAATAAAGTTGTGGTCAAGGTCAGATCAGCCATGGTCCTACGTAATGGCAAGACAAACATAAGGAGCTGAATGTCTGCATGTGTCTGTGTGTTTATGATTGTGTGTGTCTGCGTGTGTATGTCTGTTTCTGTGTTTGGGTCTGTGCGCTTTAGTGTGTTAAGATTAGATTAGATTCCCGACAGCGTGGAAACAGACCACAGCCTTCAGCCCAACAAGTCGATAACGACCCTCCGAAGAGCAACCCACCCAGACCCATTCCCATACATTCACCCTTGAGCAATGCACTGCAGATGATGCAGCATAGCGGTATGGTGGCAACGAAGCGCAGTGGTTAGTACTGCTGTCTCCGACCACCCGAAGCTCCAGTTCAATTCCTGCTTCAGGCGCCTGCTTTTTTGGAGTTTGCACTGTCTCCCTGTGTCTGCTACTGTTTCCTCTCATAGTTCAAAAATGTGCAGTTTTGGTGAATTGGTCATACTAAATTGACCAACGTGTTATGTTTCAGGGAATGGGTGGGCTGCTCTTCAAAGGGTTGGTGTGGTCTTGTTGGGCCGAAGGGCCTGTTTCCACGCTGTGAGTAATTATAATCAATTCATCTAACGTGCACACCTTTGATACTGTGGGAGGAAACCCTGGCAGTGCTCACCACTGAGTCACGTTCCCACTGGCCCGAGAATATCTTGGTCTGCATATTGCTTTGTGTTGAATGGACAGCTCCTCTGGGTTTATTGCGTGTGGGCTGGTTCTGTGAGGTGGATTCGTATATATAATAAGATTAACCTTTGAAGCTGATCTGTCAATGCCTTTATTTCTCCTTCTTGTCATTGGACCTTGCATCTTTCATTCGATTAATGTTGCAGTACAACATGATCGGGCACAGCCACTATCCTGGCAGCAGCCACAGCCGCTTCATTCAGAAGCCATCAGCCATTCCCATCATCTTCGGGTGTCCGTGGAGGAAGAAAAGCCAGCCTCTCAAATAAACGCCGTCCCCTTGTCAGACAGCTCAAAACACATTTCCCTTCCCAATCCCAACCAACAACCAACAGCATGAAAACATCCCGTGCGCACAGAAAGCAACGAGGCCAGTTGCATCGTCAGGGAGCAGACCATCAGGGAGATGGAACAGCACTTCTGATGATTGAAACGTTCAGAGTAAACTCTCCAGGATACACTGTATCAGAATGGCATTCGTGTTATGGCTCTTCATGAAACGATCACATTGCGTACCCGACAGGCCCCGGAACATTCTATACCCGACACTCACTGGACATTCTATAATCAATATTTCCCGTAGCAATCTGGATCCGTCATTCCCTGGAACATTCAATAACCGACATTCCCCGGAACATTATGTATCCAACATTTTCTGGAGCATTATTTAACTAATATTCACCGGAACATTATGTACCCATCACTCTCTGGAATATGATATATCCAACATTCTCTAGAACATTCTAGAACCGACATGTCCCAGAAAATTCTCTATGCGACATTCTCTGGAACATTCTGGATATGACATTTCCAGGAACGTTCTATAACTGCCATTCTCTCGAACATTCTATAACCGATAAACCCTGGAACATTCCACAACGAACATAATCCAGAATATTCCATACCCGACATTCAACCAAACATTCTGTTAATGACATTCTTTAGCGTCTTCTCCAAAACATTCTATCCCTGACAGTGTTTGTGAATGTCCGGACGTCAGTGATGGGACAAAGTGCAAGATGCTGAAGGATGATATCCTGTTCCCCGGAGAAGGGGACACTGTGCCGGTCGGTCCCTCAGGCTGGTGAAGTGGTAAATACGTTTTTCTGGCGTTTACATTTCGTCACAAATCAGAATCGATCATAATGTAGGTTGAAAAACAGAAATTTGCTAACTCTGTTGTCTTCAATGAGTTGGTGGATAATATTTCAGGACATCAACTTTTTCATTCTGCATATTAAGAAGTGGAAACACGTGACCTGTGCCTGTTGTTGAGTAATCCAATGTGTGGGAATGCTCGAGAAACCATTGGTTTATATGGATATGTCTCTGTGTGTTCGAATTGGAAGTGTGCTTGTGATTTATGACAGATTTTTGACAGTAACTCAGAACTTCCCTTTTGTTATTCCAGCTGTAATTATTTGAATACATCTCGTAAGACAGTGACACATTTGAAAATCTCAATACGTGTTCAATTGAACTGGTCACTTTGCCTCCAGGCTCATGGAAAATGCCTTTGCTTTCCTTCTTCACAGTTAACGCGTTGACGATCTACGTCCTGCTTTATAAAGATTGTGGTTTGTCTCCATGTGTCAGACGTTATCTGGGAGCCATGGCAGCGGCGGATCTACTGGTCATTATCCTCGACTTGATATTGAGACACATTCCCGTTGTTTATCCGGGACAGTTTTATTTTCTGAAGTCCATCCACGTGTGTAATATCCACGCTGGTCTGCTTTGTGCAGCCACTGACTGTTCTGTCTGGTTCACTGTCACTTTCACCTTCGATCGGTTTGTGGCCATTTGTTGCCAGATGCTGAAAAGTAAATATTGCAGTGAGAAAACGGCAGCGGTGGTTCTTGGATCCGTAACTGTGCTGAGCTGTTTAAAGAACATAATTTGGTATTTTATGCACACACCTGGGTATCGGCTGCATAACTCCCCCTGGTTTTGTGTGATAACAGGTACTATTCAAACCTCCCGTTTCTGGGGCACAATTGAGCTCCTTCACCACATTTTAACCCCGGTTCTACCATTTCTTCTGATTCTGCTGCTCAATGTTTTCACCGTCAGACACATTTTAGTAACGAGCAGAGCCCGCAGGAGACTCCGGGCTCATACCACTGGGGACGCTCAGTCTGACACAGAAATGAGCAATCGGAAAAAATCCATCATTTTACTGTTTGTGATCTCGGTCAATTTTATCCTGCTTTGGTCAACGTACATGATATTTTTTATGTGGCACCGGATGGCGTGGACTAGGTATGTGCCCGGGTATCCAAATAGCTTTGTGCAGGAGTTAGGTTTCATGCTGCAGCTCCTCAGTTGCTGCACAAACACCGTGATTTATGCCGTGACCCAGACGAAGTTCAGACAGCAGCTGAAGAACGTGCTGAAATATCCCTTTATCCAAATTCATCAATCAATTAAATTCACTCATAAATCAATCCATCTGGGATTATCTCATTTCCGTTGAAGTTTTCAGCGAAGAAGCAGCCCATCACTGTTTTACGAGACTGAAAAAAGCGTTGGTTTGTCCAAGCTTATCCCACAAGGTGTTAGCGAGACACATTTTAATCTTTCTTTCAGCTCAGGTGCCACTGACAAAAGGCAATATCCTACTGGAAGTATCGAACATTTCAATTTGTTAACGATTAAAATGTTTATTAAAAAGTGTTGAGCCACAGAGTGAACAATGTTATTGTTTGTCTTTGTGTTGAAGAAGCTGAGCTGGAGAATGACACATGTAGGCTCGAATCCTGGTTCACAGGGAAGTGGAAGGGACCGGGGAATCAGCTCACAGTTGAAGTAACTCTGTCCTTGCTTTCACCTCACCAACCTAAACGTCGGCGAAATTCATATCTCTCCATTTGACTCTCTCCCTCCATATTTCGTCCCAACTCTCAAACTGCGGCTGTGCCTCGCAGCCCCAGCTCAGACTTGCACACTCATTTTCACTGTCCCTCCCTTCATCATTCTCCATCACTCTCTTTCCGTACTGAACTCAAAAACCAATAAACTCACTCTCTCGAATCCTTCTTTCCTTGAATCCTCTCCCACCTTATTTTGCTGTGGCAACAGAGGAGGCCTTTGGATCTTCAGTACGGTGTTCCGGGAAAAAGATATTGGTTCGGTGCTTTTGGTGATTAGTGGATAACAGACTGGAGCTTGGGCCAAACGCTGTTGCTTGTGGCAAAAGTGAGTGTGAGAACATGAGTCATTATGATGGGGTAAGTGAGCGAGTGGGAGCATAGGCTGTGGCTGGGGTTAAAGTGTGGAGGTTTGACACAAGGCTATTGCACAAGGATCAGACTGTGTGTGAAACAAAGTCTGTTAAACAGGGAAGAATGTTTGGATGTGGTCAAAGACTATTTCTTGGGAATGAACTGAGCCGGGTGTCACAGGACAATTCTCAGCATAGAGTGTTTTCGTAGAGTGAGCATAACAGTGGTGGCATGTCTGGGGGAGTGAGCATTACCGACGGGGAGTGAAGTGGCGAATGATTGTGACGGTGAGGGATTACGCCAGCTAGTGGACGGGACAGTGGGCTAGTGGCCATTGCAATGCTGGAGTGTGTGATGGTGTGAGTGTGACATTGGGGAAGTGTGCTAGAAAGGGAGCGTGATGACGAGGAAGCATATGGAAAAGTGAGCATGACGGGGTGTATGCAGGGGTATGAGTTGATGGTGAGGTTATAAGCGGGGGGGATAATTATATTGGGGGAGTGTAGGAGTGTGAACGTGGTGGTGGGATCGTGTGCGGTGTATTTAGCGTGACAGAGGGGAAGTCAGCGTGATGGTACGTGGTTTGGGGACACTGAGTGTTACGGCGGGGAGAGATCGTCAGAGTGATTGTAATGGTGGCGAATGATGGGGGAGTGAGCGTGATGATGGTGGGATTTCCTGGAGTGAGAGCAACTTTGGGAGCGAGAGCAGGTAAGTGATGATGACGGGAGGACTGCATGGGCAAAAGTACATTATGGTGGTGGAGTGTGCTGGGGAGTATGCATGCCACTGGGGGTGTATGCAGGGCTGAGAGTGGAGAGTGTGAAAATTGTCCAAATATGTGTGTGACGGAAGGGGTGCGCATGGCAGGGAGTATTTCTGTTGGTTAGTTGAGCTGGGGAGTGGGCATGACAGTGGAGGAGTATCAGGGAGTGAGTGTGACAATGTTTGGGTGTTCAGGGGACAAAGTGTGATGGTGGGTAAGTGTGCGGGGAGTTTGTATGATGGTGGGAGGGTGAGCGGGTTAGTGATCACTGCGACGTGGGAGTACGTGTGATACTTAGCATGATGGTGAGGGAGTGTGTAGGGCATTAAGTGTGACGGTGAGAAAAAGTGTGGGGAAACAAGTGTGTTGTTGGGGCCGTGTGTGGTGGTGTGTGTGTGATAATGCGGACTGTGCGAGAGAGTGAGTGTAACAGAGGGAGAGGGCGTGGAGGAGTTAGTGTGATGGTAATTGAATGTGCAGGCGTGTGTGTGCGGAGGGACTGACTGTGATGGTGGGGGAGTGAGCGGGGGAGTGAACTCAATGATCGGACAGTGTGTAGCAGAGTGAGCAGGATGATCAGGCAGTGTGGGAGGAGTGAGCCTGACGCTGGGGGAGATCGCAGTGGAGACAATGTGATGGTGAGCGAATGTGGGAGGAGTGAGCGTAATGGTGCAAGAATATGTGCACGACGGAGTGGCCGGGGGAGGGAGTGTGACGGTGGTCGAGTGAGCGGGGTATGAGCTCGATGGTGCGAGTGTGTGAGCGTGAGGTTGGAGAGTGTGCTGGACTGAGTGTGATGCACAGCAGGTCAGGCAGTTTGACTCTAATCTTGATTCTAATCTCTGTCACATTCACTCTGCCTTACACTCACTCTATCACCGACACCCTCACTCTCTCACACTCACTCCATCATGATTATCCTGTCCCGGTTCAGTATGGCAGTGACAAAGTGAGGGTACAGATGTCAGGATGATGGAGTGAGTGAGAAGTGGTTAGAATGACAGTGATGGAGTGAGTATGAGAGGGACAGGATGACAGAGTGAGCATGATGGGGTCAGGAGGACGCTGACAGAGTGAGAGTGAGTGAGGTGACAATGAGACGGTGAGTGTGAATATGGAAGGGTGATTGTGACGGAGTGAGTATGATGGGGTCAGGGTGGTTGTGATGGAGTGAGTATGAGAGTGTTAGGTTGACAGTAAGAGTGAGTGTGAGGGGGTCAGCGAGATGATGATGGAGTGAGTGACCGTGGTTAGAGTGATGGTGAGGGAATGTGAATGTGGGGGGCAGTGTAACAGTGAGAGAGTGAGTTTGAGTATGAGGTGTTTCTGGGAGCTTCAGGGTAATGGTGAAGCAGTGAATGTGAGGGCCACAAGGTGACGGTGAGCGATTTTGTCGGGCATTTAGGGTAACTATGTTGGAATGACTGTAAGGGCGTAAGGGAAACTGTGATGGAGTGAGTATGAGGGGGTCAGGGCTATGGTGATTGTAGTGATTGTGAGAGTTTTCAAAGTGACACTGGCAGAGTGAGTGTGACGGGCCACAGTGAGAGGATCTAAGTGATGGAAGGAGTGTGTGGGGGTCAGGGAAACGGCGACAGAATGAGAGTGAGGATGTTGATGTGATGGAGTGACTGTTAGGGGGTCAGGGTGACCGTTATGGAGTGAGTGTGAATGTGTCAGGGTGGTGCACTGCGTGTGAGGGGGCCAGGGTGACAGTGACGGAGTGTGTGTGTGGATTTCAGGGTGACGGCAATGGAGTCAGTGTAAGGGGCTCAGAGTGACAGTGAGAGAGTGAGTATGAGATTTGAAGGTGACGGAGTGTGCGAGATGTCAGCGTGAGGGAGTGAGTGTGAGGGTGTCAGTGTGATGGTGAAGGAGTGAGTGTAAAGTTGTCAGTGTGATGGTTCACCATGCGAGTGTAAATGCATCAGCGAGACTGTGATGGAGTGAATATCAATGTGTCCGCATAATGGGGAGGGTGTGAGTGTGAAGATGTTCGGGTGACAGTGGAGAATTGAGTATGAGAGGGTCTAGATGACGGTAAGACAGTGACTATGAGTGGTCAGAGTGACCGTGGGGAGTGAGAATGAGTGGTGGAAGCGTGAGTGTGAGCGAGTGATTGTGAGAGGGTCAGGGTGATGTTGAAAAATGAGTGTGATGGGGTCAGGGTGACGGACAGTGAGTGAATGCAACGGCGTCAGAGTGACGGTACTGGAATGAGAATGAGGGGGCTGCATGTCCGTGAGTGAGTAAATGTGAGGGCGTCATGGTGATGGTGAGCGAGGGAGGGTAACGTTGTCATGGTGATCGTAAAGGAGTCAGAGTGTGGGGCTCAGGGAGACGGTAACAACGTGAGTTTGAGGTTGCTTGGGTGACAATGAGGGAGAGACGATGAGGGATTCAGAGTGAGGGCGGTGGAGTGAGTGTGACGGGTCAGAGTGACGGTGAGGGAGTGATAATGACGATGAGGGAAATAAATCCTTGGTGGTGGGGTCCGTTTGGAAGTGGCAGAAATGACGAAGGATGGTCCGATGGATCTGGAGGTTGGTGCGGTGATGGGTGATGAGCAGGGGGGTTCTGTCCTGGTGGCGATTGGAGGGGCAGGCTTCAAGGAGCAGGAAGTGAAGAAGATGCGTTGGAGAGCATCGTCAACCACGTCTGAGGGGAAATTGTTGTCTTTGAAGAAGGAGGCCATCTGTTTTGTTCAGTATTGGAATTGGCCCTCCTGGGAGCAGATGCGGTGAAGGCGAAGGAATTGGGAATATGGGATGGCGTTTTTACAGGGCGGAGGGTGGTAGGAGCTGTAATCTAGGGAGCTGTGGTAGTCAGCTGGTTTATAGTAAACGTCCGTGTTGAGTTCAGGTAAATTTGAAGTCGGGGTGGAAGGCGTTAGTAAAGTGCATGAGTGATTCAACCTCCTCGTGAGAGCACGAGGTAGCGCCGATACAGTCATCGATGAGGTTGAACAGTTCATCCACTTTACTAACACCGTCTCAGACTCCTCCCATCTCTTCCGTGACCCCTCCATCTCTGTCTTGGACGACCGACTCAACACAGATGTTCACTACAAACCGACTGACTCCCACAGCTACCTAGATGACACCTACTCCCACCCTGCCCGCTGTAAAAACGCCATCTCTGGACTCATAGCAGAAGCACTAATGCAAAAGTAAGAACAAATTCCGCAATTACCGCAAATTCAACCCAAACTCTGGGACAGATATGTTGATGACACCTTTGTAATATTTAAAAACACAGAAATAGAGAACACACACCAGGTCATCAACGCCACATTCATAGGAATCCGATTCACTCGAGAGGAAGAAAAGGACAACCAACTCCCATTCCTAGACGTGATGGTACAGAGAACACCGAACGGAGAATTCACCACAAAGGTTTACAGGAAAGCCACACACACAGACCAAGTCCTAAACTATGAAAGCAACCACCCCAACACACACAAACGAAGTTGCATCAAGACACTATTCAAAAGGGCCACAACACACTGCAGCACCACCAAAACTGCAAAAAGAGGAGAGGAACACCTATGCAAGGTATTCGCCAAAAACGGATACCCTCGCAATTTCATCAACAGATGACTAAGTGACAGACAACGGATCGAGGACATGCCGCAACCCAAAGGATTAGCCTCACTACCATACATCAGGAGCATTTCAGAACTGACAGCCAGACTACTGCGACCACGAGGACTAATCACAGCACACAAACGAACAGCCACTCTCAGACAACAACTCACTAGAATGAAGGACCCGATACCCAACATGAGCAAAACAAATGTAGTGTACAAAATCCCATGCAATGACTGCACAAAACACTACATAGCACAAACAAGAAGACAGCTAACGATCCGTATCCACAAACACCAACTAGCCACGAAACGACACGACCAGCTATCCTTAGTAGCCACACACGCAGAAGACAAGCAACATGAATTCGAGTGGGACAACACTACCATTATAGGGCAAGCCAAACAGAGAACAGCCAGGGAATTCCTAGAGGCATGGCACTCATCCACAGACTCTATCAACAAACACCTCGACCTGGACCCAATATACCAGCCACTTGAGCAGACAGCTGGAACTGACAACCGGAAGCGGCAGCGACAGGCCACTATAAATGCCGGAGGAAACAGCACAGAAGCGCTTCAGAGGAGGCTGCCAAGCACTGAGGATGTACCCTAGACAGGGGATGAAACGTTTGCAAGAAAAATTCCCAGCTCGGCGAACAGAACCACAATGCCATCGCATATTCCCAAGTCCATCACCTTCGCCGCATCTGCTCTCTATCTCTATCTAGGATGTCCGACTGGTCGTCATCTACCACCCCACAAACCTCCAGATACATCGGATTATCCACCGTCATTTCCGCCACCTCTTAACGGACACCTCCCCACCCCTACCAGCGTTTCGGAAAGACCTCTCCCTCCGCGACTCACTCGTCAGATCCACACCAATCCAACCTCCACTCCAAGCACCTTCCCCTGCAACCACAAGAAATGCAAAACTTGCGCCCACACCGCCCACCTCACTTCCCTACAAGGCCACAAGGGATCCTTCTGTATCTATCAGAAATTCACCTGCTCCTCCACTCACAAAATTTACTGCATTCGCTGCACCCGATGTTGCCTCCTATACATTGGGGAGATGAGCCATCTACTTGCGGAATGTTTAAGAGAACACCTCTGGGACACCCGCACCAATCAACCCAATCGCCCCGTGGCTGAACACTTCACGCCCCCACTCCGTCAAGGACATGCAGGACCTTGGTCTCTTCCATCGCCAGATCATGGCAACGCAATGCCTGGAGGAAGAGCGCCTAGTCTTCCGCCTAGGAACCTCCAGCCACAAGGAATGAATGCAGATTTCTCCAGCTGTCTCATTTCCCCTCCCACCACCTTTTCTCAATCCCAACCCGCAGACTCAGCACCGCCTTCTTGATAAGCAATCTTCTCTCCGAAATCACCGCCCTCACCCCCTCTCCCGCCTATGACCCTCACCTTAACCTCCTTCCACCTACCGCATTCCCAACGCCCCTCCCCCAAGTCCCCCATCCCTACCTTTTATCTTCGCCTGCTTGGCATACCCTCATCATTCCTGAAGAAGGGCTTATGCTCGAAACGTCGATTCTCCTGCTCCTTTGATGCTGCCTGACCTGCTGCGCTTTTCCAGCAACGCATTTAAAGATAACATATGTTGTGTGCCCAACCCTTTATAAAGCTAACGCTGCAGGCATCATCAATGCAATATTCAACTCGACAATCGGCTGACAATGTTGTTTCGGTGCCCCATTGCTCTTACGGAAGCCCGTTTGCCTAACTATCACTATCACTGCACTCTGTAAATGCTGTGGAGTGACAACCTTACAGTGCCACTACTCGCCGAAGACATTACTCTGAACCTTGTTAAAAATCACTGTACAATGTAGCTCAGACTAGGGTGGCTCAGCCAAAGACAGGATGCTAAATCTTCTTTCCCCCAGTATTTACCAGTTTTGCAAGTATTACCATCTATGTCGCCTGTCCAATATACCTAGCCCTTCCTGGCGTCCTGCAACATCAACTGAGAATTCGCATAATCTACATTAAATCCCTTTTTAGTACACTCCAATTCTAATTCTAACTTCATTAAAGCGTCCCTACCTAACAAATTAATCGGTGTCTCCTTAAAGAATAATAAAGTTGAAATGACTATTTAACTACTAAGTGTAAACTTACTGGAGCTCTAAAAATTGTCAATTTTGGTTTTCCTACGAACCCTACAGTTTCAATAAATTTAATTGAAATGGGAAGGTGAGAGGCACATTGCGGTTGAACACAAGTATAGCTAGCTCCAGTATTCATCACCGTGTTACTGAACAGTCCTTCTACACTAATCTCTACAATAGGTACCTGTTCAGCCTCCCGATTCTCCATAAGATATTGCCCCTTCCCACTTGGATTCTCTGGGCACCCCGAACAGATTATGTATGGATTTAAAGGCTCAGTTGGCTTGTCGGGAATTGTGGGGGAACAACCAGACGTTTTTGACTCATAAGTCTAACCTGGGGATGGAGCGCCAGGGTTAATGTGGACAATATCTCCTCAAGTGGGTTGGTAGATAACACACTAACACACTATTCCTGATGCTTTTTGAATCTGAGTTCCGACCAAACCCTGTGCCCCCTCCACACCTCTTTTTCCCTGTCCCTGTCCTTGGTGACACCGGTTCTGTCGAGCCTGTTTGTTAATTTCATATTGGCTTGGAATGTTATCTGTGTAAAGGAACCTCCAAAACAAACTATCCTTGGCATAACCTTGCCTGGCCCGTGACAGCTGTCGATAGACAGCTCTGCCTGCACCAGCATGTCATTCTTTTAATTAGTTCCAATCAACCGAATCGTCACTGGCAACGGCATTTTGCATTTTACTCTCTGTGCCTTTTTAAGTTAGCCGAGCTGCATTTGTGTCAACTGCCTTTGCACCTCCTCCTTTTGTTCAGCCAGCTTCTTTTGGACTTTCTACTGTCTTACGACCGCGTGGTGTACATGACGTCTGAAGTTCTGGCTGGCCACGGACGTTACACCCACTACCTCTTCAAGCTTAGATTTGACATGAGGGGCATTGCTTCGACAGTAGCTGTCTGGAACATTGTGGTTAACAGGTGAGTACCTTCCACAACTTTGTTTCAAGTCTCCACCATTTCAACTGATTTTCCGAATAGGCTGCTGGGTTTTCAGTATTTCCCAATGGAACCCTTCACAGGGCTTTTCGATTTACCTTAAGTGGTAACAGCCTAACAGCCAAACATACCCTTTGTATTACTTGATCAAAACCAGCACCATCAATCGTCGGATTGTCCACAACATTCTTCAGGTGGTTCAGTCCGTTATGTTTCTTAATTTCAGGAATCCCACCAAAAGTATTAGCAGTGTCTTAAAACCCCCATGGCCAACAACTGCCCCGTAGTTTCGTCTTCAAAGACTCTAATCCACTTTCCTACTCCATCATGAAAACGGGGCAGCACATTCCTCAGCCCTTCCAGACCCTGGGTTCCCCAAGGAATGTAGTGCGGCTGTCTCCCCGCTTTGTAAACAATGGCAGTATCTCCCCTAAATGAGCTTCATTCCCTGATTCAAATTGCTCCATTGTGATCCAGCATCAGATTTCAATTCCAACCAAACTTGCACTTCTTCCGATCTTTCTTCCTGTGTAATACCTCATCTGCTCCCCTCCCCTCATCACTCTCTGCCTGTCTCAGCATTGCATTCCTGGAATAACTTAGAAGTGCCCAGTAATCGCTTTGTTCTCTTAACATGTGTAACATCTGATTTTCACCTCGCAATCTTTATTTGTCCAGTTGTAAAGTTTCTAATTCTGTTTGCCTCGTCGCCTGTCCCGCCTCTCATTTTATTCTTAACACATTCTGCTCTGGGTCAGCTACTTTCCATTTCAGCTCCCCTCTATCTCTACTCTTCCCCTTGTTACATGACTTTGTGCGATATTCTCTTCACCGGAATTGGGGACGGGGGTGTTGGATGAGGTTGTGAGGCTTTTCCAATATCGAAATCTATGTTTCATAGGTGATTTCTCTTGCTGAGCATTCACACCCAAAGGCTCTTTGTTATGCTTTGTTTCCAAAAGCTGCTCGTTCTGCTCTCTGGCACCCTCCAGTCATAACTGGTGACTGAAAAGGTTTTTGTTCTCAACCTCCCCTACAATTCCAAACAGCCATAAAATTTCTATCTCTTGTTCACTGTTCAATGTTTTATTTTATGATTTATACTTAAGTCTGTAATTCTTAATTAATCCTTCTATTTTATGGCACACATTTGCGTCAAAAATACCCTCTTTTGGCCATTTAGTTAATAAATTATTGTTCTTCTTTCCCATTTTGCAGGCATTTTTACAAAATCGTGTCTTAATAATGGAAATTACTCCACCAAAATTTCAACTGCAGTCCCTTAATTCATCCTGACGTACTGTTCTGTCCAATTAATCTATTACCTCTTGTCTCACAACTCTCTCCGTTATGCCATACAAGTCCGATGGCACTTAATATTAATATTCCCTAAATCTGCAACTCGTTGCAAACCCTGACAAAGCGAACAGTCCATAAACTTCCTTCGTTTCAACTAACTAACAAAAACAATCTATTCTCTTTCGTTCTGCCTGAACCATTCTACGACTGTATCTGAATAACGCACTAATCACTGATAGTTCCTTGAAAACTTTTTTTAAAAATGTTTTCTTAAATTCGTACAGTGCAAAATAAAATCAAAACACCACGGATATCGAACTCTGGGAAAAGGAAAACAAACATTTAACCACCAACAAACACGTATGCATAAAAACAAGATCACAATGATTAAATTGGAATATCACCCGAACTCTCTCACACACAGACAGACACAAAGACCGTTGCAAGCCAGAACTGCTCTCTCTCTCTCTCTCTCTCTCTCTCTCTGTCACACACACACATACACACAAAGCCTTGATAACAGACCCTTTGTTCGTTTCTAAAATAAAGTCTAATCCAGGCTTTATCCTAAACATTCAACATCAAGGAACACTTTAACACAATGACTATTCTCGCCTATTTCACTTTTAATCATATAATTACCAATCTGCTGGCATTCAATTTGGTTCAAAATCTCTCGCACTGCACAACCCTGCCGGAGCAGACCGCCATGCAATCTGCAAAACCATTGCGTAACACATGACGCAATAACCACAGGGGATAGCTTGAAATTTTGTCTCAATCTCTTTATTCTATATTCCTCCCCATCCCTCCACACGCAGATTTTCTTAACAATTCTCTGCGTCTGCTGAAACGTTGGGAAACCATTGACCTTCTGGTTCTTTGGAATCAGAGAGACTCACCAGCAGCTTTCTTTACATTCTTGCGCTCCCAGCAATCTCCCTTATTTGACAGAATACAGTCTAAATTCGCAGCCCAACGCTTATTCTTTCTTTGCTGGGTGGCCAACCCTGCATCCTCTGTTCAGAGGAAAATGTTTCTTCCAGTTCCCATCTGGAGTGCTAATTTTGTTGTAGAATAACTATTAAATGTTCTATAAAAGATCTCCAGGAGTGGCAGAAATTCTTTCACGAAATGAAAATTTAATCTTGCAAAATCAAAGCTGGGTGAGCCAGAAAAATGTCTTCTCTGACTCCCCACAAGCTCTTTGCTCTTCTTTAACTTACACAGTTGTTTTTCCCGCTTTTATCAGAAAACAGCTCGCCAATGATGCTGGATTGCTTTGTCTTTCTAAACTTATCGTCATACACCACACCGGTTCCCTCCACCACACTTAGCCTATTATATTATAGCGCTGTCATCTTCAGCATTCGCTCATCGACAAGATATTTAATTAACCGATCACAATGCACTACCATTATCTGTTACTGGAGGCCTGTACCATGATCCCGGGCATTCATTGCAACATTAAGTTATCTATATTAATGCCATGATAACTACCAAAGACAATATTCCGATCTCAGCTGGAATATTGTGAACAGTTTTATTGATTAATAGACATGATTTAGTGTCACATATGACGAAGTACAGTGAAAAACCTTGTTTGCAAGCAGGATTGACCAATCATCGGGTATGAAAAAGCAATAAACTTGGACAGAGAAAGGCATTCATAAGACAATACACAGGCCGAGTGCTAAGTAGGATCAATATTAACAAAATCAGCATTACTTGAAAGAAGAGAGTCCATTCGGCACTCTAACAGCAGCAAGGAAGAAGCTATTCCTGAACATTCTGGTGAATGTGTTCACATTCCTGCAACTTATTCCTAATGGAAGAGGATTTTGGAGACCATTACTGTGGTGGAGGGGGTCTTTGATGATGATGGCAGCCTTACCGTGCCAATGAGCCTTGTAAATGGAGTCCAGCGATGGGAGGCTGGATTATTTGATGGTCTGGGCTGTGCACACCACCTGCGGTGCTTTTTTTTCAGTCCTGTGCAGAGCAGTTGTCATACCGAGCCATAATGCACTGGACTGTATGCTTTCAGTGCTACATCTGTTAAAGTTGGCGAGGGGCATTGTGGACATGCTGCATTTGCTGAGCTGCCTCAGAAAGAAGATACGTTATTGTACCTTGTTGACTGTCCCATCCACTCATTACAAGAAACGCAGTATACAGAATGTTCAAGAGATTGATCCCTGGCGTAGGAGGATTTTCCCAAGAGATGAAGGAAAACCTTATGGAAAATTCGCAAGGGATTCACAAAACAGATTCATAGAGATTGTTGTTTCATGTTAACACAGATAAGCTGCAGAGGTGGGCTGAGAGGTGGCAAATTGTGTTTAATGCAGAAGTGTGAGGTGATTCACTTTGGTCGGAATAACTGGAATGCAAAGTTCTCAGCTAATGTAAAATTCTTGGTAGTGTAGATGAGCACAGATCCTTGTAAGTTGCCACCCAGGGTGACAGGTTTGTTAAGAATGCATTGCTAAGAATTCATACAGTGTTTTAGCTTTTATTCATAGAGGGATCGAGTTCCAGAACCATAAGGTTATACTACAACTGTACAAAACTCTAGTGTGGCTGCACTTGGAGCATTGTTTATACTTCTGGTCACCGCATTATAAGAAACATGTGCAAGCTTTGGAAAGGGTGCAGAGGAGATTTACTAGGATGTTGCCTGGTATGGAAAGGCTGAGGGACTTGAGGCTGTTTTCATTGGAGACAAGAAGGTTGAGATATGATTACTAGAGACATATGAATAATCAGAGGGTTAGATAGGTTGGACAGGGAGGGCCATTTTACAAAGGGGGCATAGCTTTAAATTGAGGGGTGACAGACATGCGACAGATGTCAGAGGTAGTTTCTTTGCTCAGTAAGGGTATGGAATGCTTTGCCTGCAACGGTAAGTACATTGAAGTCGTCATTGGACAAGCATATGGAGGTTCATGGAATAGTGTAGGTTAGATGGGCTTCATGTTGGGATGACAGGTCGGTTCAACATCGAGGGCAGAAGGGCCTGTACTGCGCTGTAATGCCCTATGTTTGAGAGTCTAGGACCAAAAGACAAGAAGACATCAGAGTTGAATCAATGCCATTCAGCCCATCGAGTCCACTTTGCCACTTAATCATGGCTGATGTTCCATTCAATTCCACTTTCCCGGAGTCTCACCTAATTCCTTGCGGGATCAAGAATTTATCAATTTCTGCCTTGAAAACACCCAACGTCCTGCCTCCACTGCGCTCCGTTGCATGAATTCCGCAGGCCCACTACTCTCTGGCTGAAGAAATGTCTCCTCATTCCATTCTAAATTGACCCGCTTTAATTTGAAGACTGTGTCCACGGGTCCTAGTCTCCTCGCCGAACGGAAACAACTTCCCAGCTTCCACACTTTCAAAGCTATGCATTATCTTGTAAGTATCTATTAGATGTCCCTCAACCTTCTAATCTCTAATGAATACAATCCCAGGATCCACAGCCGTTCGTCATATTTTCGGACTCCTATTCCTGGGATCAAACTTGTGAATCTCCACTGGACACGCTTCAGTGCCATTATGACTTTCCTGAGTATGGGGTCCACAACTGGATGCACTATACTAAATAGGGCTTAACTGGAGCTTTATAAAGTTTGAAATCACGTCGCTGCTTTTATATTCCAACCCGCATGTGATAAATCACAACATTATATCTGCTTCCTTAATCACAGACTCACCCTACAAATCAATCTTTAGAGAATCCTGGACTCGCACTCTCAGATGCCTTTGTACTTTGGCTTTATGAATTTTCTAACGAATTAAAAATATTCCATGCCTGTATTGTTTTTTACCAAAATGCAAGACCTCGCAGTTGCTCACGTTGAATTTCATCAGCCAATTCATGGGTCACTTTCCTGAACTGTCTAAATCTTTCTGCAAATTCCACACCCCCTCACAACTACCTGCCTGGGCGCCGAACTTCATATAATCCGCAAACTTCGCCAGAATGCCCCCAATCCCTTTATCCTGATCAGTAAAATATAAAGTGAACAGCTCCGCCCCCAACACTTAACCTTGCGGGACCCCACTTGTCACCAGCTCTCATTCTGAAAAAGAAACTTTGATCGCAAATCTGTGCCGTCTGTCAGACAGCTAATCCCCAATTCATGCCAGTAGGTCCACCTCGAAGACTGTGGTCCCTCGTCTTACTCAGCAGCCTCCCGTGAGGCACCTTATCAAAGGCCTTTTATAAATCTAGATACATAACGTACACTGTGTTTCTCAGGTCGAACTTACTTGTTACCTCTTCAAAGAATTCTAACAGGTTTGTCAGGCACGACCTCCCCTTACTAAATCCATGCTGACTTGTTCTAATCCGAAACTGCAGTTCCAATAATTTATAAATCTCATCTTTAATGATGAATTCTAGAAATTTACTGACAACTGATGACAGGCGAATTGGCCAATAATTTTCCAACTATTTACTTAATCCTTTCTTGAACAAGGGGGTTACAAAAGCGAATTTCCAATCATCTGGGCCTTCCCTGACTGTCGTCATTTTTGAAAGATCACAGTCAGCGCCTCTGCGACTTTCTCAACCACCTCCCTAGAACTCTCGAATGCTGCCATCGGGGCCAGGAGATCATTCGCTCTTTGGACCTTTCAGATTTTCCGTCATTTT
This sequence comes from Chiloscyllium punctatum, assembly GCF_047496795.1. Classification (NCBI taxonomy): domain Eukaryota; kingdom Metazoa; phylum Chordata; class Chondrichthyes; order Orectolobiformes; family Hemiscylliidae; genus Chiloscyllium; species Chiloscyllium punctatum. The sequence goes on along the minus strand of NC_092773.1, from coordinate 46,449,479 downwards.
CTCTTTTGTAATAAGTACCACACTCAACTCTGCCCCTGACTGTCGTTAATTGTTGGGATATTACTCATGTCTTCCACAGTGAAGACTGATGCAAAGTACTTATTACGTTCTTCAGCTAATTCCTTATTTCCCATCACTAGCATTCCACCATCAATTTGGAGCGGCCCAGTTTCTCCTTTTGCCTCTCGTTTGTTTCTTATGAATTGAAAAAAACTTTTTACGACCATTTCTAATATTACCGGCTTGCTTGTTTGATCCGCTGCTTCCTTATTTTTCACCTTGCTTTTCTCAGTTTGTTTTTGTAGTATTCCCAATCTTCTGATTCCCCAGTGCTCATGGTCATTTTTCAGGCTCTCACTTCTTCTTTGATACATGTCCTGACTTGCGTTGGTTGTTTAACTCCTCCCGAATCATCTTTCTTTTGTTTGGGATGGAACACTGTACTGTGTCCTCAATTACACCCAGAAACTCATGCCATTATTGATCTATTCTCTTTCCCACGAGGGTCTGCTAACAGTCGATTTTCGTCAGTTCCTCTCTCATGCCCTTGTAATTACATTTATTTAACTGTAACACCATTACATCCGATTTGGCCTTCTCACCTTAAAACTGCAGATTGAACTCTACGATATGATGGAGCCTGCCTTCTAAGTGTTCCCAAACCTTACAATTTCCTTTAAAGTCTGGCTTATTACAATGAATTAATTCCAGAATAGCCTGCTCCCTTATAGGCTCCATCACAACCTGTACCAAATAGGAATCCTGTACGCTTTCCATGAATTCCGTTTCTTTAGATCATTCCACAACATCACTTATCCAGTCGACCTCCATATTGAAGTCCCCCATTATCACCGTGATATTTCCTTTCCGACATGCTTGATGTGTTTCCTGGTACATTTTGCATCACTGGTCCTGAGCATTGTTGGGAGGTCTGGACGTAACGCCCGCTCCCCTTAAATTTGACTTTGCGGTCCCTCAACTCCACCCACCCAGACTCCACATCATCTGACCCTATGTTATTCAGTGCAATACATTTAATCTCATTCTTAACTAAGAAGGCAACTCCGCTCCGTCTGCCTGAGTTTTCAATCAGTTGTAAATTCTTGAATGTTTAACTGCCAGTCCTGAACCCACTCAACCATGTCTCTGTGATGCCTTTCACATCATAATCATTCACAATGATTTGTGCCATTATTGCATCTGCTTTGTTACAAATACTATGAACATTTAGATGAATCACCTTCATGCTAATTTTTTTTATCGTCATGATTTCTTAACTCTCTACTGAATTGCCCTAAGTTATCATTCCTTTTTGCTTCATTCCTAGCCGGCCTTGAAGTTTAAGCCTGCACACATGCTAGCCTACTGTTTATCTTTCTACTTAGCTCCATACTCCCTGTTACTTTCCCGTTCCCTTCCCGCCAACTGACAAGGTTTAAGTTCTAATGAACACCCCATTTATCCTTTTCGTCAGAATACTGATTCCAGATTGCTTCAGGTCGACACTGTCCCATTGGTACAGATCCCTCCAGTTCCAAAATTGATGCCAAAGTCTCAGAAAATGGAATCCCTCTTTACTGCACCAAACTCTTAGCCACGTGTTTACTTCCATAATTTACTTCTCCCTGTGCCAATTAACACGTGGTTCGGGCAGTAATCCAGAGTTTATGAGCCTTGAAGACCTGATCTTCAATTTCCTTCCCAATGTTTGACAATCCGCAAAAAGGTTCTCTTTCCTGGCCTTCCCAATTTTGTTAGTGCCAACGTGGAACACAAAAATTGGATCCTACCCCCTCCCGCTCCAACATCTATCCAAGCCGATCAAAGACATCCAAAACTTTGGCACTCAGCAGGCAACATACTACGCGGGACCTCCGAATCAGTTTGCAAAGTATACCAGCTGATCCGCTAATTATAGAATCTCCTAAAGCAACTACTTGAATTTTTGATCCCCACTCTTGTATGGCCTTCTGCCCCATGGTGAGTGGTCAGCCGGGTCTTCCTTTCCACAGCCCTTTTCCTCATCCATGCAGGGAGTAAAATCTCATACCTGTTGAAAAAGGTCAGTGCCTGATCTCAGAAACCCATACCTGCCTCAATTGCAGTCACACCCTGCTTTCCCTGATCATAAACTGAGTTTGAGTTACTTACACGAGTGAGTGTGACTGCCTCCTGAAACAAAACGTCCAAGTAAATTTCCCCGCTGTGTCGCTGTGTTTGAAACACAGATTCAAAAACATCAATTCTGATCAATTATGACCAGTGGACATGATCTCAAAGCAAGGAGTCACCTCTGTTGGATTGAGATGAGGAGGAATTCCTTCTCTCAGTTGGTGCTAAATCTGTGTAATTCTTCACTGTAGAGGGCTGTAGCGGCGGCTATTCAGTGTATCCGAGGAAGAGATAAACAGTTTTTTTTAAATTAGTACAGGAATCAAAGTTATATGTTCAGACAGAAAAGTGAACTTAAGGATTTTCAAGTCAGACTTGATGAATTGAATCGTGTACTGCTGTTCCTATGTGTTATGACTCTTTTTTGTGTTTCTGCTCACTTTTTTTCCACTTCCAACACATTTCACAGAGTAAAGAATGGGAAGATTTGCAACGACAAGATTTGAAACCAAACATCAGTTCATCATATGACGGAGTTGCCGAGCTTATTATCGACTGAATATGATTGGATTTTGAACATGGAAGTAAATCGCATCATTCCTGGTGGGGTGAAACTGTACACTTATAGTACGCGTGGACAACGCTTCAGCAGATCATCTGCCCTGTCACAACATGAATGCAGTCGCATTAGGGGAGGCCATTCAGCAAGTTGACAAAGAGAACTGTTTAATTGTCCACATTGTGGGGAGTGCTCCGAAGTGTAACAAAGTTGAAAGTGTACAGTCAGTAAAATAAAAGTTTTCTTTTAAATTTCTGAATTTAAATTACAACGGCGGCATCCAGAGAGCAGAACAACGAAGAGACAGGCTGTTTCACCATTGATACATGTGACAATTGGCAGTTAAATAAATTCCCGAGTTTTGATTGTTGATAACCAATTAATTTAAGGTATGCCCAGGATATCAAAATCAAATTAAATTTGAATTTATTCTATTCACAACACTGAAAAAAATGAGAGGGTACAATGCTGGGAGTCCAAATTATCAAGAAAACATGAGAATTGGGCTAACTGCCCATCAAACTGGAGAGCAGGTGCAATCCCAAGAAATAAACATTTTATTCTCAAAGACGTCTAGAAGGCACTACCTATCATAAGGTACCTTCTCCTGAGAAAGCAGCAAAAGGTAAGCAGTTGACCCAGGTAGAAGACAGTGGAATAATTAGGCCAGAAGGAAGACATCATTCGAGACTGTATGAGATTTCTAAGATTAAGATGACTTAATGTTTAATAATTGTTTTATTGAAGCAGTATTTCAACAGAGTGGGAGTCAGATAATAATTAGTTAAGACGAAGGGAGCGAGGATTTGTTAAAACTTTTTGTGTAGATTTCACTGTTTTCGGTAGAATACTTATATTGTCTTTTAAAATGGGAACAAGGGGTGTTCTTTCACTCACTCAAACTTCCAGCAGATTCTGAGGTGAGGCGAACTTTTCCGCGTGTTTTGGTTTTACTTAGCAGATGGGATCGATCTCTGCATGGGAAAGATCTGTGATCCTCATGGCACATCAATGTGTTCAAAGAGACAAAGGACAGTTCAGGTGCTCTCACTGTGGGGCTGGGTTCAAA